>NW_015172557.1:1329775-1401845 GCF_001447785.1 Gekko japonicus
CCCTCCTACTCTCCTGCTTGCTCTGAGACCTACTGGACAGCCTCTTAAAGAGCCTCTTAAACAGAACAAGAATATATGACCTACCTTTAAATGGTTTGATTAATCATCAATTAAATGTAGTTATATTTTCATGTCAATGAAGTCTCTCTATGGGTGCCATTTTGGGATAGTGAAGGAACTGTGAGATAGCTTACAACTGAATGGAAGTTATTCAGTCATCTTTAGAAGGAAAGGTATTTTAATATTTTATTTTTTCATTCCTTGTAACAGTAACACATAATAATCAAGCTAACTTCAAAAAAAAAACCCTTTTACTTCAACCAGCATTGCCACTGATTAAAGTAAACCCTTTTTTGGTCAAAATAATCCAAATATTGTTCAAAAGGAATTTAAAAAATACATAGGAAAACACTTTTGGAACTCTGCTCCTGAGATTCTCATTATCCCTCAGATTTCTCCCACAAGAGAATGCCAAAAGCCAAATCGCGTAACTTCAATTCGAGACTCTACACTGCTGTTGATTTCCATCCTGGTCTTCTCTCCTCTGATATTAGCCAAATCATATGTCCCACAGGGCAGGCAGACTAAGTTAATCAAGTGCTGAAACCACATCTCATTGTCAGAGACAAGAGACTAGCCTTGTCTAATCTAGTTGAGTAACATGAGCAAAATTGGTCATTTCAAGAGCTTTTTGCAGAACACAGAACTTCAAGTGGAGAACCCAAGGCAGTTTCTTTCATCAAGCTAGTTCTAATTTAATCAAAGCATTAAAAAAAAATCTTAACCTTCTCATAGCAGTGTATTATATATTCATTTTATCCATTCCTGGGTTTCAGAAAACATTTTTATATGAGGTATAGCCAGTGGCCCCCGCATGACTTGTTCCATCATTGCTTTAACTATGTTGCTTTTATATTAAAGGACACATATTAGCTATATTGATGAATCTTCCTCATTATTTATTCCTCGATATTTTGAGGTGAACGTTAGCAGAAATGGAAAAATCATTAGTTTCCTCAGAACTTCCTCATAAACTTCTCACCAAACCTAAGTGTTGTAATGTTATTATCTGTACCTTAACGTGTAATCTGAATATGAACCGTTTTTTGTTAAAATTCATAAACTTTAATGAATTATCCTGTGGGACTGACTCACCTCTTCCACAGCCTCCCCAGTTCCCTGCCCTTTGTTTTTCACATTAACTATAATAAAATGTGTTCTGTGCTTGATAAGTTGGCCTCCAGCTTGAAGTCATGTGACTTGACATCTGTATATAAACACTTGATTTTCTTTAATGGCTAAGACGTTGTCCGTTGAAACTAGTGGTTAACACGAGAGCTATTTGTAGCCATTCTGGTAAGATATATGTCTATGCAATTCAGAGCTATAATTTAGCCTTTTAAAATATTTTTGTAAGTTGCACTGACTGTAATATTATTATTTTTATAGAATTTGAGATTCCTTATATTGGATTGTTTGAAAAATACAGCAAAACAGTATGTATAAAAATAATATTTATTGATAACTTATAACTTGTTAAGGTCGGGATTCCTGTTTCCTATTATGAATATTGTTTGTTTCAAATAGGAATTTTGATAAAGACCTCGAAACGAACTCTGGAAACTCGTCATCATCTGACCTGTTGATTAAAAGAAGAATTTTGGGATTTATACATCATGAAAATGCCCATTTTTGTCATTATTCTGTAAATTTGTGAACTGATTGCAGCAATTCCTTTATTTTGGTGTTTTCAGATTGCTGTGCCCTTGGTTGCATTGTTTATCCAGGAGGTCTGCCAAAGTGGAAATTCCCACCAGCTGGGCTGGACCTGCTTCCTGCAGACCTGCCCATTCCCAGTTCCCTGCCCATGCTGCTGGTCCTCCCCCCCCCCCGCTGGCTGCCAGCTTCTCCTAATGAGGTAGCACTGCCACACCCATAGGGCTGCCAACTCTGGGTTGGGAAATACCTGGAGATTTAGGAGGAGGAGCCTGGGAAGGTTAGGGTTTGGGGAGAGGACGGACCCCAGTGATATATAAGGCCATAAAGTACACTCTTCACATAGGCCATTTTCTCCAAGGGAACTTTCTGTTGCCTGGAGATCAGTTGTAATACCGGGAGATCTCCAGGTACCACCTAGAGGCTGGCAACCCTACACACCTGTTTTCCTCTCTGTTGCCAGACCAGTACTCTGGAACCCCTGCTGAGATCATGCCAGGTGTGGTGAGTCTGGGGCAGCAGCTCTCACAAGTCCTGACCTGGATAGCCCAGGCTAGCCTGATCTCGTCAGATCTCGGAAGCTAAGCATGTTTGGCCTTGGCAACATCCAAGGAATACTAGGGTCGTTTGGCACAGGCAGGCAATGGCAAACCACCTCTGAAATGTCTCTTGCCTTAAAAACAAGTCTAGTTTGCTACCTAGTGGTGCATAACACTAAAAGAGCTAGAACTGGCTGCCAGACAATTTTAGGATCTCCTGGCTATTCTAGACACAAAGCAATAAGATAATAATTATTATCAGCAGCTCCCACAGCCCCTGTTGGTCACTTGTCCCTGGGATGTGGCTCTGGATATGCTGACGCTAGGAAGAAACAAGAACTATTTGCTTGCACAACCTGGCAAACAGGCACCGCCGCAGACTCTGAGGGGAAACAGAATAAAATACTCTAGTTGCTCTCTTGGTTAATACACAGTGGTCCTGTTGATAGGCAGAGGCAGGGGTCATTTCCTGCAGGAGCGCACAGGAGCGGAGCTACAGCAGTAAGGAGACCAGGGGGCGGGCACATGCAACAAGCCCCGCCCCCTGCTCCCAGCAGCCCTCAGTCGGGCCACGAGAAGCAAGAAGCAGCCAGGTAAGTTGCAGAGCCCCCCCCCTCCTTCAGGTACAAGCTGTCCCTCCTCTGTGAGGGCAGATCTGCACGTCCCCCCCCCCCATAGCTAGCAATCCAGAACAGTCCAGTGGAGCCTGAGCGGCGGGTGTTGCCTTCTGACACACTTCCGGTGATGTCAGGGGGTGTGGTATATTCAAATGAGTTATGCTAATGAGTTAATGAGCTCCTGCACCTCTTTTTCTACAAAATGACCCCTGGGCAGAGGTAAAAGTTTTATTTTTACACTGATGACCGCAAAACATTGCTGCAGACTGGACAGGGGGAGAGGGGAAAAAATTCTCTTAATAATGAGTGTACACTGTAATCAGTGACATGAGAGCGGAATCCAGGCAGGCAGCCATGTTAGTCAGAAGTAGTAGAACAAAGTTTGAGTCCAGTGGCACCTTTAAGACCAACAAAGTTTTATGAAAGGGATGAGCTTTTATGTTCACACACATGTCCTCAGATACATTGAAACGGAAGTTAACAGTCCATACATATAGGCAGAGGATCAACAGCAAATTGGCATAAAACATAATGAAGATGTTTTAACAGATGCAAAGACCAAACAGGAATGTGGGCCATAACAACATGGTTTCTGTTAGTTACTCTTAGCATTCCACAATTAAGAAAGATACATTTACACATCAGTCTCCTATTGTGACATATTTATTTGCTTTGTGTTTCCCCCATAATTAAATCCAAACAAATGGTGACCATATAAACTTAGCTTGTTATTCCTGTTTGGTCTTCGCATCTGTTAAAACATCTTCATTATGTTACATATTTAGGGCCAAAGGAATTGATATGTGAAAGGTCTATGATGAGGTTCTGATAGGCTGAGGTCACACGCGCAGGTTGTGGTGCTATAGTAGTGTTACCTGAGCAGAATAAATGGGCCCCTCCAGACAAGAACATCTGCCTCCCATGGCACCGTTGTCAGCAGCTCATGCTGTTCCACAATGGAAGTGGAATAAACAGATACCAGGGAAAGTCCGGTATTAACAGGCTGTTCAGGGTTCCTTCTGGGGTTTCCGACAACTGAACTCTCCTGCGGCAAAAGGAACCCGGAAGGGACGTCCAAACTTGCAGATCTGGTTCCACCACTGCTTTTTTAGTTGCTGCCTATATGCGCATATGCACATCCACCAGCTTGCATTTAAATAAAACCCTACCTTATGGCTCGTCCCGTGGTTGAAACATAACACTAATATGGATGCTCCTCCATGGGACAGCCATGCGAGTAATCTGCCACAGGGTGTGTGGTCTGGATGGAATGCTCTGCTACACTTTGAACTGGTGCAATCTGAGGCACCACCATACCATGCCAAGCTGCCAATGTGACTGCAGCCATAGAGTCTGAATTTGCTCTTATTAGGGGGGGGGGGGGGGGGGGGGGGTTTGCAGTCAGATCATCCATACAATTAGTTCAGTTTGTAATAGCAATGAAGGAAAAAACTCAATGTGGGAAATGATCAGGAAGAGGACTGAAAATATAATTGCCAGAGTCCCTTGGACTGCAAGAAGATCAAATCAATCAATCCTAAAAGAAATCAACTCTGACTGTTCCCTGGAAGGCCAGATAATGAAACTGAAGCTCAAGTACTTTGGCCACCAAATGAGAAGGGAGCACTCACTGGAGAAGACCCTGATGCTGGGAAAGATTGAAGGTCAAAGAAGACGGGGACGGCAAAGGATGAGATGGTTAGACAGTGCCATAGATGCAACGAACATGAAGTTGAGCAAACTTCAGAGGACATTGGAAGACCGGAAGGCCTGGTGTGATCTGGTCCACGGGGTTGCGAAGAGTTGGACTCGACTGTGCGACTGAACAACAAGAATCATAAATCAGTAGTGCAGCTGCATATGGAATCCAGTGTACATCTTTTTCAATAGTGATCAGCAAGATGACCCTGGGAAGATACCAGAAAGAAATGTAGGCATAATTTCTTCAGCCATTATCTGTTTCTTTTCGTCTGCTATGCAGAGGTATACCTCCTGTGAAAATGGAAGTTAATGTCTGCTGGCAGGACTAAGAACCACAGAGGGGCCAATGCCACCATGACTTTGGCCTAACCCTCTCAAGGGTTGTAAAACAGTGGCTTGGATCCAGTAATGTGCAAGAGAAACACAAACACATACTTGTGGAACACATTGTGTAATACCTAGCACTTTCCTCCCTGCATCTTACCTGGAAATTGCTTGTGCAAGAACAAAAACAATTTGAGATACTCATGTTCAACTTAGTTCAAGGAGCTAGCATGAGGGGTTTTTTCACACCTTTGGTTGAGCAAGGACCCTAGCACATGTAGACATTTTTCAGTAGATCCAAACCATTGCTTTTCAGATGAGCTTTTAGTTAATCCCAGCTGTCTTATATATACTGAGTTTTCTGGTGTATATGAAGGGCTGGTTTTATTTGTTGCTTTATTGAGTATTTTATGGACCACCTTTAACTTTGGAAAACAGTTATACATTTGGCGGGGGGGGGGGAGAAACACCATCCTAGCCACCATCACTACATCTTGTGGCAGTATGAGCCGGTACCAGGTATTGTGTCCACATTGGATCATTGTATAATCATAAAGTCATCGTTTATCCAAACGGGATGCGATCACAGTTTTATTTCACTAGTTTATACAATTTTAAATGTAACAATGTGTGTGTATGTATTTCCTTTCCCCCATTCCTCATGCCTAGGGACATTACTGTTCTTTGAAAGACCTTGATTCTCATCTTTGTAGCATTTCCATAAGTGTGATTGAATAATGGGCTTTTAGAGATCTCTATGGTTTTTTTATACCATTAATTCAGACAAGCATTGTTAGTCAAATAAGCATTTAATTCCCAATAGCTTGCATATTTCAATACCTACCAGCAAACAAATAAACAGAACTGGCACAATAGCAAACAAATTATGGGGAAATAGACTATGGAGGTGACCTTTTGAACTGATCACCTCTTAGGTAAGGGTGAATGTTTATTAATGTGGTTCTCATTGTTGCAAAGAGCAAGGTTTTTTTCTTCTTGTTTTCGCACAATTCATTGCATACATTTTCTTGAAAGCATTGAATCTACAGGACACAATATAAGGACACATAGTGATAAAAGAAAACAATGGACCTTCCCTCTTCCTCCTCCCTCCTGCTTTCTCAGTGTATTTATTGGCCACTGAGGCAACTGATGGATTAGTGCGACAGACCTGTTTGTTTGAAATTGTATAAACTGTTTGTTTGAAAGGACAATATCTATAAAGCAATTATTCCTGAACTGCTAATTTTCCAATCCACTGTACATCTGAAGAACATAAGAAGAGCACTGTTGGGTCAGTCCAGTGGTTCAGCATCCTGGTTCACACAGTGGCCAACCAATGGCCCTGGGGAACCAATTAAAAGAGCAAGGCCTCCTACCCATGGTATTCAAAGGTTTGCTGCTTCTAGTTATGGTGGTTCTCTTCAGTCATCATGGCTAGTAAGTAGCCTTTCATTGTCTGCTATCCTCCATGAATATCTGTCCTTTTAAAACCATCTGTGTTCATGGCCATCACTACATCTACTTGCATAGCAAAACACTGCTAAGGACCAAATTTTAAAAAGGTTTTACAGAAGTGAGAATGATTTTTGGAGTTCTATGGAAGATACAATTTTATTGATGTCAACTGTTTTGTAAATCAGGTGCATGGTTGTAGGTGGCCATATCCAGATCCTCTTCCTGATATGCTGTGAATCCAGTGACTTGAGCTGGATAGACAGAAGCTGCAACCTAGCACAGCAAACACAGTGATGATCAGGTGAGGCCATGCTCCCAACAGCAGCTGAAGAAAAACTTTTAAAACTGTGACATCGGCTGCATTACCATGTCACTTCCGGGAAAAACCCAGAAGTAGCATGGGGTAGTTCTTGGAATTACCAGAAACTCAGTGGTTTTACCCAGGCCACGTCCCTGGCATTAATATCCAGTCTGGCCAATAAAGAGGCTCCATATTTCTTGCAAACTGCAAGAGCTGATAATTTAAATCCCTATTATTTACTGCAGCAGACACTCTCTGAGGCCAGAGTTCAAATAGTCCATAGTAGTTTTCCAAGGCAGATTCCTGATTTAGTCCTGGAGTTGACACTTCTAGGGCTTTTCTGTGTGTTTTTTGTTTTTTTGGTTTTGGTCAGTTTTGACCCCCAAACAGCTTGATTTATCCACTGATTTCTGCATCCTTTTTTGTTCCTTTAGTTCATTTTTAAAGACTTTTTTGAGACCATTTTTACCCCAGTGTATTCTTGAAGATGATTCTGAGTCACCTTTTTCCTCATGTTATGTTTCTGTTAATTTTCTTTGTCCTGCCCACTCCCTCCTATCTCCAGTCCATTTCTTAATTATTGGACTGTTGTCATCATCAAACTGCCAGACCCCCCTAGTCTAGTTACACTCAACAATTCTCTTTAGGCAGTAAAAGTTTATTGAGTTGTATGCAAGATCCAGAATGTCACTTGTGTTAGAACTGAAGAGTTTTGGCGGGTACAATCTTATTATAGAAAATTCAAGCAGATCCCACCCCCCACCCCCCAGACATACATCACAACCAATGTTCCCGCTAAGCTGTGGAATCTTGTGAGCAAAAATTCTACCTTGTGAGCTACTGGCATTAAAGTTGTGAGCGAGCGATTTGGCTGCGGCATAAATTAGTTTGCTCTGGAGCCATCCTTCCTGAGCTATGACAAAAATGTGTGAGCTGGAGGCTAAAAAACTATGAGCTCGCTCATACTAACTCAGCTTAGAGGGAACACTGATCACAACCATACTCCACCTAATTGCCATGCCATCCAGGAAAGATATATGTCCTGGTAATCTAGAGTCTGAGATGGCACAAGAATGTGCTCAAGGCCACCTTTCCCTGGGAAAGCGAAAGAGGAGGGAAAGGGGGTTAACTTGTGGAAAAGTTACAACTTCTAAAAGCAAAGGTCTCATTCACTCCCACACACACTCACCCCACCCCACGGATTGCCCTCCCCCCAAGAATTATGGCAACCCAAGCACAGTGTAGCAAGGTTTGACACAAACCACTCCCACTCCTCCCCCACCCCTGAATACAAGTGGTTTTGGTTTTGATTTTTTTTAAAGGCACTAACATTTTGATATACCATCAATATACCATTGTAATGATAAGTTAGCAAGTTCTCTGAATTCCCACCTTTCATTTTTAAAAGTCTCTAGTTCTTCCCTTGTTGAAATATGCCTTTTTTCTTATATCTCCACAAGGGAAGATGTTAGAGATTTGCCTCTTTTTTCAATGCAAGCTAGGAATTCAGAGAACCTGCCAAACTTATCATTATAACAACATATTGATATTTTAGTGCCCATTGAAAAAATGTAGCCATCATTTCAATATATCGATATAGCCATGCACAAAAAAGGGGCGAGGTGACATCATCAATGACAGCATCTTCCCTTGGAAATTCTCATTATAAGGCATGTGTGGAAGAAAATAAACTGATTCCACAACTGTGAAAATGCGAAGGGAGGGCAGATATGCAAAAGAATCATGCCCAAAATGATTCCAAGGATTGTGGATTGACTGTCAAGAAAATCACGAGTCAGTTGATCATCTGAAAAAGCCCCCAGTTTATGTTGGAATGAGCAACTCAGAATGCCTGGACATTGAGGGGCGCTAAATCACTCTAAGTGTGTATAGCTGTTATCTCTTTGAATGGGATACCTCTCTTTGTCTTAACCTGGGAGCTGCCCTCTGACCCCTCTGACCCCCCTTCAATGGAGACACATGTCTCTGCAGGTCTCTCCTGTAGAAACAATGCCCTTATACTCCCACACACATGATACCAGACAAGCTGGCCATTTGTGATAGGAAACGTACCCTTTAGATTAGGTTGTTCTCTCTCCTTTCGACTAGAACCTGAATGTGAACTGGATCTACTTGAATAAATGTAAGTTTACCTTTTTTTGTGATATACTTTTTTTTTCCTATCAGGGTTGGACCCTGGTTCTTTTTTTAAATTTTTGTTAAATATTTATTAAGATCAAGTAATACTTCTTGGGAGATTTATTTACTGCACTCAGTATCATGCTTCTGTGACTGGGCAAAACTCTGCTATGGTCCTGTTCACACTAGGGGATTTGGGCCGGGAGCGGGACAGTTCGGGGGCGGAGCAAACTGGCGCGATCACACCACAACATCTGGGAAGCGTCGTGCTTCTGTCCCCTTCCACGCGAAAATCTGCCCCAACTTGCAACCACCTACCTTGGTGGTTCATCGAGAAGCTGCACGGCAAGCTGGGCCGTTTGATCGCCGGCGCGTCCTTGCGCCGGCGCGTCCCCGGTGCCTAGCCGAACTGCGCAGTTCGGCAGGCTCCCCGTCAGGGCCGTGTTTTCTCCCCGGCATCTGATCGTGCCGGGGAGAAAAGGTGGCGCGGCCAGGGGATCCGTGGGATCCCGCCGCGCCATTTCAACTTTGGTGCAGCTTTTAAAAGCCATGCTTTTTGGCAGCTTTTCCCCTGCCATGTGGCAGGGGCCTATATTAACCAAATACCCCAATAGTTTAAACCATGGTTTCCCCAAATGCAGTTTATCTTACATAGGGTTTTCTTCTCAGAGTTCCCCAGCCTTAAGACATTAGCCCTATACACAAAACATATTGTTGTATAGAGCCAGGATGTATCAAGGAAGAGGAAGCAAGAGAGTTCACTGACTCCACTCCACTCACAGCTGAGCCCCATCTTGCTTATGTATGTTCACCTCATATGAAAAAAGAGGGGCCACACCAAGGCTAAATGAAGATGAAAAAATAAATGGTGCAAAGGAAAGAATCATTAATGATTGTATAGCCCCTACGCGTTTTGCATGCAGCTTCATCAGGAGGAATCTTCCAGATCCTATTTGTTCCTTTCCCCTCTATACACTATGCTAAAGTGTATAGACAGGAAAGGAACAAAAAGAATCTGAAAGATTTCCCCTGATAAAGCTGTATGTGAAACGCATAGGAATTATTCAATCATTAAAGATACTTTCCTTCTTCATATACTCTGATGTGCCATATGTACAGCGTTTCTGAATCGTAATTCTTAAGAGAGGACTATAAAATCTCTGATAATGAATTTCTAAGCAATTTGATAATTTCCACGATTTCTCATGGAGAAACCACTTTCAAACTGGTTTACATTTGTAGTACAGGTGTATCCCTGACCCCGCTACAACTGAGCAGCAGCAGAAGAAGAGATTGGATTTATACCCCGCCAGGCTTATAGCTACAGTGGGGCATCTCAGGACTTCCCATCTGGCCCAGGGTGTCACGGCCTTCTCCCCCGGATTAAATTGATTAGCCAGTGCCCCCCGAGAAATTTAAATGCCCCCTGACTTAAAAAATCCTGGCTACGGGCCTGTACCCCGCCATTCACTACCGAAGGGAGTCTCAGAGCGGCTTACAAACTCCTTCCCCTCCCCACAACAGACACCCTGTGAGGTAGGTGGGGCTGAGAGAGCTCTGACAGAAACTGCTCTTTTTCAAGGACAGCTGTGCCAGAACTATGGCTCGCCCAAGGTCATCCAGCAGCTGCAAGTGGAGGAGTGGGGAATCAAACCCAGTTCTCCCAGATTAGAGTCCACGCACTTAACCACTACACCAAACTGGCTCTCCTACACCAAACTGTCTCAGTAAGTAGCAAGCAAAGCTGTATAGATGGGTGTAGATTTTATTTTTATTTTTAAAGACTCAGATCAAAGAACTCTCAGGAGAGTTTAATTTCAGGCACCCCATGCCATTTCACAAATCAATGTCATTCTCAGTGAGTGCTCCATAAACATTAGCTCTTGTCTCCTATGAGACTACCCTGTTCACAGATATGGGAATAGTGTAAGAACCACTGTGAGAGGGAGACAATGAGAGGAGGCTAGATGGAAAGGAGCCTCACAATTGGCCCCATTCATGTATTTACAGTAGTAAAAATATTGTACCATCCTGGCATCTCACTAGAGGGAAGCAGCTCTCATGGCACTGAAAGCATGTGTGAATGGAACCAAAGTCGGATCATGAACAGTTATCAGAAGTGGTGTAAGACCTTCTTGATTCGGTTAACAGAGGTTACCCCAGGAGAGGTCTGATTTTTTAAAAAAACTGTGTTATCTTTATAGCACTTTAATTGGATTTTATTCACATTTTAACAATGTGTTTTACAGTTGCTTTTAAATCTATTATTACCTGCCCTGAGTCTTCTGAGATGGGAAAGATTCCTATTTCAAAGGAATGGTGGGAAACTCATATTCTGTGAATGACATGTTGTTCCGTCATTGAGTATTCATCTGAAATACAAATGAGTATCTCTGATTTGCAGTGGGGCAGTGAAGTATCAATATAATCTACAGTGGTGGAGGGGGCATAAAGGTTCAAATATTTTGCCTAGTGAGAAGGAGACACACTATACTCAGTCCCGTTAACAAATGAAGACCATTTGTGGTTAAAGGCTCTGTTCTCAGATAAGTTTCTCTGGCACCTTTGCAGTGAAGTTGATCGCGTACCACCACAGTAATTTCTTAAAGCAGATGTTATCCCATTAATTAGCTCTGGACCTGAAATAAGCTCAAGCCTTCTCTTCTCCCACCCCCATTCTCAAGCCGAAAGGAATTGGTCCCAGTGTGTGCGTTCCATATCCGTATTTAGCATCATCTCATAAACAGCGGTGAAAACTCAGCAGGCCCCTGATGAAGATACATTAGCTTATTTCTAATTTAAAGTTATGTTGCTTAACCTTAGTGAAATTGGTCACCGGTGGCCAACTGTTTGTATAGCAAGTTGATGACCAAATGCGTGCAATAAATTATCGAACTCACCATGTAAATGAGTGGAAACCACTGTTTTGTTTAAAAGCCTGGTATGGTAGAATGGTAAAATAATTGCACCTCAAGCTCGAATAGCTGGGGGGACCTGTTTAATACCAAGGAGAGTTTTGCAGAAAGATTGGTACTTTCTTTTTAAAGTGGCTCAGCAAGACACTTGCAACATTTCTCCCCCAGCCATCAGTTCTGCCCCCCGCACTGTGTTGTCTGTCTAGGAAAAAAAAAACTTTAGAAATGTCCAAGCTTACGGTTGATTAAAAAATAATTGCTAAATCAAGACAGTGGCTTATTTAGACATTGGGTGGATTAAAATAATTAACCAATTTCGGTGGTTAACAAGAAACAAAATGGAATTTGCACGAATAATTATATTCCCAACATCAAGTTGGAGTCATTGCAGGACCCGATTTCGAGAAACTGGCAGAATAGCTTAGATAATCATCACGTATAGGAGTAAGTAATTGACACAACTTTAATGTTTAATAATGAATTGAATGCCAAGGGCAATATTTCTTAAAAAGTATACATTGGAAGTGGAGGGGTGCAGGGGGAGTCTCGTTCTTACAGAGAAATATCAATTCTGCAACAAAATTCTTAAGCCAAATATAAAAACTATTTTTCCTTACCTACTGTCATGGCATGAGAGTGAAACTAAGAAATATAGTTTACTAGAAAGCACACACATGATATATACATTACATCCATGTACACACACACCCCGCCGCTTGTTGCAAGATAACTCCACACTTTTCTCCCACTGAGAAGTTAAAGGGTGGCTGTAAACAATTCAGGACTTTAGAAGGCCAGCTTTTTTTTTTCTGTTGAAGTAAACTCCCTGTGAATTAAACCAAGAGTAAAATCTGTAATATTTTCTTGCCTGGAATGTAACTCTGCTTATTAAATATTTGCCTATGCAGCATGATTTTAAATAAAGACAAGCAAATTTCCCCTGTTTTGTTTCTTTTGAGATTTGCTTATATTTCTCTCAACCATTTTGGTTCTCCGCTTTTCACTCTGGGTTTTGTAAATCTGGTTGCATTCTGTGTGCATGCTGAATAGCTTTTATATGCATTGTATACAGTATTCATGTCATTTAATCATACAATATTCATACATTGTATAATGCTGATGTATTGATACACACATAATGTTGAAAAAAAAACATTTTTGTGGCAAAAATTCATTGCAAGGAAACAAAAAATAGTATGGAAATAACGAATCGTTGATTTGTACAAGTGAGAAGCAAAACTGAAATGGAGACTTTCGAGTGGGAACAACAGGGATGAGAAATTCTAAATTACCCTAATCCTAAACATGTTTACTCAACTGAATTCACTGACTTCAGTGGGACTTGCTCATTAGTAAATGTGCATAGGATGACAGGCATAGCATTTCAGCTGCATCCAAAATCTCCAACTTTAGAGCAAAAGCGCTCTCTCTCTCCCTCCCTCTCTCTCTCCCTCCCTCTCTCTCTCTCTCTCTCTCTCAAAGGGATGCACACAGACACACCAATTTAACATCTTTACAGTTCCTCTCCACTCTATATTTCCCTCAGACTCCACAAACAAAACCCCCAGAAACTGCCTTTCTAATGTTATGTTTTCTCCAGAAGGACCAACGGAATTATACAAAAGAGCATGGGGATTTTTTTATACCCCTCTTTGAATGCTAAGTTTCTAAGCATGCTAGCTATTTTACCTAGACATTACTCTTGCTACTGTATGTCATTGTGCAAGAAGTGTGTGTGGGGGGGAGACACATATTTTGATTGATTTTAAAAAATATGATTCTTGATAAAGCCCAATATGAATACTGTTTGGGAGGGATTTGTACAAATGTTTATATTTCTAAAAGCAGGAGAGAAATAGAAAGGGTGTGTGTGTGCTGCTTTGAATTTTAATCAGTCCAGCTTTGCTTCTCCGCCAATTGGAAAGCAGGTGGAGCAGGCAATTACTGTTTCTTATAATTGACGCTGTAAAGAAGGATAATGGATATGTGTCTTCTAGTTGTGATCTATGAAAATAACTTTCAGGGCAGGTTCCTTAATAGTAAAAACGACTTTGCACAAGCCCAAAAACAAAACAAAACAAAAAAATCAGCGATGCTCACTATTTTAATAAGGGAACATGAATCTGAAAATGCGTTTAACACCAGGTTATATAAACACACCCTAATGAGATACTATAAAATCCATCACATTAAGGGGCTGGTTTCCTACAAGGTATATTAGCTCAAAAATGTTCAATATATTAAGTCAGTACACAACAACTCCATGCAATAAAGGAGGCCTGTCAAGATAAGACACATGCTTTAGCCCTTAACTGTTCTGTTTTGCACATTTTATAAGGTTCTTTGAATACATGAATAAGATAAGTTATTCCCATCTCTTTCTTAAGCAATCTCTGAAATGACTGTGACCTGAAATTGGAATTCTTGTAAACACCCAGCCGGAGAAAATGTTTGCCGTTTGGTTTTAAAGAGACGGTACATGTTTAATTATCCTAACTTCTTCTTGGAGAATGCTATTAACATTCCCCATTAGCGTCATCTCATTGGCTCTTCCTGCTGCTCCACCTTAGGGGCAGCAATAGGAGCTAATTTCATTGCTCCCAAGTGCATAATAATGACATTTTTTGTCTTGTCTCTTAGGCAGCGTTCTATGGGTAGAATACAAGGGAGAAATGTTTCTCTTTTTATAAAATTCTGGATCAAGTCAGGGTCCAACCCTTCCCAATGACATGGAGCTCTTTCCTATTTTGGCTCTGTGTGTGTGTGTGTCTGTGTGTGTGACATTGCTTTGTGCAAATAAATGACTTCAGATCTTTGCCCACCGATATCAATGCATAACATGTGCCTCCATGTGTCTGAAACGGATTCCTGAAATGACCATTTTGTTCAGAATCATCTTAAAGAAATAACATAAGAACAACAAGGAGATGCTGTTTTATGTAAAAAAAAACACCTCTGCCTTTCCTTTACAGGAAGGAAGGAAGGAAGGAAGGAAGGAAGGAAGGAAGGAAGGAAGGAAGGAAGGAAGGAAGGAAGGAAGGAAAGAAAGAAAGAAAGAAAGAAAGAAAGAAAGAAAGAAAGAAATGTGAATCCAAGGCTACTGAATCAAGGGAGGTTGTACCAATATTTCCCCTCACTGTACATTATTTGTATTCAAGGTTTTTGAAATGACATTGTAATCTGATGATGCACCGGTCTATTATATTGTCTACGAGGACAAATATCCTTACGTTTTCTCTGTAGAACTAACACAATTTTTCCATGTCATAGGTGCATAATATTCTGGCGGTCATAAGGAATGATGCTATTAATCCACTCGGGCAATCTCCAGGTCTGATTATTAGGGAAATAAATTTGCATGCTGCATGGGAGCTAGGTGAATCACTGAGAACACAAATTATATTTCCTGACAGCAAGTTAGAGAATGGAGCCGCATCGCAGGGCTTTTTCCCCCCTCTCCCTCTTTCTTTCTCTCTCTCCCCTTCGCTTTCCCCTTTCTCTGAAAGCTATAGAATTTCAATTCATTACATGAGATTGGTTAGAATTCA
This sequence comes from Gekko japonicus, assembly GCF_001447785.1. Lineage (NCBI taxonomy): Eukaryota > Metazoa > Chordata > Lepidosauria > Squamata > Gekkonidae > Gekko > Gekko japonicus. Next base: position 1,345,034 of record NW_015172557.1, read on the forward strand.
AGTCTCTTTTTAAGTTGATATTAAGTTGAGTCTGTTATCTCTAGGAAGGCTAGCTGGTTCCCCTGAGTATCCACCTAATCACTACTTAAAAAAAAATCGAAACGTATAGTTAGTGTCATGATTTAGGTACCAGAGCTAGTTTATTTATCAGTGCAGAGAGAGATAATTTCAATTTGAGGCTCTGTAGCCCTCATGAATTTAACTCTCTTGAAAGATCCCCCCCCTGCTTTTTCCTCTCTGTCTTGCCTCCTCTCCTCTTCCCTCCCCTCCCCCCACCCTAGCCTACATATTGTAATTGTGGCCTTCTTCAAATTCTTCAATATATTTTTGAAGCTTGGACAGGATGCTGGCTTTTCTGAAAAATGTTAAGCCATCATTCAAATGAGGGACAGTGGAAGACTGGCATAGTGAATGCATGACTGCCTAGTATAGTGTCCCTTTACAATGATAAATGGTCTGGGACCAGGGTCTTTAAACAACCATTGACTCCCATACCAACCTGCCTGACAGCTAAGAACAGTGGCAGAGGCCCTGCTTTGTGCCCCCCCCCACCATCTGAAGGAAGGCACTAGAAACGGAACTTTCTCATGGGAGGGGTGTGTGGCAGGGAGGCATGGTTCGGTGGCAGAGAAGCTGCTTTGTGTGAAACAGGTCTGAGGTTCCATGTGTAGCACCTCCTGATAAAAAGGATCAGAAAGCAGGTGATGTGAAAGACCTCTGTCTGAAATCCAACTGCCAGACAGAGTAGGCAGTCTTGACCTTTAGAGAGCAGTGACCTGATTCAGAATAAAGCAGCATCCTGTTTTAATAACACTTCAATGGTTGTTTTGGGAATTTTTTTGGGGGGGAAAACTACTACCAGAAATACTCTTCAAATAAGCTTTTTATTTTGGGGGGGGGATCTAGTCTTGAATACATCTGAAAGGGGAAAATCTCCACACACACCCAATTTATTTGTTTGCCTTAATGCAGTCTAGCTTGTACTTTTTTAAAACAAAAAATGCTCAAGCCAAAAGGCGTTCTATTTGAGACAAAGGAATTAGTCTGATTATAGACCAGAACTGGCATCATGGATGATACCTTACCCACAATCTGGATGATGGTCACCATGTTCTTCACGAGCTAGAAGAAAATGTGCTTGCAAGCAAGCAAGATGCAGGAAGCACTGCTGGACACAAACACCTTCATTACCAATCAAAATACAATCTGTAAAAAATCTTCAAAAATATTGTTTTGGCCACCATGGATCTTGAGTCTTTGTACACCAACATCCTCCACAAAGATGGACTACAAGCTATTAGGAATACCACCTCTGACAACAGCACGGCTGACCTTGCTACCAAGCTCTGCCAGTTTGTGCTCACCCACAACTACTTCACATTTGGTGAGGATTTATTCCTTCAAATCAATGGCACAGCAATGGCTACCCACATGGCATCATTTTTGCCAACATTTTCATGGATGACCTGGAGCAGCATTTCCTCAGCTCACATCCATTAATACCTCTTTTGTTCCTGAGATTCATTGATTACATTCTCATTATTGGACTGGAGAAATTTCACCAGGCCTTCAGCAACTTCCATCCTACCATCAACCTGACCATGAACCAAACCACAAAAGAAATACATTTTCTATACACCACTGTACTAATACATAATGGAAGCATAAAACTACCTTATACTGGAAACCTACTGATCGCCAAACATATCTACATGCCTCCAGTCACCATCCTAAACGCACCAAAGAATCCATCATCTACTGCCAAGTTCTATGCTACAGCTGTATCCATGCTGATTCCCTCAGATGGAGATTCTCACCTGCAGGATCTACAACAGACTTTTAAAGAATTATAATACCCAACTGATGCAGAAAGGAAACAGATCAACAAAGCCAGAATGATACCAAGGGATAACCTGCTACAAGATAGGCACACATGGAACATACAGCTCTCAGCTCAAACTGCTTTGTTGCCCTGCACGAGCCTTGCACAGCATTTATAATGCTATGGGCTACAGCTGTAAGATGAACTGTGCAATAAATGTGCCAGGGACTGAACTGTGCAGTAGCCCAATGATGGTGCTAACCTCCTGAACTGTAGACACGTGCACAGCTGCGGGAAGCCTCACCAGGAAGCAGTGTGCCAGCCAGACGTGGACCCACAGTGCTCCTCACCCCTGCATCCACGCAGGAAGCAAATCAGCCTCCCTGATGCCAGAAATACACAGCAGCCAGCAACCAGAAGCTATGCTTTACACCAGACGCCTGAGTGTTCTTGCATAGGACTTCATTGAAAGACTTCTTCTGCAGCATGCATGCAGCCTTCCCCCCCCACACACCTTCTCCTAGCATTACTGCACGTACTCATCCTCAAGTTAAACAACAGAACGTGGCTGTGATGAGATTACCTGAGCAGCCAAACACACCCACCACCCATCAAGATAACAATGATGCAGATCACCAGATCGTTGACTAGCCGGGAACCTGGAATTGCTACTTTTTCTTTCTCTTTGTCTTAAGCTATTCACTCTAAGAGGTGTCATTGTTAGCAAACATTAAATCAATTCCCCAACACTTACTTTCATTCTTTTGACCTCGTTAGGGAATAGGCAACTTCTAGCATCTTCCTGGGGATTACGTGTCTTGGTGGCCCACACCGCAAGACCCTCCTAGAGTATATAAGGAGAGCATCTGCCCATTGTTATCTCTCTCTTGCTCCTGCCTCTCCTAACCCCACCCTATCTTGTTGGTTTCAAATCTAGGCCTGTTTGGAATCAGTCCACGTGTGCTGCTGGTCAGCTCATGGTCCCTTTCCCCTTATTGTGTTATTTTTCGCTGCATGATCCAAGCATCTTGCCAGACAGGTAAAGCATCACCCCACCAATAATAATCCTGCTCATGCAAATGTCTCTTATCCTTTCAACTCTATATTCTTAGTTCTTTTTTATTTTTTATTTTATCATTCGATTTATTACCCCGCTCGAACCCCCGCTAAGGGGTCTCTGAGCGGCTTACACTTTTGATTCTCATACCTAATCTATGGCCACAGAACACAGGGTGGGGGGCAGTCCCTATCAGCACCCAGTGGAGGTACCGGACGGTCTTCGGGTCAGCGTTCCTCGGCTCGATGTCTCTCGGCTGTCTTCTGGCTCCATTTCGACGGTTACTCCTGCGGTGAGTCAGCCGGGCCCCTTCGACGTGCGGCGCGCTCCGGCGCGGCTGCAGCTCTGTCCTTCCGGCTCCGCCGCGCCTGCGCCGTCCGCTTTCCCCACGTCGTCCGACTCCGCCTCTCCGCCGCCGTCTGCTTCCGTCGTTCGAGCTGTACCGGGACGCCATTTTCCAGCCGCTTACTCGCCGCCTCGCCTCTCCACCAGTCTTTGACACTCCAGCAACCCCCTCAACGGGGGAGGGTGCCCCCTACCCTCTAAGGTAGGTACCCATTCATCTACTTGCGCAAAGGTGTTAATCGGCGCTTTCGAACCGCTGGGTTGGCGGGAGCTGGGACAAGGGCCAGTTGCTCACACTGGCCGCGGTGGGATTCGAACAGCTGTAGCAGCTGTCCATAGATAGATGTTACTGGCAGGCGTTTAACCACCTGCGCCACCGCTCCCTCCCACAATAGTTCTGTATTGTGTGTGTGAGTGCTTGATTCTATGTTTGTATGTGTGATAATCCTTTAGTAAAAGAAATCACTGCTTTTTAAGATCTAGTCTCAGCATCTGTTTCTGGGATTTGGATAAGTGGAACTCCAGTATTCACTCATCTGAGCCTATATTTAATGCCTATTGCCATTTAATTTCATATTCCCCACATTTATAAATGAAGGTAATTTGGCTAACAGGTTCAACACATCATCTACAACCTATGCCAGACAATGATATTCCTCTTTCACAGGCATTGGGAGGCAAACCTTTTCTTGCCCATAGACAGCCTCCTCTTAACCTTAAACAATTTCCCACCTAATTGTATGTCTTTCCTGTGTGTCTTTCCTAACACAAACACAAACTCTGGGACCAGAGATGCCAACTCTGGCCCCATATTCACTCTGACAGCACTATCATTGGACTTAACAACACCAGCCATACCATCTCAGGCTCATTCACTTGTTCATCTTCCAACGTTATATATGCTACCAAATGTCAACAACACGCTTCCACTATCTACATCAGACAAACAAGTCAGTCCCTATGCAAAAGAATAAATGGAGGTGGTGGGCTCTCCTTCTTTGGAGGTTTTCAAACAGAGGCTAGCCGCCCTGAGCCCATTGGGGAGGGTGGGGTATAAATGCGAAAAATAAATAAATAAATAAATAAAAATCTGACAGCAATGCTGATTGTGTGAACTTAGGCAGGCAGGTAATGAGAGGGAGGGCAGGAAGGATTGCCTCAGTGCTTAGTTCTAGTGGCCCTTTCTTATATGCCCAGGGAAATGCCGATTGCCACCTTGGGGTCAGGAAGCAATTTTTCTCCAGGCCAGTTTGGCCAGGGTTCCTGGAGGGTTTTTTGTCATCTTCTGGATGTGGAACAGCAGTCACTGCGGGTGTGGAGGGGGAGGTATTTGTGAATTTCCTGCATTGTGCAGGGGTTTGGACTAATGATCCTAGACGTCCCTTCCAACTCGAAGATTCTATAAAAAACCCACCACTTTCAAAAAATGAGTGGGGGCACATTTTAATCTTTCAGGTTATTCCATTGCTGACCTAACAGAGGCATTCCTCAAACAGAGAAGCTTCAAGGGGAGATTACAACACAGGATTGCTAAACTTGACTTCATTCATATGTTCAGAACAATGGACACTTTAGGATTCTTATCTCACTGAAAATGCTAATTTTCTGCCCCCATGCCTGTCCCCTCCACTCTAATCAAGCTAATTACTATGTCCATTGTATCTCTGCATCCTGAGTTCCTTCTTTGCAATGCCCCTCTCACCTTCTGACTGGGATAGAAGGACTCAGAAATATTCATTCCAACTCATGTCAGATGAAGGGAGTTTTGACTCTCAACAGCTTATACCCTGAAACTCTTGTTTGTATCCAAGGTGTTACTGGACTCGAATCTAGCTGTTCAATATCAATACGGTGTTTTCATAACCCCCCCCCCTTTAGCATCTGAGAATCCTTTCTTGCATTATTAAATTTGCACAGAAGCAAATAAAAAGAGAGTAAATGTCTTTCTGTCCTAATGTATTAATTAAGCACACATTTATTATAATCAGAGTTTTATAGACATGCTGTAAAAGAAAATGTGATTTTTTAGCGATAAGCGTAAAGCAATTCACATATGGTAATGGGGTGCAGTGTTGAGAAGATTGCCAGTGTGTATCCCCCCCCTGAATTTCATAGTCAACTATTCTTATGTCGCAAAGAACTCTCAGCTTATCACTGCTGTCCCCCATATCTGGCCTTGCAATCAGACCCAACCCCAAATGAGACACTTTCCCATTCAACAATGTGAGAAATAGGGATGAGTTGACTTTCCCCACTGCATCCCTTTCTGTCAGGGAAATTTAGTGTGTTGCTGAATTCCATTCCTCCTTAATTTAGGTTTAAGTAGCAGAATTTGTAAAATTAATTTCAAAATTTGTGCATATTTGCTGCAATTTTAACTTCTTTCAGTTCATTTGCATCCGCCTCCTCCCGCTTACTCATATGTACATATTCCCTGATAAAACACTACAAATAAACAATGTCGATACAGCCGTAAGTATGACTGCCTCCAGATTCTTTGTTTTTTGTGGTGATTTACTGATTTTCACATGTTCCTGTATAACACTGATAAAACACCATACAAAAGATTTATCACGCAGTCATGTACCCAGTCACATCAAGATTCCTTTTTTGCTACTGTTTTATCAATGAACACAACTGCATCAGCAATGCAGTGGAGAGAAAAAGTCGTTAATGAACTGAAGGAACTGAAAGTGGTGGCAAACTGCCCGGGCTCAGTACTCCATACAAAACAGAACAATGGAGCATTTCTGCACACGTACAGATTGGTAAACTGGGGAGAGAGAGGGAGATATGCATGAATGGACAGATCTGAAAGCTGTGACCAACTGCACATGCCCAGCACTGTAGAAAAGTTGGAAATAGAAACATGGAGTCTTCCAATTGCATCAGTTCCACTTAGGAAGCATGCACAAGTAAACGGAATTCCAAAACCATTGGAGAAAGCAGAATGAGAATCAGATCAGAAGCATTCCCAAAAAGCAGAAATGATCATGGGTACTTGTGAAGAAGGAAAGGGCAGGACAAAAGGGATGCTGTTGCCCTTCGAGAGTCTATATTTGGTTGAATAATAGGGATTAAAATCATTATTATGCTAAGGACAAGTTTGGTAATCAATGCCTTAGAAAATGCATGGACAAAAGTCAGATCAAAATTAGCCCCTGGAATATCACTGTTAGCTTTTGTTATAAGATTTAAAGATTTTAGTCAAGCTGTAACGAAAGGGAATTTTAAAGTCTGGGGGTGTCTGATCTTAAAACCTTAACAGTTGTTTCATTTGCAGAGATATCAGCTTTAAGCAATGGGCAAATTCCTTGGTTCCAGTATCTTCAGGTTAAAAGTGGGTTTTTTTTTACAAACACAATCCAATTGACAGAGATTTGGGCATCAGTGTTAAAAAGTGGGTTACATTTCTCAGCAAATCTTTCTGCCAAAGAAAATTTAATAAAAATGCTGTATCAGTGGCACTTGTCATCCTATAAATTGGTGAAAATTTACCAAGGGGATAATGCAGATTGCTCCTGCCACTCAGCTGTTTGTCGGGCAGGCTTATGCAGTCTCTTTAAACTTTAAAGGGACTGCAGATGTCAGCCCAAGGATCAGCCGGGGTGGCGAGGGGCTGAGAGCTCCCCACTGACTTGACTTTGGCTGGCTTCTCTTGCAGCCCAGTTTAATTTGGGTGGCAGAAGAGGGCAGCACAGCCAGCATCAGCTGTGCCCATGGGGAGCCAATCTTTCCCTGCAGGTGCAGCTCTGTGCTGCCTTCTCCTGTCACCCAGTTTAAACTGGGCAGCAGGAGAGGGCAGCCCAGCCAGGATCAGCTGTGCCCTGGGGAAGCAGATCACTCCCCACTGGCACAGCTCTGTGCTGCCTTCTTCTGGCTGCAGGAGAAGCCAAGCCACCCCCAGGATTGGGCTGGTATTTTTTTTACTAGTATTTTTCTTCTTGGGTCTCTTGGACCCCCCCTCCCCCCAATTGGGTTTTCTGAAAAATCCCGGATCTGAATACCATATTGGGATTTGGAACCAGGGTTATTTGGGAATCCTGAAACTTTTTCAGGTACTATAGACCCAAACTGAAAAATACCGGAAGAAAAATTGCACACCCCTAGTTACCATTATCCCCTATGACTTTTTGTTGAATTAGGTGGATCCCCTTTCTAAGGATGTTCATGAATTGTGCTTAATGCTGCTTAGCATTTGCTCAACACTGGAAGAAAAATATACCTCTGAAGAAGGAGAATTGGTTAGAAAAATTAGTGGAATGTATTCGCTTACGTAAACTAACCTATTCATGGCCAAGTGTCTGATAAATTTGGAAAATTGAATGTTTTTAAATCTAGAATGGGAAGATAATTTTGAGTTTGTATAATCGGTGTTTATAAGAGCTCTGTAATATGTATCCTGTATTTTAGTTCTCTGTTTGTATTGGATTTATTCTTATTTCCCCCTTTTAAAATGTTTTCTTTTCTTTTTTTAAAAAAGGATGCTGTTGCCAGGATAACTGGCTACCTGGTGTTTAGGCTTGAGAAGAAAAAGATGGCCAATAGTACTCTTTACCAAACTGCATGGCTGAAAGGAGGGATACTTCTTTTGGTGGAGCTAGGGGCAGCCAGAGGTGTGGCCTAGTAGATAATAGCAACACCAACACAATTCAGTCTTGAAGTGTGCTACAAGCAAAAAATTCAACAAGTTAAATCAAACTGCATACAGGCAAATGATAACTGAAAAAGAGCAGATGAGGCAAACTACATACTACAACACAAGTCAAATAGAAAAAAGTGATGAATATTGATAATGAATTGATAAAGAATTTACAGGACATAGGCCCCATGAGACAAGGGAGTAACTTGAGATCATTCAGTAAATCTATAACAGAAAATTCCTAAGCAGAAATAACAGGTAATACTACAGGGAGCTTGTTTTTCACCATGGAGCAACTGTAACCACTGTGGTGCATACCCTGGTAGTGTCAAGGTCTGGGGTGCAGGCAGAGGGAAGTCCAAGTTCAGTCCGGGGTCTTGAGCCAAAAGGAGTGGAGCAGGAACTGAGAGCAAAAGTCCAAATCACAAACCAGGAGCGGGGTCGTCCAAGCCAGAGTCAGAAGCGGGGGAGAGGAGCAGGAACGAGGTCTGGAACCAGGAGGTGGAGTAAACGCAAGGCATCATAGAGTTTGATGAGTTTGCTTCCACAAATGAGCCAGCTTAGAGCCTGAAGCTAAATAGCCCTCTGCTGCTGTTTCCAATTAGCGCAGGGGCACTAGCAGCCAAGTGTCTGTCAAAACTCAGGACTAACAGACTGTCTGCTCCGCAAAGGAGCTACACGTCACCTCCTACACGTCACCTCCAAGTCAGTCTCGTAAGCGAGCAACTCTCGGGGGCGTCGGGAGGGCTGTTCCTTGTCAGCAGTTTCTGAGCCAGGTGCCAGTGCAGGCGGTGATGGCAAATTGCTGATCTCTGAAGCTTCAGAAGGGGCCAGTTGTGGGTTCTGCTGGAGCTGGCAATGGCCCTTCCTCAGCACCCATGACAGGAAGATTGGATTTATACCCCACCCTTCACTTGGAGTCTCAGAGCGGTTTATAAACTCCTTTCCCTTCCCCTCCCTACAACAGACACCCTGTGAGGTGGGTGGGGCTGAGAGAACTCTGACACAAACTGCTCTTTCAGGAACAGCTGTGCCAGAGCTTGAGACTGACCCAAGGCCACATCAGCAGGTGCAAGTGGAGGAGTGGGGAATCAAACCCAGTTCTCCCAGATTAGAGTCCGCACACTTAACCACTACACCAAACTTAACCACTACACCAAACAGGTAACATCTATATTAGACTACTGAAATGTGCTCTGTGTGTGAGGCTGCCCTTGAAGAGTATTCAGAAGCTACAACTGAAAACTGTGTCCAGAATGCTGACTGGAAAGGGTTGTAGAGACCTTATCACTCTCATCTTGTTCTATCTATACTGGTTCCCAGTTTGATTCCAAGCCCAATTCAGGATGCTGGTATTGACCATGGGACCAACACGCCATAAGGACTGACTATGGTTACTTTTGGAGGCCCTGCTTTGGGTGTCTCTATCATCTGAAATTAGATGGGTAGCAGCAACCAAAGAATGGGTCCTCTCAGTTGTGCCACTGAATTTATAAAATTCCCATCTCAGGGATTTGTCGCCCTCTGTCACTGTCTTCCACCACTGGATGAAGATTTTTCTTTGTTGTTTGATCTTTTCTCAGTGACCCCCATTGACCCTCCTTCCCATTTATTTCGGTGTGTCTATGTGTTTATATATTTTGGACTGTCTATTGTTTTATACACACACACACACACACACACACATGCAACTTAAATTTTATTTTAATGTTTTGGCTGTTGTAGTGTATTCAGATGCTGCCCTGAATACACGAGGATGAACGTAGAATCATCCCATAGAGAAGCTATGCTAAGCTTCAGACGTCGGCAAGGATTTGCGCCGAAAGTATTGTGTCCAATCACATTTGAACTGTCAGTGGTGGGAACGCTTGTGATTGGGCTATTATGCGAACAACCTGATAGGTTGATAATTGTATAGTAGGTGTGGCTACATTAGCCCGGAATGTTTAAATACCGAACAGCGACAATGGGTTCGCTGGTTCGGGCTATCAGAGAAGTACCGTGTCAGAGAAGTTGATCGTCGAGCTGAATAAACCTGAGTTTTGCTGAAATCACTCTCTGGCTATTTTGTTGAGCATGGACTTAACAGCTGTTCACTGCCTGGGGACCCTGAACTGGTTGGAAAAATGATTCCCTGAAAGGTTCCCTGAAAGAGATGCTGAGGGACTTTGGCTTACTATTAAGGAACAGTAGCCAATGCCCTTCCTGCCTGCTTAGAATTAAAAAGTAGGGTTTCTAGAGCAATGGCATATCTCCCACACAGATTAAAGCCCTTCCCGCAGTTTTGTCTTTAAACATTAAGCATCGACACTGCTCTATCACCAATGAACTGCAGTTTAAAGAACACATACCTTCTGCTCCCCTCTCCACAACAATCCACTCCTAGTCCCTCTTTCATTTCAGGATCTTTTGACAAGAACAGATCCACCTAGGAATGCCAGTCTTGCTTTGAGCAGCAGTGGAAGAATTTTTTTAAAAAATGGCCATCAGGGTGATGGCTTAATGTCACTGCTGGGGAAAACCCAGAAGGGATGTCATGTCTCTCTAGGAATAGCTGAAAACTCTAATGGGTGTGTGTGAGGTCCCTTTCGGGTAGCCCCCAGAAGGGACATCACACTGTAGCTGACAGCTGCCCCCCATGTTCCCCTCAGTCTCCTGACAGTTGCCAGGACAGGCCTGTCAGCCCTAGACCCACCTATCCCACACACACACACGACTTTTCCATTTGCTCTTGTTATAAGCTAGTCCTCTGCCTTTCCCACACTCTCAGATGAAATTTATGTCAAGGGTGCTGCACAATCATCCAACTTTAACAAAAAAAAAAATGCTCACAAACCCCCCCAACCCTGCGTGCTTTTTGTTTAGCCCTATTTTTAACAAAGCACAGTTACAGAATAGGTATCCTTCCCTCCCCTCTAAAATGTATGTCTTGTCAACAATACAGTAAAAAATAACTCACTCACAGGATCTATCCTAACTTTTTCTTCCACTTCCTGAACATCTTTGGTATAGTCGATGATGATAACAAAGGGGATTTTTTTTAAAAAAAAAAATTGGCATAAGTTTTGTGATCATAGTTGGGCAGGAAGTATTTCCCACACTTAAGGAAAAGGAAATTGACTTTGGAGAAAATTCAGAGGCCCTCCAACTAGGAAGCGCTTTAGTGCGCCAAGTGCTATTTCCCCTTTCTGAATGGAAATATTGTACTTATTTTTGGCTCTGGTGCTCTAAATGTGTGTGACTTGTTAATTCCCCACTTTTAGGAGTTATCCATTTTGTGGACTATCTAAAAATAGAACAGGCATATAGGGTGAGGAAGAGTTTTTCCCTAACAGAAAGAAGGGCAGACAGCAGAAATATTTGCAGGGAGGACACAAGATTTTGAGATAGAAGATTCACAGCAAAGTAGGGCTGAGAGACTCTATGATATTATACCCTGCTGAGGTCCCTCCCCTCCTCAAGCCCTGCCTTCTCCAGGCTCCACCCCCAAAATCTCCAGGTATTTCCCAATCCAGAGCAGGCAACCCTATGGAGGTCAATGCTCACCTTTTCCTGACCCATGTAACCTTTTCAAACTGGAAATTAGTTAACAAAGCAACTGAAATGAACCAATTCCAAAACCCATTAATGTTGGGCAGAGGGTTTTTTAAATTTTCTCGTTAACATATTTCCTTTTTAGAAAAAGAAAAAAGCAAGTAACATGAAAAGGAATAGATGTAGACAACCTTATTACACAACTGATGGCAAAAAATCTATCAATGATTCTATTAGTTAAAAATAATCTTTAAAAAAAAAGATATGTAGTTTCCTCCTTCTGCAAACAAATAACAAGTGAAACTCAATGATAAAGAAGGACAAATAAGAACATAAGAACATGAGAAGCCAATGTTGGATCAGGCCAATGGCCCATCTAGTCCAACACTCTGTCACACAGTGGCCAAAAATACCAGGTGCCATCAGGAGGTCCATCAGTGGGGCCAGGACACTAGAAGCCCTCCCACTGTTGCCCCCCCCAGCACCAAGAATACAGTGCATCACCTGCCCCAACCTGTGAGTTCCTATCTATCCCTTGTGGCTAATAGCCACTGATGGACCTCTGCTCCATATGTTTATCCAGTTCCCTTTTGAAGCTGTCCATGCTTGTAGCTGCCACCACCTCCTGTGGCAAATGTCAGTCATATATTTAATCCCAACTGTATATTGTATCCCACTCTGTATTCAATTGTACATTCCCTCTCAAAATTGCAAGACATACCAAGGGAAAATGGGTGAAAAGAATAGGGATACAGTGTCATTCCACAACATGGACAACTTAGATTGTTGTTGTTGTTGTTCAGTCGCACAGTCGAGTTCGACTCTTCGCGACCCCATGGACCAGATCACGCCAGGCCTTCCAGTCTTCCGCCGTCCTCTGAAGTTTGCTCAACTTCATGTTCGCTGCATCTATGACACTGTCTAACCATCTCATCCTTTGCCGTCCCCGTCTTCTTTGACCTTCAATCTTTCCCAGCATCAGGGTCTTCTCCAGTGAGTGCTCCCTTCTCATTTGCTGGCCAAAGTATTTGAGCTTCAGTTTCATTATCTGGCCTTCCAGGGAACAGTCAGGGTTGATTTCTTTTAGGATTGACTGATTTGATCTTCTTGCAGTCCAAGGGACTCTCAAGAGTCTTCTCCAGCACCATAGTTCAAAAGAATCTATTCTTTTGATTCTTAGATTAGAAGAAGAAGAAGAGAAGAAGAGATTGGATTTATACCCCGCCCTTCACTACCCAAAGGTGTCTCAGAGCGGCTTACAAACTCCTTTCCCTTCCCCTCCCCTCCCCACAACAGACACCCTGTGAGGTGGGTGGGGCTGAGAGAACTCTGACACAAACTGCTCTTTTTCAAGGACAGCTGTGCCAGAGCTTGTGACTGACCCAAGGTCACATCAGCAGGTGCAAGTGGAGGAGTGGGGAATCAAACCCGGTTCTCCCGGATTAGAGTCCACGCACTTAACCACTACACCAAACTGGCTCTCTAGAACAGTACATTCCAATGGTGAGGGATCTGAAAGCATTCCTAATGCCGGTGAAGTGGTGTTGACCAGAACAGAGCAGAGACTGCGGCAGCTAACAAATGAAAACAATAAAATTAAATAATTTTTAAAACCTATAAACAATAACAATGACTGTGCATTCCAGCTGGCAATGAATTTTCAAGGCTTAATGCAAAGTTCTCCAAGCTCTTCTGAAAGTCTTCTAACTGGGAATGCTGGAAACTTTGAATGCTCATTGCATGCAGAGTATGTAATCTACTACCTCTGATCTATGGCTTCTCAATACTTTAAAAGCAACTAAACAACTCTGTGGAGGACAGGAAAAACTGCCAAAAATCCATCTGAATACTGTTGTTTTGTGGCCTGCTTTGCCCAAGTGATGGTCCAGTGCAGCACTTCTGCACCCAGACTCCTTTGGAAGAAAGAACATTAGAAATCTATGGTAGTAGTAATCTGTTTATCTATAAGTAAACAGCTTGAATAAAAATCATGGAAGTGCAGTAACAAGCCCACAGAAAGTACCAACTTCCCAGCAACATCACTCCACTTTCTCCAATCCCCCTCTGCAGCTAAACCCAAGAACTGCTGCTATTGTTGTCTCCTTGGGCGTATGCGGCTTCCAGTTTGGTCAAGCCAGTATCAGCTGTCTCCTGTTCTCTAGCTTCAAGATAGATTCCAGATCCCTAAGTATGCTAACAGATCAGCTAGGTGCCCATTAATAAGTGACGAATGTTTGCAACAATAATGAAGTTTTCAGAAGATAACACTTTGACTCTCCCAGTCATGTGCACAAGACTTGGGGGTGGGGGGTGGGGGGGCAGAAGGATGCATGTACCAGAAAATCAGAAAAAAATGATGGTTGCACTAGTGGGCAGGAGAGATGAAAAAGAACAAGGTGCAAAGTAGAGAGTTTATTTAGCTCTTATGGATCCCTGCGTGTTTGGCTATGAGCTCTGTCAGGGGATCTTCTACAGAGATTTTTCAGCTCCCACCTTACTGTTCAAGGTGGGAGCTGGAAAATCTCTGTAGAAGATCCCCTGACAGAGCTCATAGCCAAACACGCAGGGATCCATAAGAGCTAAATAACTCTACTTTGCTCCTTATTCTTTTTCATCCTCCAGTGAGAGAAACCAGGAATTGAGGGGGTCACACTTTTAGCCCATACCTCAGACCCTATTGTCCCCAGAATTTGTCCTGCCATCTTGCATTTTCATAATCTTCCTCCTTGCTCCTGTTGCTGTGCTCCCCCAACGCTGAATACATGAAGCTGCTTTATACTGAGTCAGGCCATTGGTCCACTATCAAGGTCAGTATTGTCTACTCTGACAGGCAGCAGCTCTCTAGACTCTCAGGCAAAGATCTTTCACATCACCTACAATCTAATCCTTATTGCTGGGAATTGAGCTCATGCATTCTTGTATCATCACTCTTTCCTCCCCCCTTGTCCCCCTTCTGTTGGCCTTTCCCATCTTCCTCTGTATTTCGGTGATTGTATCAAAATCCTCTTTCATTTGGTGATGGTCATTAATGTAATGGCTTTAGAAATGGGTGAGGCAAATTCACAGAGAATAGTTACTAGCCATGCTGGATGGAGCCACCATCAGTGCAAAAGTATAGCTCTGAATATCAGATGCTGTCAAGAACCAAAATGGGATAGCCTTGGCCATTTGCCCTTCCAGTAAGATTTTAAGGGCAACAGACAGGCAGATTTTGGAAACAAAACATGGGTATTAGATGAGTCTTGATTATGTTTTCATAACACCTGAATATGAGAAACAGACCTAAGCAAAGAGCTACCCTTTCCACATTCTGTGGTAACCTTTTCTTGTTTCTTATTTTTTATTGTATACAATTAACATACACCAAAAGTACAATAATAGTATAACAATTACTTAGTACATATTTGATACTACAATACCTTGTGTTCTTTTAGTTGTGTATATAAAATGAGTATATAGAGCACAAAATTTCATTCTTTTTACATTTTCCTCTGGTTTAATCCTATTTTAACATATAATAAATGCTATTTTCATGGAGTTTTCCTGAGCAAATTGTTCTTAAAATATCACCACTGAATGTTCTAACAGGCCAGTGCCGCTGTGTGCACTTGCGAGTAGGTCACGAATGTAACTCCAATCCATCTTATTTGTCTGCAGCATTGGCCACACAGAGGTATACCCCTTCTGTAAATGGAGGTTCTATTTAAGTATCCCAGCTAATAGCTTTTGATGTATCACATATACATTATCTCTGAATTTTGTCTAATCTGTTTTCTAAGTCTGTGGTCGTCATCAATTTTTGCAGCCGTGAATCCCTTAAGTTGTGAATTTCTTTGTGAATTCCTTAATTACACATTGTGAATTCCTTAATTATATACCATGTGAAGCTGCACTTCCTTTTGTCAGTCTGAAACCTACCATCAGCTGACCCATCCTTACCATCAAAGTCCACAGAACTCATGATCTCTCTGTGTGCAATGATTGTTGGCACTCCTTAATAGAAGGGGGAGGTTGGTTGAATTGTGAATCACAACCCACATCTGAGATCTGACAGGAGGAAAAGGCCGGCTGCTCCTGTTGTCATCTATAGCTGAGGGCTCCAGATTTCATCCTAGGCGGCCATTGTGTGCCATCAACTCCTATGCAGTGACCTGTCACAGTGAAGAAGGAATTTCACATGGCCTGAACAACTGACAGAACATTTCACCTTTCGGGGAAACGTAATATTTTCTGATAAGGAGCTTATGTTATTTTTTCTTAGCAAATAGCCTGAAAGCATTTCTGTCTGTAGTAGTTCTCAATGTGATAAGTTGAAGGAAACATCCATGGCCATGACTTAACAAAACAGGCCGTTTGTTTCTGAGGGAGGGAGCCGATGCTAGAAATCTAAATAAATGGCAGCTTAAGGATGATATGAAAAGAATGGCTGCCGAGACAGCACTCTACATTGTTGCTAAAGGAAAACAAAAGGAACAGAAGGATCGGCATCAAGAAAAAGTACTTTCAAATTATTATTGTTGTTATTGTTGTTATTGTTATTATATTTTATTTTTTATTAACACCTTTTAAAAAATATTGCCAGCATTGTGTACAACATGGAGAAAATCCAGAAGACACGTCATGTCACTGTAGAAAGCACTGGAAACCCTGTGGTACCATAGGGTTTCTGGTGACTGCTAGAGCAATGTGACATGACTTCCAGTTTTACCCAGAAGTGACACCATACTGCATTCAACATCGGAGCCCCTCCCAGCTCCCACTGGTTGTTAAGCACAGCCTGGCAACCCTATGTGGAATATATAATTGTGCCATATTAATTTTTCAAAGATACATTTATGAGTGGTTAAAACAAACCACAGTACTAACATTCCTAGTCAGACAAATGCCTTCCTGACCACGAACAGTTTACACAGCTTTCTTAACAAACTTATCAAAGCTGGCCATACAAGCTTCTCTATGGCGAGTTCCGCAGAAAGGGTACCACCGCTGAACTCTGGGGAATTTCACATTACCCGTCTTCTCCCAGTTTCAAGCCGGGAGTCTTCCGTTTGCAGATGAACCGGTAGAGGGCTGCCGTTTCACACACGGCTTGCCCCTACCGGAAAGGAGCCGATTCAGAAGCGGTTCGGCGTTTCACACACGCACCGCTTTGTTTCCCCACGGTTTTTTTTTTTTAAGTCCGTCTTATAGTGATATATCGATATACCAGTATTCCAATGTATTCCAATGGGATCGGTATAGCGTTATATCGATATATCGATATAAGCCGAACGTTCAAAAAAAAAAAAAAAGCCCACGCGGCTGAAAAAAGGCGGGAAAGAAGCGTATTGGAACCGGGAGAGGGAACGGGAGCCTCCTCGGAAGCGGTTGACAGGTAAAACGCTTCCCTCCCGGGTCCTAATCGGAAGAGAGGCTTCCCTGTGTGAAATGCCACTTCATCCCGGTAGGGAACCGATTCTCAACCGGGTTCTGTCTGAAATGACAGACCAGCACCCGGTTGAGAATCGGTTCCCTACCGGGAGAAAGCACCTGTCTGAAATTCCCCTCTGTTTCTCACCACCAAAGTTTTCCCTCCAAAAGTGGTGATCTACTCAGGGAGCATCACAAACATATAAAAGGCAGCTGTGTGAACTGACCTAAACTTTGGTTTCACACAAGTGGTGCAGAATTGCTTTCTGCAGATTCCTCTTCCCAATGAAGGGGGGGGGGAGTTCTACATCTCTCTCACACACTCATTCTCCCTCCCTGACTCTTGCTCTCTCAGTAACTAATCAGGACACTAATAAGAAGGATTCTGTTCCAGAGCCACAGAGGACATTTGGTGTAGTGAGAGCCAGTTTGGTATAGTGGTTAAATGCGCGGACTCTAATCTGGGAGAAACGGGTTTGATTCCCCACTCCTCCACTTGCAGCTGCTGGATGACCTTGGGCAAGCCATAGTTCTGGCACAGCTGTTCTTGAAAAGAGCAGTTTCTGTCAGAGCGCTCTCAGCCCCACTCACCTCACAAGGTGTCTGTTGTGGGGAGGGGGAGGGGAAGGAGTTTGTAAGCCACTCTGAGACTCCGTTCGGTAGTGAAGGGTGGGGTATAAATCCAATCTCCTCTTCTTCTTCTTCATAATGATGAGAGCCCTGAGCCAAGTGTCCTCTGCTACTCTGGCAGTATTGCCAGGGCTTGGCTTGGTTTTCTCCGGGCTGCCAGTGGCCCTCCAGAGCAGCAGCCTGTTGGGAACTTTCCCAGTAAGATGAAGGGACAACCTCTCTTCTACCCTATTCCTTCCTTCCTTTAAAAACACAGTAGGTTAGCAGAAGTTTCAGAAAAAGCGCATAATAATACCCAGTTTAATTAAAGTTATATATTGTACAGTAAGTATAGTTTTAAAAAGAACAACCACCTCATTCCCCCTACCTGTTTAATCTCCGCTATCAGAAGCCTATCTAAACAGAAAGATCTTGTAGAAGGTATTGAAGCGTAGACTGAGGGATTTCTAATAAGCCTCCACTTACGGAGCCACCGAAAGGTGACCTCACCAACACCATCTCCTTTGTGCACAAAGAGAAAATATGGGCAAACCACATTTGCAAGACCACCTTTGCAGAGAATCAATATCAGGTAACGGTTTTGTACAAAAAAAAAAAAATCACAGAAGCAGTAAAACAATTTGTTTAGTAGGGCTAGTCAGTCCTCACAAAGTAGCAGGTAAGCTTCTTTACAATAAGAAGAGCTTCTCAAGCTGGATGTTGAAATAAAACGACACCCAGCTATATCTGCTGATGGACGGACGGACTCCACCCCAGATGTTTTGGACAAGGCACCAGGGGCTGCGGCTGAAGAGTTAAAACAGAGCCAGCTGAAACTAAATCCAACAAAGACAGAGGTCCTGTACCTGAGTCATGGGGGCCTGGGATTGGGAATCTGACTCCCAACCCTTGGTGGGGTGTCATTGGCACCAGCAGCGAGGGTGAGGAGCCTGGGGGTGATCCTGGATGCCTCACTTTCTATGGAGGCCCAGGTCACCACCATTGCCAGGTCAACCTTATATCATCTTTGGCTGGTCAGGCAACTGGTTCCCTATTTCACCTAACAGGACTTAGCTACTATGATCCATGCAATGGTAATTTCCAGGCTGGATTACTGTAACTCGCTTGATGTGGGGGCTGCCCTTGAACCTGACCCAGAAATTGCAGCTAGTGCAGAATGCCACGGCATGGATGCTTCCTCTTCCCACAACAGTCACCTTGTGAGGTGGGTGGGGCTGAGAGAGTTCTGAGAGAACTGTGACTGGCCTAAGGTCACCCAGCAGACTTCATATAGAGGAGTGGGGAATCAAACATGGCTCTCCAGATTAGAGTCCTCAGCTCTTTACCACTACACCAGTTAAGTCTGGCTCTTGCTAGCATCCAGTGCAAAGTTTTCTCCTGACATTACTTTGTGGTTAAAATTAAGTGACCCGTTGGTATGTATGTTCTATGGGGCCTCCTATTCATTATATATCATTACACCAACAGAACAACATGGAAAGGCAAAATTAGCTGAGTAGGTAGTGAAGG
This sequence comes from Gekko japonicus, assembly GCF_001447785.1. Lineage (NCBI taxonomy): Eukaryota > Metazoa > Chordata > Lepidosauria > Squamata > Gekkonidae > Gekko > Gekko japonicus. The sequence goes on from NW_015172557.1 coordinate 1,363,982, forward strand.
CAGAAGTGGAGAGTGTGCCAGCCTTAAACCCACCCACCCCAGTTGAGCTGCCATTGGCATTCACTGTTGTGAATAGGGATGGGCAAGAACTGGAAAAATGCAGTTTGTGTCAGTTCATGGTTCGTGACTGAAACAAAACTGATACGAACCAGGAAGTTCACTTGTAAACTGAACTGGTTCACGGTTTGCAGAAAGCCCCCCAAAGAGCCGCAGGGAGCAGCCTACTCCCAACCACTCAGCTGTTTTGAGCTGCCTTGTGTAGTCTCTTTAAAGTTTAAAAAGAGACTGCAGAGGACAGCCTGAAAAACAAGACATAAGAAAAACTCTGTGGAACAGACCAGTGGTCAGTCTAGTTAAGCATCCTGTTTCACACAGCGGCCAAATATGTCTAGGGCATAGAGGCTAAGGCTCTCCCCTACTGCTGTCTCCCTGCACTTGTAATCAGAGACTCGCTGTCTCTGGATAGGGCGGCTCCCTTCAGTCACCATAGCTAGTAGCTTCTGATGGATCTGTCCTCCATGAATCTGTTTAATCCCCTTTTAAAGCCAACTGTGCTCATGGCAATCACTGCCTCCTCTGGCAGTGAAAACTAAATCTCATTTAGTTGTACAAACTGTATTGTTAGACCTCCTCGTCACCACTTCTACCTTCTTCATCCTCCCTCTGCCTGTTTTATCAGTATTCCTAAACTATTACAACTGCATTTAAAAATGAATTGTGCGCAATGACATTAGAGAAGGGGTTCGGCTTTTGGAACTGCTGTTGGTGACATATGACTGCCATGACAGGCAGTCAGTGGTATTTAAACTTACTCTGAAAAAGCAGTAGACTTCAGTGTGGTGTTTAAGGGGGAGGGCTGAGCAGCTCCATATTTACAAAAGGAATGTCACTGAACCATCTCTCTACCCAGGGATAGCCTATGGCTACTGAAGACTTTGAAAGCAGTTGTGGAAGGATTAAATACACCTGAAGTTATGGCTTTGAGGCCATTTGCCCTCTTGTACTTTTCCCTCCTGAAGTAAGTTGACTCGGGCCTTTTTCTTCCTTTCTAAGAACGGTAAGATTTGTATTCTGGAACCTTTTATCAGAAGTTGAGTAGAAGTCTCACAGAGGGACAAGAACTCCATTGTCTGCTGTCTTTGGAAGCTTTATGTAGCTGAGGGCCCAATCCTAGCTCAGTTGCCAGCATTCAGGTAGCAACTCAAAGGCTGAGTTGCTGCCCCGTGTCACCTCAAGCAAAATGCAAAGGGCATTCAGGGGTTTCTCCCCAGGCAAAACATCTGACAAAATTCAAGGGAAGTAAAAAGATGATTTAATATGATTTGGGAAAGTTCTCAGGGTGATCCCACAGATCTCTAAGTTGTGAGAGAAGGACATGTATTGCGGAGAGCAGGGCTGGAGGATAATTTGTCTCCATTCACCTCATGTGAAGTTCCTATTGCTGGAGTGTTAAGAGAGGCAGTCAGTTTGTCAGGGCTAGGCCAAGGACACCCAATATCCCTGGAATTCTGATGCAGGGGTAGTGGGATGGGGGCCCGGACTCACCAGGGGGACAGGGCAGGGCATCAGCAGGCAAGTCACCACAAAGCCTCACCACCGCTCCTTGCAGCCTTTTTAGGGCGGATGGGAGGCTGGCTGTGCAGGCACAGGAGGAAAGTCAAGAAATGGAGAATCCAACTCCCTGTGCATGCCTGCTGCCAGGCACTCCAACTCTCAAGTTGGACAACAGTGGCTTGCTTGGCTGTCCCCCTTTACTGTCCCCTTTCCCAGCACCCTTGTGCCTCCTACAAAGTCCAAAACAAACAAATCCCTTGGTTGTTCTGCCTAGCAGGGGAAGACAGCATGCTCCCCACAGTCTGATAGGGCACCCTTCCCATCCAGACTCTTCTCCCTTCTCACCTTTCTTAGGCTGCTCTGCTGCACTGTAGCAGCGCTGTGGGCAAGCTGCTTATCAAGGTGTTTGTGGCTGGAGCTCCCTGACTCAGAGGCATTTCTCACGCTGTGAGGGAGCTTGGAAAGATGCACAGTTTACAGCATTTGGCTTACTGCTTTAAGGCTGCAGGGCAGGGAAAGCGAAACCAGGCAGGCAGGTGACAATAGTGGCTGTACCATGGTAGAAGCCCCCCACAGGCTTCCTTCACTGAGCCACCGGAGCTTCAGTGGTGGCTTCTGCTCTGAGCCTCATCCAGGGGGGAAGTGGCAAAGGTGAGGGATGGAGGATGGAGAGCCTCTGACCATCCTACTGACAGTCCAGCCTCCTTCCCTCATTGTGAGAGCAGCAGTAACCCAGCTTAGGGTTGCCAGGTCCCCTCACCATGCCGGAGGGGGGATTTGGGGGGCATTCTGGGATGTCGCCAACGTGATGATGTCACCCAGAAATGACATCATTGCATCAGCGACGCTCTGGTTTAAGGGCAAAACTCTATGGTTTTAGGTCAAAGTTACCATAGAGTTTTGCTTTTAAGCTAAAGCGTAATGTGTGATGTCCCTTACGTGATGACGTCATTTTCAGGTGACGTCATCGTGTCGGGGACATTGTGCCCAGAAGTAGCTGTTTGGGATTGGGGTTTCCCTCACCGGCCAGCTAGCTGGCAGCAGGCAGAAGCCCCATAAAACGGAGGAACCCTTGCTGGGACCTGGGGACTGGCACCCCTAACACAGTTTGTTGTTGGCTCTTCTTAGGGTTGCCAAGCCATTGGTGGGAGGGTTGTGCAGGGGGAGGGGGACAGTGTCACAGGGAAAAACATTGTTTAAAATACAGCTGTATCCTTACATGAAGTCCTTACTACTATTGTTTGCTTGTTGCAAAATCCCTGCCTATGAGGGCTGGGCCAATTGGGGGGGGGGGAGTTACTTACACTAGGAAAATAAAATAAAAGAGTGAAGTTGAGGATGCCATGCAAGTAGAAGCTAAATTTGTCTCCTCTCCTGCTACTGGTGACTCCCCAGAAAAAAAGCCCCATCCAAAGTTCTGTTTTTTGGTCATCCTTTCATGTGACAGAAAATGCTGGGTCCCTGGCTTTTATACCTAAAGTTATATCATAATGTTATTTCATATTACTTAGCCAAAAACCAGGGGCTCTCCCCTATTACATAAACTTATAGTGCCACATCACATCTTGGTGGTGAACACACACAAAAAGAGACAATCAAATTATATTTACATATTAATCACCAGATCTGATTGAGTTTTGTACTCCAGACATTTCCTCAGCCAGGGAGCTTTAAAGCAGGCAAGAAAACGAGACAAATCTTATACTTGGGTGGCCATATATAATATAAGAGAAGTGCCTCCCGCACTCAATAGATTTCTCCTGCTGCAAATGTCCATCTCAGGTTTCTCAAATGTACCTAAGAGATCATGTTTTCATCCTGATGGATTTAAACAACAATAGCCTCTCTTTCTCTTGTTCCATTTTTCATTCATTACTTAAATTTCCTTTGTGGCCACGGAGGACAAGAAAGGAGAAAGGGGAGATGGATTGCCACAGTAGTATGACAAGATTCTACCACCCATGTTTGTTTCATTAATTGCCATAACTTCTTTATGCCATATGTTGCTTAGGGCTATTGAGCATTCACAACCTTGAAATGTATATGGCTCCTTTTCTGTAGCTTTCAAACCACACTGTAAAGTATATCAATAATCTTTACAATAGCTCTATAAAATCAGCCACAAATATTGCAGAGAGGGGGAGGTTTGCGTAAGCTAGTGGTATTCAGCACACGGTTTGGGACCCTCCAGTAGGTTGCATGCCCCTACAGATCAACTTTTTAAAAATGCCTGTTAAGGACCTGTTGTGTAGAAAGCAAGGGTGCCTGTCTTTGAATTAATTCGTGTAATTTTCCCTCCCCATTTGGAGCAGGAGCAGTCTGGTACTGTGCATGGATGTGACCATGCACATGCCCACCCTGAAATGACTCTTCCCCACCAGTGGGAGTGCTGTGGGTCCAGTCTGGCTGCCTCAGACAGTAGAGATAAGACTGAGAGTGGCAACCCCATGTTGGGAAATTCCTAGGGATTTGGGGGTGCAGCCTGGGGAGGGGAGGGTTTGGGAAGGGGAGAAACCTCAGCAGAGTATAATGTCATAGAGTCCACTCTCCAAAGGAGCCATTTTCTTCAGGGGAACTCATCTCTATCCTGGAGATCAGTTGCAATTCTGGGAGGTCCCCAGGCCCCATCTGGAGGTTGGCAGCCCTATCTGGTGGGCTGATTCAGGTATCTCTGGGCAACACAGGCCTACAGTTTGTCCAGGACTTCAGTTCCAAGCCAGGCTACCAAACTCAGAAGGGGCTCAGCTGCTTACCAATGGATAGGCTTCCTTGTTTCATTTTATATGCTTCATTAAATGTATTGTGGGAGTATTTTGTGTATAAGTAATATTCATATTTTTGTTGAAATTTCATGAGCCAGAAAGAGGAGGAAACAAGGGAAGAGTCGATATGCAGTTTAATGTGGGTACAAGTGTTACATTTGCTTTGTAGGTGTGCCAAGAGTGTGGAATGGGAGGAATAATGTGCCTTCTCCAGGGCCCCAAACCACCAACTGTACTACTGATATTCTTAGGACTGGTCTGGCAGGGTTTACCCACTTTTTTTTGGGGGGGGTACAACCCATTGCCAGCCACCTGGCCGGAGGGGGAAGCCCCACCCCCACCCCCGAACACCCACAGCCACCCCTCTCCCTTCTCTCTTGAGAGAGAGGATAGAGAGGGGCAGTTGCTGGCAGCCTGCCTGAATTCCAAGTGGCATTGAGCACATGGGGTCCGCCAGCTGCAAGCACTTAAAGGGACCCCTTTAAGTGCTCGCAGCCAGTAGGGACTGGCCCACGCCCAATCTTCCTGAGCAGGGGCCATCTTGCAAGGCAGGAGCCGGCAGCCTCCGCTCAGGAAGAACAGGCACCCAGCGCCCCTGCCCTGCAACAGGCAAGATTGCCTCTTCCCGAGCGGGAGCCATTGGGTCCTGCCTTGCAAGGGTGAGATCGCCTCTTGCAAGGCAGAAGAGCTGGGCACCCATTCTTCCCAAGTGGGGGCTATCGGCTCCTGCCTCGCAAGAGGCGATCTTGCCTCTTGCAAGGCAGGGGTGCCTGGTGCCCGCTCTAGTGGGGGGCCATCGGCTCCTGCCTTGCAAGAGGCAAAATTGCCTCTTGCAAGGCAGGGGCACTTGGCCCTTGCTCCCCCCCCCAGCATTTAAAGGGAATTTCCTTTTAAATGATAGGGGGAAAGCTGGGCATGATGACGGGGTACCTCCTGAAATGCCCCCTAATTCCCCCACTGGGGAAAAGACTGGACCTGGCAACCCTAGATATTCCTTAGGTGTTTCTTACCATATCCAATGACATGCCATTTCACCAATTTCATTGTCAGTTATATTACCCAAGGTATTGGAGAATACAGCTGGTTTGCCCTGTAAAGTTTGTTTCATCTACATAGTTTCCCTTCCATGATCTTTAGCAGTCACCTTTCCAATTGCTTCTCCAGCTCTCTCAGAAGTATTTTCCATCTCAGCTCTTCTTGCCCATAACAAATCCCTGGGATTTGTAGTGTGAAGTCCTAGTGAGGTCTCCACAAGGTTCATTAGTAGTACTCTCTGTTCTGAGGCAATATCATACCAAGCACCCTTCTGTTTCTATTTGGATGTTATCCAGAATGAAATGAGAGATCCTGTGGTGATTTTGGAGGGAAACCAGTTTGTTGGCCAATATGCCTTGCCTCGTTAAAAGAAATGCTTTGGTGTTCATGGCACACCATCACATATCACAACTGAGTGAATAATTTCTTACGCAGTCATTGTATAAGAACAAGAACATAGATCATTGTTAAGGCAAATGACAGAGGCATGCTGGCAGCGTGGGGGGCATAGCAACACTATTCTACCCTGCACTGCTGAGTAGCACAAGAGTCAACTCTGATAATGGGGTTCCTTCCCCTGCCATCATTAGTGCATTTCCTGATGATTGATGCTGACATGGGAAGAAACCATCCTATGGGCTTCTCCTCCATGATCTGGGCCACCCTGTAGTACCATGGTGGTGCAGAAAGGAACACCATCAACCCCCATGATGCCAGGGATGGGCATTATATTTTGAATGTACAAGACAGTTTCAAAGGGTAGCCATGTTGGTCTTGAATATGCCAGACTCTGTGTGGTAGGAGGAGAAAAATGCCATCTAATCAGCTTGTTTTTCAGTATAATTTGTGCATCAGTTTAGCATTAGACAAAATAGCCTGTATCCTTCGATTCCACTCAGCAAACGTTAAAACTTTCCTTCAGACTAAGATTTCCTCTAACTTAAGTGCTTTTTCCACTGGTAGAAGAGAATAATACTAGTATTCCAAAGAGCACAGGCTGGGTGTGAGGTCCCCACCTTGTGTTCTGTGGAATGGTTGCAGGGGAATCGCAGGTTCTTCTCAGTTCTCAGTTTGGATCACAATTGTGGTTTCCCCAATAGTCCAGAGAGTGCTCATGCAAGTAGAGCTGCCAACTCCTGGAGCTTTGGGGGCGAAGTCTGGGGAAAATAGAGTTTAAAGATCAGCTATAATTCTGGGAGAGCTCCAGGCCTCACCTGGAGGTTGGCAACCCTACCTCTTGCATGGCCACCGCTTGTTGGGAAACTGGCGTATGTTGCTGTCTTGTTTGCTGCTCTGCCAAGGTCTGACTGACAGCAGCTCTCTGGGTTCTCAGGTAGGGGTTAATCCCATGACCTACCCCCAGATCCTTTGCAGCTTTGAGAATGACAGGAGTACTCCGTCCATGAATGTTAGCTGCACAATGTGCCTTTTGTAGGACCGGCAAAAAGCATCCATACAACTATTAAGAAAGCTGTCCCCCTTTTTGGAAGACTTCATGCAAGGAGAAGCAGGTTTATAATTCTAGAAACTCCCGTTGGGGCTTGACTTTTAAAACACTGATGCAAAATTGTCTGGTAGTTATCAGTCTGTATGTACTGAATGTTATTGCTTATTGAATGTAATGAATATTTATACCTGACTAAGATGAAATAATGATACACTATACACACGGGCAGGAAAATGCGGGGGGGAAGCGTGGCTGTTTGCCCCGGAGCAAAATAACGCCTTGTTGCGCGATCAGATGTCCCGTAGAGGTCCCGTCCAGGTCCCGTGGTTAGGGGGGAGGTGCCGATCACAGGACAATCCTGCGGCGCGGCAAAGAAGCAGCCTCTCTGGCAAAAGGCTCCGTGGGTTTAACCCCTTCCAGGGCTGCAGAGGAATGCAAACTGTGTCCTCTGTCTGGTCCCCTCCAGAAGGAGCTTCAGCCGGGTCGCCCTCCCGCCACGCCCCCCCTGCACCTCCCCCTCTGCCGCCCGGTGCAGAGAGTTCCTCTCGAGCAGGCCGAGCTTTAAAAAAACAACAACAACCTTTTAGCGACGGGACATGGGCGGGCGCCAGATGCCACGACCTACCACCGGAAACGCGATCGGGTGCTCACCCTTGCCTCACGATTTCCGGAAACTAGTACCTCGGAGGTACTAATTTTTTACCCCGCATCTTCGGCGGGAAGCCTCAGGTTCACCATTGGAGCTCTACGCTTCCCAGATGTGGCGCTGTGATCGCACCCGGAAAATCCGCCTATATTCCGTCTCTGTAGCGTGGCTAATGCTCCGTGTCACCGCAGCCGATGGCCATAAATAGAACACATTACTTTGTTAAAAGGTTTTTGCAGTGTATATTTATTTGTTACTAAGGTCTGACTGGCAGCAGCTCTCTGGGTTCTCAGGTAGTGGTCAATCCCATGACGTACCCCCAGATCCTTTTTAAACTACAGTTGCTCAGGACCAAACCGAAGACCTTCTGCATGCAAAGCAGATGCTCTACAGCTGAGCCACAGCCTCTCTGTATTCACTCACCTCTGTCTGTCTACCTATCAATAATTTATAGCCTGCCCTTTTTGAAAGCATAGGATGGGTAACAACCCAAACCACACACACAAACTGCTTTGACAAGACTTGCCTCAAGTGGGATCCTTTCCCCAACCTGTGGCAGTGTGCGTAGTGGGGGTAGGTGTTCTTTAGTTTGCTGATGTATTGCAAGACTAGATGGCTGCCTTGCTCCATAAGGAATCACTCAGTATAACAGAATGAGGGCAATAATAAAGTACGGGTAATTCAGAACCCCCAAATCTGAGGAGTAATTTAGCAGGGGAGAATTCCATAAGCATCCCCAGGAGATGTGTTCACAGATAGCTAAATGAACTGCAGCACGGGCAAGTCAAGGCAAAGTGAATGGATACAATGGCACTTTGTATTGAAAATAACCCCGTAGAGGCCTTTATAGCTATAAATATTGATAATTCCCAAATAAATGGCTCTTATGGATGGAAACAGAGGGAAGGCTGCATAGTATAGACAGATCTCGGCAGCTAAGCAGGGTCAGTACTTGTAAGGGAGACCACCAGGGCAGACTGCAGAGGAAGGCAATGGCAAACCATCTCTGCTTCTCGCTCGCCTTGAAAGCCCCTTGCCTGGGTCACTGTAAGTCGGAAGCTAATTGGGATGTCTTCAACAAGCAGCCACCAGGGAGCAGCGTATCTATCTAAATATATGTGGAGCATTGTGATGGGGACATATGTAATATCCCTCCCTCCCCCCCCCCCACTGTGACCAGTGCTGTGAAGGATGGTTCAAAACAGCGTTGGGGAAGAAATGTAATGATTGCAAGACAAACACCCGAGGCCTAAAATGTATCACTAAAATGCTATAAACCTGTGCCTTGATGTTACCACTTCAGACTGCAGGTAGAGGCTCACATGACTGAATGCTCCTCTGTTCACATAAATCCCTCCACACAGAAGACTAGCCTGGCAGGGAGAAAACTAAGCTGTTACCCCCTGCCATTTAATTTCATCATGCAAGGAAATGTTATTGTTTTTTTTAAATGGAGGACCATGCACTAACTACAGTCCAGCACCAGCAATCTGGAGCAGTATGGGCTGTATACTGGTTTTCGGCCTCAAACAACAGAGAGGCTTTATACACCCTTACATCAAAATGACATAACTTTCTATCTTGAGTGCACAACCCAACTTGCAAGTGGGAGCTGATTCTGCCAAAAAAGTGCTGGGCTTGAAGTGAAATGGCATTGCCATCTGGGATGAGGTGTCTCTGATGTCTCCTTCACACGTGCAAATCTTACATGATGTTGCACTCATCCAGGAATACACATGCATGCATGTATTCTGCTGCTTTAAAGCTATCCCTAGCATTGCAGGTCCTGTATTTAGTGTGGCCTTAAAAAAATCAGGGTACTGCCCACCCTGATTAAAGAAACTTCCTGCGTAATTCACCACTATTCTTCTTCTTTGTGTACTTGGATGGGAGCTCAAGCCGAACTCCAAAGCTGTTATTATTTCCAAGTTTTAGATTTTGTGACTTGTTTCCTCTTCCTCAGCCCGACAACCTTGCCAAAAATGTCCTTTGTCAGGTACTAATTTGGCTGACGACCACTTGATCTACATTTTTGGCTGGTAATTACTGAGTCAGATGTGAGCAATTTTTTTCATATCCACTGGCAGCCAGGGAGGCGGGTATTTCTAAGAACCTATTCATTATGGATTCATTGGCAGTGAAATGCCCTGTATTCTGCACTCTGTACAGGCATAAAAATAATCTGATTGTTATCATTAAAAGTTTTGACCTAATGCTTATTTTCAATAGTATTTTCTTCTTAGAGGAACATTGGCATCTTTAGCGTTCCTTGGGCTGTGTAGTATGGAACATTTCAGTTTGCGTGAGGTTGAAAGTTTCAAACTAGGGATAAGCGGATTCTGCCGTTCCATTTCGTTACTATTCTTGTGGGTTAGCCTAGCCTGCACTCCTGTCTTCCAGTTTAACCTGGAGAATTTCTGAAATGAATTTCTGAATTGGTGTGTGCACAACTAGCCTCAGTTTTCATTTTGTGCCTTTTGCATACCACCACGTATGCACATTGATTAAATCAGAACAGGAAAAGGAATCCTCATTAGATTATATTATCACACTCCCCCTTTCACTATGATTTAAGTACTGTTCATGTGTGCTGGAACATAGCATTGGCAATGTGTATGGAGAAAAAACCCTCATGATCTCAAGACAGGCAAACTGCACATATGCTACTTTCTGACCAAAGTCCAGGGGGGAAAACCCAGAAAAATTATGGGCCACCTATGGTTAGACAGTGTCAAGATGCAACGAACATGAAATTGAGCAAACTTCAGAGGACGGCGGAAGACAGGAGGGCCTGGCGTGATCTTGTCCATGGGGTTGCGAAGAGTCGGACTCGACTGTGTGACTGAACAACAACAACAAAAACAACAACAAAATGTTTCAGGACCACTCTGGAAGTAAGAGCAAGTAATTCAGAACCTCCTATCCACGAGACATTTGTGAGGGGAGAAATACATATATTTCACTGTTTGAAATAGAGTGCTCTTCCACTTTGGGGCAGGTCCTCCCACTCAATTGACCAATGTTTAAGGTTTTCTCTTGGCTTGCCTAAGGGGCCTTTCTCAAGTGGAGCACCAGTTGGAGGAAGAGCCTCTTAACTTGGATGAAAAGGCTCCTTGGAGGATGTAGGCCTCCCAATTACCCATCTGGGGTGGGATTTTCCTGTCCCCAGCCCCAGTTTCCTGCCTCTGAGGAACTGAGGAAGAGGAATAAAGAAGAAGAGGAGATTGGATTTATACCCTGCCCTTCACTCAGAGTCTCAGAGCGGCTTACAAACTTTTCCCCCTCCCCACAACAGACACCCTGCAAGGTAGGTGAGGCTGAGAGAGCTCTTTCAAGAACAGCACACATAGGCCTTTTCCCCCATAGGATATTAAAAAAAACTGACCTAATGCTTATTTTCAGTAGTATTTTCTTCAAGGAGTGTTGACACCTTTAGCATCTATATACTAATAGCGAAGCCGCCCCCTGTGTGCGGATATCTAAATCCGCACATCGGGGGCACCTGGGGGGCAGGGAGATTTTCCTGCACATGTGGGGCAATGCCCAGGTGTGCAGAAAAATATGAAAAGTTGGAAAAAATATGAAAAGTTGGAAAAATATTTAAATTACCTAAAAAGTAAAAATCAAAAGAGCGTTCCCTGCACATGTGCAGAGAACACTCTGGGAACTGGCGGGCCGGTGGCTGGAAGGCGCTCAGGCCTCGCCGCTGGAGCCGGGGTGGAGTGAGGGAAGGAGATCGGTGGGGCCCAAGCCGGGGGGGGGGAGGAGGAGACTGGGAGGCCCGAGTGGCCAAAAGCCACTCGGACCTCACCACTGGAGCGGGTGGGGAGGAGATCAGTGGGACCTGAGGCGGGGGGGAAGAAGAGTTCAGTGGGGCCCGGCAGCTGGAAGCCGCTCGGGCCTTGCCGCTTGAGCAAAAAGGCGGTGGGGGGGAGAAGATCAGCGAGGTTGCTTAGGCCTTGCCGCCGGAGCCGGGGGTGGTGGAGGAGACTGGGGGAGGGGGTGGAGGAGATTGGCGAGGCCCGAGCGGCTGCTAGCTGCTGGGGCCTCGCCGCCGGAGCCGGGGGTTGTGGAGGAGATGGGAGGAATCGGTGGGCTTGGTGGCTGGTAGCCGCTCAGGCTGCGCCGCCGGTGTCCAGGGATGGGGGGGGAAGGCTTACCTGCTGCTGCTTCCTCCTCCTCCTGCTCTGCGTATAGCTCTTCTCCCCCCCCCGAGTATCGCAGGTCCCCTTTCTTGTTCCTTTATAATATCAAACATTTCAGGTTGCATGAGACTGAAAGTTTCAGACTTGGAATTCCCCTAGTCTGTATGGTAAAGACCACCAGCTAGGGGAGGCAGTTTAGAGCATCACCAGGAAGTGACATCACATCCTTCCCAAACTCTGCCTTCCCCAGGAACTGCACCATAGGAGGATGGCTGGATCTATCCCTCTGCCTCTGTCATTGCAGTTGGAAAACTGCCTCTAACTCTGAGGTTTGTGTCTGTTTGGGATGGAGTTACATGATTACTGTTGCCCTGCATGACAAATGAACAAAGAAAATTTGAAGTAAATTTGGAAAATCCTGCTTGGGTGAAACTTCTTTAGGAGTTTTGCGAGAAGTTAAAATAATTTTAGATTAATGATTTTTTCCCTGAAGTGATGTTTCCTTTCACCTTCCTTGCTTTACAATGGAAATGTACAAAACCACCAGGAGATATTTTGCAGGCCTTACTTTACATTTTTAAGCTTTCCTTAAGGGCAGAAATATCTCTATAAACAATGGGACAGCTTTGCTCACCCCTATAATTATTTTTTTAAGGGACATGTGGCCATATCTTTGAAAAAACTAGTCAGGAGTGGGGTGGCCTTTAAAACAAAAAAGTGAACATTTATGAACAATGCTTTTGCAAACCCATTGAACACTTTACTGTTGCCTTGACTTTCATGCCTTCCTGGTAAAAATGCCTTTGGTGCATATGAGATGAATGGAAAATATATTGATTTTTGGCTGTGTAATTGCTTTCAAGGTTTCGGGCTGACTCAGTGTAGATACTAGTGAATCTGAGAAATATCTCTTTGGCCATTTATCCCACTCTAAATGGCATTTTTAAAGAAAATACTATCGGTTATTAATCTAGTGAATAGCATTATAAGCGCCAAAGTTTATGTTTATTGCACTTATTAAATGGGCTTTGATATCACCTATAAAATAAATGGCAGAGTTAGCAAATTAGCACTTACATGCTTCCAACCAATATCTGCAGTTTTATCTACTCAACATCATGAGCCTGTTCCCTTATTATTCCAAGCCCATCCTCAGAGAATCTGCAGCACTGGCTTGGCGGTTATCTTTTTAATTATGTAAATTGCACACACGTTCTTTGTTTTCTGTGGAAACCCAAAATACAATGATGAGTTTTGCACACACAAAAAAGGCTGACCTGTACAATGTGGGATTCACAGTTATAATTACCAGTGTGTTAATCATCTGTGCCCTTAGAGGATGGCGCAAGGAAAACTGCCATCTAAGGAAGACTTGAATACAGAGCATACAGATCCTATAAGGTTACTGATGTCCTGTCACCTTGGAGGGGGGGTCTCACTGGCAATGGCATGACATTACGTTTAGTAGACAGAACAAGACTGGAGTGGTATAGTCCTTACAACCCACTCTAGTTTTGTTCCATATTGGTGGCAGCCCAGATCTCCAAATGACCTCTCCCTGTGGCTTTACACAGATGTTGAAAAGCATGGGGAACAAAAAGAACATTGGGGAATCCCATGGGCCAGTGGCCAAGGGGCAGAGCAGCGGTCGCACAGCACCACACTCTGAAACCTACCCTCTAGACAGGACCAGAACTACCACAGAACAGTGCCTCCCAGTCCAAGTTCCAAAAGGCAATCCAGAATATCATGATCAATGGTTCTGAAAGTCATTGAGAGGCCCAGGAGAATTAACAGGGTTGCACTCCCCCTGTCCATCTCCCAGCATGTCATCCACCAAAGTGACCAAGGTCATTCCAGTCCTGTAACCAGGCCTGAAACCAGATTGAAATGGATCCAAATAATCTGCTTCTTTTAGGAATCCCTATAGTTACCAGTCACCACTCATACACTTGTTCAAGAATAAAGTTTGAGTCCAGTGGCACCTTTAAGACCAACAAAGTTTAATTCTGGGTACAAACTTTTGTGTGCATGCATTCTTCATCAGATTTGATGAAGCGTGCATGCACATGAATGCTTGTACCCAGAATAAAACTTTGTTGGTCTTAAAGGTGCCACTGGACTCAAACTTTGTTCTCTTGCTTCAGACCAGCATGGCTATCCACCTGAAATCTACCTGGTTAAAGAATGATTTGAGACTAGACAGTAGTTATCCAACTCTCCTGGGTCCGGAATAGTTTTCTTTAGGAGTGAACACATCACTGCCCATTTCAAGGCAGGAGGGACCACCCCCTCTCTCAGGAAGGCATTTACTGTCTCCTGGACCCAGTCCTCCAGCCCCCCCTCCCCCCGATTTAAGCAGCCTATGATGTCTTCCAGACTGCAGCCTTGATCTGGTTTCCCCCCGCCTCTGGGGCACCTCCGATCAGAGCAAGATCATTCCACACTGTTTGTTTTAATGTGGAACTTTCCCATGTGTGTATGTGTCCTACTTCTGTTTACAGACTGCTCAGTTTTCAGAAGGGTTTTGTTGTTGTTGTTGTTGCTTTTGCACTTGTTGCCCTGGAGTGATGGGACGATTTAATGCCCCCATTGGTCCTCATTGGCTTATGCAGTTACTGCCCCTGAAGCCCCATTGGCATATCATACCTTGCCTGCTGGTCTGTCTTTTTAATTGGTTAGCTGCTTTCTCACATTAGACTGGTTGTTTTGACTGGCTGCACTGCCTTTCCTTCCTTTTTTGAATGCTAAAGAATTCAACATAGCCATGATTACATTTGGAAGAACTTCCTGACAGAGTGGTTCCTCAGTGGAACAGGCTTCCTTGGGAGGTGGTGGGCTCTCCTTCTTTGGGGGTTTCCAAACAGAGGCTAGATGGCCATCTGACAGCAATGCTGATTGTGTGAACTTAGGCAGGCAGGTCATGAGAGGGGGGGCAGGAAGGGTTGCCTCAGTGCTCAGTTCTTGTGGCCCTTTCTTACATGCCCAGGGAAATGTTGGTTGCCACTTTGTGGTCAGGAAGCAGCTTTTCTCCAGGCCAGTTTGTCCAGGGATCCTGGAGGGTTTTTTTAATCATTGTCTGGGCGTGGAACAGCAGTCACTGCGGGTGCGGAGGGGGAGGTATATGTCAATTTCCTGCATTGTGCAGGGGGTTAGATTAGATGACCCTGGAGGTCCCTTCCAACTCCATGATTCTATGATTATGGCTGATTGCAGGGCTAAGGAAATATTGTGTTGGAAGGTTATTGTCGAGGTTCTTCATTAATACCTTTACGCTGATCCTATTCTGTTCACCTGTAAAGAATTCTGTGATGTTTCTGCTCCATTTATTATTTTGTTGTTGTTGTTGTTGTTCAGTCGCACAGTCGAGTCCGACTCTTCGCGACCCCATGGACGAACTCTCGCCAGGCCCTCCGGTCTTCCGCCGTCCTCTGAAGTTGGCTCAACTTCATGTTCGTTGCATCAATGACACTGTCTAACCATCTCATCCTTTGCCGTCCCCGTCTTCTTTGACCTTCAATCTTTCCCAGCATCAGGGTCTTTTCCAGTGAGTGCTCCCTTCTCATTTGGTGGCCAAAGTATTTGAGCTTCAGTTTCATTATCTGGCCTTCCAGGGAACAGTCAGGGTTGATTTCTTTGAGGATTGACTGATTTGTTCTTCTTGCAGTCCAAGGGACTCTCAAGAGTCTCCTCCAGCACCATAGTTCAAAAGAATCTATTCTTCGGCGCTCGGCCTTCCTTATAGTCCAACTCTCACAGCCATACATGACTACTGGGAATACCATTGCTTTGACCATGCGGACTTTTGTTGGCAGGGTGATGTCTCTACTTTTTATCATGCTGTTTAGGTTCGCCATCGCTTTCCTCCCAAGGAGCAGGCGTCTTTTAATTTCATGGCTGCAGTCACAGTCTGCGGTGATCTGGGATCCCAGGAACGTGAAGTCTGTCACTACTTCCACAGCTTCCCCTTCTATTTGCCAAGGAGTGATGGGGCCGGATGCCATGATCTTAGTTTTTTTGATGTTGAGCTTCAAGCCCACTTTTGCGCTCTCCTCTTTTACTCTGAACAAGAGGCTCTTTAGATCCTCTTCACTTTCAGCCATTAGAGTGGTATCATCTGCATATCTGAGGTTGTTGATCTTTTCCCCAGCAATCTTAATTCCCGCTTGTGATTCATCCAGGCCAGCATTTCGCATGATGTACTCTGCATATATATTAAATAAGCAAGGTGACAATATACATCCTTGTCGTACTCCTTTTCCTATGCTGAACCAATCAGTTGTTCCATATCCGGTTCTAACTGTCGCTTCTTGGCCCTTATACAGGTTTCTCAAGAGACATGTGAGGTGGTCTGGTACTCCCATCTCTTTAAGGACCTGCCATAGTTTGTTGTGATCCACACAGTCAAAAGCTTTAGCATAGTCAATGAAGCAGAAGTAGATATTTTTCTGGTACTCTCTTGCTTTCTCCATAATCCAGCGAATGTTGGCAATATGATCTCTCGTTCCTCTACCTCTTCGAAACCCAGCTTGTACTTCTGGTAGTTCTCTATCCACGTACTGTTGAAGCCTAGCTTGTAGGATCTTGAGCATGACCTTGCTAGCGTGTGATATGAGTGCAATTGTGCGATAGTTTGAACATTCCTTGGCATTGCCCTTCTTTGGGATTGGAATGTATACTGACCTTTTCCAATCCTGTGGCCACTGTTGCGTTTTCCAAATTTGCTGGCAAATGGAGTGCAGAACTTTAACAGCATCATCTTCTAAGACTTTGAATAGCTCAGCTGGAATACCATCACCTCCACTAGCTTTGTTGTTAGCAATGCTTTCTAAGGCCCATTTAACTTCACATTCCAGGATGTCTGGCTCGAGGTCAGTGATTATACCGTCGTGGTTGTCAAGGACATCGAGGTCTTTCTTGTATAGTTCTTCTGTGTATTCTTGCCATCTTTTCCTAATCTCTTCTGCTTCTGTTAGGTCCCTACCGTTTTTGTCCTTTATCATGGCCAGCTTTGCATGGAACGCTCCCTTGATTTCTCCAACTTTCTTGAAGAGATCTCTAGTCCTTCCCATTCTATTGTTTTCTTCTATTACTTTGCACTGTTCATTCAGGAAGGCCTCCTTATCTCTCCTTGCTGTTCTCTGGAAATCTGCGTTCAGTTGGGTAAATCTTTCCTTTTCGCCTTTGCCTTTCGCTTTCCTTCTTTCCTCTGCTATTTGTAAAGCCTCATCAGAAAGCCACTTTGCTTTCTTACATTTCTTTTTCTTTGGGATGGTGGTGATTGCTGCCTCCTGTACGATGTCACGAACCTCTGTCCATAGTTCTTCAGGCACTCTATCTATCAAATCCAGACCCTTGAATCTATTCTTCACCTCTACTGTATATTCATCAGGGATGCGATCTAGGTCAAACCTGAATGGCCTCGTGGTTTTCCCAATTTTCTTCAGTTTAAGTCTGAATTTTGCAATGAGTAGCTCATGATCTGAACCACAGTCAGCTCCAGGTCTTGTTTTTACTGACTGGATAGAGCTTCTCCATCTTTGACTGCAAATTATATAGTCAATCTGATTTCGGTGTTGCCCATCTGGTGATGTCCATGTGTAGAGTCGCCTCTTAGGTTGTTGGAAAAGGGTGTTCGCTATGACCAGTGTGTTCTCTTGACAAAACTCTGTTAACCTTTGCCCTGCTTCATTTTGCTTTCCAAGGCCAAACTTGTCTGTTATTCCAGTTACCTTTTGACTTCCTACTTTAGCATTCCAGTCCCCTATGATGATGAGGACATCATTTTTTGGTGTTAGTTCTAGGAGGTGTTGTAGGTCTTCATAGAACCGGTCCACTTCAGCCTCTTCTGCATAAAGCTCTTTGTTATTTTACCTCCTGTTTACCCTACCCTTGATAGGTTGTTAGTAAATTTTTTATATTTTGAAACTACCATGGACTCAGACTCATTTTTACTCTGCTAAACTCTGCTGAATTAAGAAATTAAGAAATTAAATACGAGATTCCTGGCCACAGTAGTAGATATAATGGTCTTCTGAGTTAAATTCGCCCATTCCTGTCCACTTTAGTTCACTGATTCCTAGGATATCGATGTTCAGTCTTGCCATCTCATTTTTGACCACGTCAAGCTTACCTTGATTCATAGATCTTACATTCCAGGTTCCTATGTAGTATTGTTCTTTGCAGCATCGGACTTTCCTTTCACCATCAGACGCATCCACAACTGAGCATCCTTTCGGCTTTGGCCCAGCCGCTTCACTCTTTCTGGGGTTACTTGTACTTGTCCTCTGCTCTTCCTCAGTAGCATATTGGACACCTTCCGACCTGAGGGGCTCATCTTCCGGCGTCATATCTTTTAGCCTTTTGATACTGTCCATGGGGTTTTCTTGGCAAAAATACTGGAGTGGGTTGCCATTTCCTTCTCCAGGTGCACCAATTCTGTTTACAGAAACTGTACAGGCACCTCTTCAGCCATTGGAGACTGGGGCCACCGTCTCAGCTTGTCTCAGCTCGCCTGACCACCCAGGGCTTGTTGGTAGGCTTGCCAGGTTCCCAGTCAGGGTGGGGGATCCCCTGCTTTTGCGGGCTCTGGCCCAGGGGGACAGAGGTCCCCACGCAATGTCAGCAGCACACTGATGTCACTTCCAGGAGTGACATCATCTTGTCGGCGATGTCTGGGGTGACACTCTACTTTTTGGACAAAACTCTATGGTTTGTAGCTGTTTTTACCATCGAGTTTTGCCAGCACATTGCTGATGTCCTCGCCCACCCCTGGAATGCTACCCAAATCCCCCCGCCTGCAGGAGGAAGGGACCTGGCAACCCTACGTGTTGGGCTGCTGGCTCCTCACTGCTGCCTTGGCTCACCCACCTGAAGGGACTCATTGGGCTGCTGGGTGAGTGCTAGAAGAATCACACCTCCCATCCAACCTAAAACAAAATGGCGAGGTGGGTGGAGCACGGTGAAATGGCATGGCATTTCAGACTGGCAAAAAAACCCCCAACAACCCCAGAATCAAGCCATTTCAGAAAATAAGATTGGGGAAAACAGGTTTCAGAAAGAACTGAGGGAAAAACAAAGAAAAACCAGGACAGCAAGGGATTGCTCAAGAATGTGTGTGGAAACAGGGAAAAAGAAATAGTAACAAAGGGAAATGAAACTGGAGCATTAAGGCTGTTTGGAAGAAACCTATGTGTGATCTTAATGTGCATGATTTCCATTTTGTCTGCATTGAGCAACGTGTATATATTCTGTCTTCACTAAGCACAATCAGAAACCCTGACTTTTCAGGACACACTTTCACACATCCTGAACCTGGAATGTGTATTGGCTGATTCAAGCAAAATAGTGTCACACATATCAAGACAATGACACATAACATGGTCTCCCCATATGTGTTGTAGGAGTGCCAGAAAAGTAACTGGCAAAAGGGGTTCTAATAACAGAAGAAGAAGAGGAGGAGAAGGAGGAGGAGATTGGATTTATACCCCGCCCTTCACTTGGAGTCTCAGAGCTGCTTACAAACTCCTTTCCCTCCCCCTCCCCACAACAGACACCCCGTGAGGTAAGTGGGGCTGAGAGAGCTCTGACAGAAACTGCTCTTTTTCAAGGACAGCTCTTATCAGAACTGTGGCTTGCCCAAGGTCATCCAGCCAGGTGAAAGTGGAGGAGTGGGGAATCAAACCCGGTTCTCCCAAATTAGAGTCCTTGCACTTAACCACTACACCAAACTAGCTCACACACCAAACTGACTCACACACCAAACCCAAGCATCCCAAACCAGCAGTATTAACATCATCTCTTTTTGGTATTTTTTGCATTTGTGTGTGTGTGCACGCGCACCCATGCCTGGAAGTCATGGCGACCTCTGGTGACTCCCACTGGGGCACGGAGGATGTTCAGAGAAGTGGTTTGATAGCCTGCCTCTGTCTCCCAGCCCTGGTATTCTTTGGAGATCTCTCAACCAAATACTTGCCAGGGTTGGCCCTGCTTAGCTTCCAAGATCGAATGAGATTGGGCTTGCCTGGGCTATCCAGGTCAGGGCAACATAAATAAATAATCTTGTGACACTTTAAAGACTCACAAATGCATTGTGATACAAGCTTTCCTGTGGAAAAGCCCACTTCACTAGAGAATTTTGGAAACTTCCCTGTTTTGCTACTATTAAATGCACAGGAACAGGGCTAATAAAGGGGGGGGGGAGTTGCATAATCTGGTGTGACAGTTAAACATCCCTAGAAGCAGGGGTCATTTGGGGGGGATGCGGGGGGACGCCATCCCCCCGGGTGAGGTGCGGGAGGGCGGGGCCTGGAGCTCCCTGCTGGTGCCCGCTGGAGGTCGCCACCGGCTGTGGGGAGGACACACTTCAGGTGATGTCAGGGGGTGTGGCATATGCTAATGAGTTATGCTAATGAGTCCCCCTAGCTCTTTTTCTACGAAATGACCCCTGCCTAGAAGTTTTCAATTCCATTGAGGAACAGTCTAAGAAAGGCCATAACTTGAACATTAGTGCTGCCTACTTTCCATTCATTTCTACAAATCAGACATTTCCCTGCTTCCTCAAGCCACAGTTAGCAAGGTCCTTGCACTGCAGTCTCTCAGAAGCGACACCACATTTACAGGAGATATTTCTTGTTTAAACAAGTTACAAGAAGATTATTTGAAGGGTAACAGCCAGGTTATGTAACCCGTAAAAGTACGAATGATTTACAAATATTTAACAAGGGGAGGGAACTAATTATGCTGCTTCTGTCACACGGAGGGCAGGTTTAGAAATGGTATAATCAATATAGGAATGTTAGCTGTAATGTAGCCTGTCAGTTTTTTAACCAACCAAAAAAGTCTGGCCAGTCTATAAACAGAATCAGCCCTCTCTGTGCTCAATTCCTTATTCTTGATCACAATATATAAGCTGAGGCCCACACTAAAGTCCAGCTGCTGATATGTTGTTGGTTTTTGTTTTTGTAGTTTTGGTGGGGGCGGAGAAAAAAAGAGAGAGAATTGCTTGAAAGCAGTTTCAACCCTCTATCAACATGACATACACAGAAATAAAAACATAAAAAGAGCCACACAGGATCAGTCCATTGCGTTCAGTATCTGGTTTTCCACAGTGACCAACCAAATACCCCTAGGAAGTCCATAGGGCAAGAAAACAACAGGCCTCACAGCAACTGCTTTTCAGTGCTTCTAATCATGGATGTTCCATTTATCTAGGTAAGGTCCAACCCATGGCCCTGCCCCCAATGAGGAGAATTTGGTCATTTAAAAATATCTGTGAGGGCTAGGGCTGCCAAGTGGGGGCGGGGGGTGGGCAAACTCCGCTTTGGAGGCCCGATTTCTGCCGCTGCGGAATTGGGCCCTGGGGGGAACTCCACCCCCCGAAGCGCAACCACATCGATCACGTTGGGGGCGTGACCCCGATCGCCGGGGTCCTTGTTCAGTCTGAAGATGCTGGCCAATTCTGAGACTCTATGGTTTTCCCTCCGACGATCAGGGCCACCCCCCAACGTGATCGACGTTGCGTGTCTCTTCCGGGGGAATGTTTTAAACCTTATGGGGGATCATTTTAAACAAAGAACCACAGCCATCTTACAAACCCAGGTAACTGCCATTTCATTACACCTACCAACAGCCACTGAGGGAAGAGTTATTTCCCACACGGGAGGCAAGCAGGAGAAGTGTCTTTGTCAAGAGAGAAAGCCGTCCTGACAGGGTACAGTGGCTAAAGGGGGAGTGGGCAGGAAAGAGGAGCAGACCCAGCACCCGGCATGCAGCCATTGGCACACCGTCAGAGTGACAGGTCAGGGACCAAAGGCTGCGGGAGCATGTGGAATGTTCAGAAAAGAGTCACATGAAAAGAGGATTATATATAAGGAGAGATATCATCAGGGGTCGTTTAGTAGAAAAAGAGCTAGGGGAACTCATTAGCATAACTCATTAGCATATGCCACACCCCCTGACATCACCGGAAGTGTGTCATAAGGCCACCCACCCCACCCCCAACGGTCTCGCCCGCCACTGGCGGGCCTGCGACTCCCCCGCCCTGGCCCCAGGCAGGCAGGGGTGGGGAGAGGCAGGGAGGAAGCAACTTACCCTCCCTCTTCACCTGCCTCCTCCTGGTTGAATGAGGGCCAGAAGTGGGGCGGCCGGAGGCAGGGGCAGGGCTTCGTCATGTGCCCCGCCCCCCGTACCTCACCCGGGGGAACTGCGATCCCCCGCGATCCCCCCCGAAATGAACTCTGGATATCATACTCTGTCCTTCCCCTCAGTGGTGACCCAAAGTCTTCTATTTTATCCTTACAATATCAATCCTGTGCATTAGGTTAGGCTGAGATAGTATGGCTGTCCCAAGATCCCCTAGCAAGTTTCTCTGGTGAATTGGAGATTGAAAGCTGTGTCTCCTAGATCCTAGTCAGAACACTCTAACCCAGAGGTGTCAAACTCATTTGTTATATAAATGTCACTTTGTCGGGCTGGGCCATGTGTGCCATAAAACATAATGCCAGGTTCTGGAGATATAACCTGTATAAAGGAGAGCAGCTGGTAAGCTCTGAGTTGTCGTCTCCTTACTGCAGGGCCCCATGGGCTGGGAGGGGGGTGCAAAGGAAAACCCATATGGGTGGACTGGAGAGCCAGCGGTGCAGCACTGGGCAGACACTTGCATGCTGCTTGACTGCTGTGGACGAGGTTGTTCTGCCATGCTGAAGCCACAATTGGAGGGGCTCTGCCCACTCTCCCCTGAGCAGTCGCAGAATCGTAGAATCATAGAGTTGGAAGGGACCTCCAGGGTCACCCAGTTCAACCCCCTGCACAATTCAGGAAATTCACAAAGTCTCCCCCAATCTATAATTATGGATTTAATCTTTCCTATCTAAATGTAGAACTTTACATTCATCCCCATTGAAATTAATTTTATTTGTTTTAGCCCAGTTTTCCATCCTGTCAAGATCATCCTGTATTCTGACTCTGTCTTCTACCATATGAGTAACCATTCACAAGCACTCTTTGGGTACACAGATCCACCTAACAGACATAGGATCCAAACCACATTTTCGCAATTTGTCAACAAGAATATTCTGTGGAACCTTATCAAGAGCCTTACTGAAATCATTCCCCTGATCCAGCAAGGCAGTAACTTTCTTTTAAAAAAGGGATAAGGTTAGTCTGACATGACTTGTTCTTGAGAAACACATGCTGGCTCTTAGTAATCACAGCCATCCTTTCTAAAGGCTCAAGGACTGTCCGTTTGATGATTCTTTCTAAAACTTTCCCAGATATAGACGTCAAGCTGACGGATCGGTAGTTACCTGGATCCTCCTTTTCCCCATTCTTGAAGATGGGTACATTTGCTTGCCTCCAATCTTCTGGCACCTCACCCGTTCCCTCCCTTGCACCAGTTGCTTGTGGGCCACATAAGATCCCTGGATGGGGTGGTTTCAGCCCCCGGGCCTTATGTTTGACACCCCTGCTCTAGCCACTTGTTTTGTAACAGACATGGTATTTTCCACCTCCCCTGCCTGTGCCTTCCAGGCCTCCCATTAGTAAACCTTGGTTTCCATTACAAATACCGGAGGGATGTTTTGCAGCTCGTGAGCAGTATGCTCCAATTCTTTTCATTTTGAGCCCTGTAATTCCTATGATCACCCTGAAGCTGGTGTCAGATTTTCCAATGCCTAGCTTTATTTTCTGATGAGTTATGCCTGCTACAGACAGACACCCTTTGCTTCCATTGCAAATGATATAGGGAGTGGTTTCTGGAGATAACGTGGGCTAGGATGTTCCAATTCCTTTCATTTTTGGCATTGTAACTCCCATGTTCAGTCTGAAGACGCTGGCCAATTCTGAGACTTCTAACTTTATTTTCTGATGTATTATAGCTGCCACAAACATACAAGACAGAAAAGTGGATTTTTAAAAATGTCTATAGAATTATTTTTATTTAGTTCATTTATACAACACTTTTCTTCCCAGCGGGGACCCAAAGCGGCTTACAACATTCTTCCCTTCTCTATTTTATTCACACAACAACTGTGTCAAGTAGATTAAACTGAAAGTGTGTAAGTGGCACAAGATCATCCAACAGGCTTTCGTGGCAGAGTGGACACCATGCTGGCTCTCACTTAGTTCAGGTAAAGAATGGGATTTGTTCCTCCATCCTAGGGTTGCCAACATCTGATCTCCAGATGACCAAGATCAGTTCACCCTGTTGAGGTCCCTCCCCTCCCCAAACCCTGCCTTCCAAGGCTCTACCCCTCAAATCTCCAGGGATTTCCTTAACCAGAGATGGCAACTCTATCAAAGCCTCTGCAATGAATTGAGAGCCCAGAATGGATTCTGCTGTCCATACTGGGCATATGCAAAGAGGACCAGAATTTTCCCCCAATTTTTTTTCCCAAATTGTGAACAGTTGGGAAGGCCATTTTCATTCAACCTATTTTCTCTGTCAAATCTCCTCTTTCATTTTGTTCTTTTAACAGGGCTTTTACACCAATTTAACACTATTTTTACATGGTGTGTTATGGCATTTTATGACATTTTATTTCATTGTCACAATGTTAATGTGAATGAATGCAAAACTAGGCTTCAGTTTTAATGGTAATGGCATAGATCCAACCATGCAGTTCTGAAGACTTAATGGTACTTAATGTTCTTCGGAAGAGATGGGAGCTGTTTCCACCAATTTACCACTTCCTGCTGCACATCCCCAGTTCACACCCTGTGCTGTTCTCGAGGATCTTCTGACCCCTCACAAGGGAAAAAATTCAGTGGGGGACTCAGTGGGCTGTAGTGGGAACAAGAAGAAGGAAAGGTCTATTTATTTGAGAGCCAGTTTGGTGTAGTGGTTAAGAGCAGCAGACTAATCTGGAGAACCGGGTTTGATTCCCCACTCCTCCACTCACAGCTGCTGAATGACCCTGGGTGAGCCACAGTTCTCTCAGAGCTGTTCTCTCAGGAGCAGTTTCTGTCAGAGCTCTCTCAGCCCAACCTACCTCACAGAGTGTCTGTTGTGGGGAGAGGAAGGGAAGGGGATTGTAAGCCACTCTGAGACTCTGAGTGAAGGGCGGGGTATAAATCCAGGTCTCCTTCTCCTCCTTCTCCTCTCACTAAGCCTCAGTAAAGGGTAAGGGTGTTTTTCTCCAGGCCTGTTGGTAACCCTAAGCACAAGGAAGGGCAAGGCTGAGCAACTGATCATCATCAGCCCTGCCTGGAAACATTTACTTTCTTGGAAACTGCTGACGGGGTCCAGCCCTTCCCCTCATTGGACAGCTTCTGAGGCAGCAAGATGGAAATGAAAACTACCATCCCCATCCATAGTCCTACTTAAAAAAAGGAAAGTATTTCTCAGGCCATTGAAAATTATTGAACATGCGATGGCTGCTTTGAGAGAAATAACCAGAAATTGTGGGAGTTTCTTTACACTTTGGAATAACTTTATTGCTACTGTCACAACAGAGAAAACTACTATTACAGCTTAACAAAATAAAGCTACATTTTGAAACCATCAGATTTCCCCAAACTACAGTGCTGTAACTCCTAATTTACAGTTTATTTCAATTGTATGTATGCAAGAAACATAAAATTTAAATAAAGGAAAGATGAATTTCCTTGTCTTTTTCCAACAAAAGCTTTTCAAGTGTTGGCCAGTTGCCTTCAAGAAACACAGGCGAACACTGCCTCATATCTTCTAAAGACAAGTCCTACAATGGAAATAAATGTGGCTTGCTTTGTTCACAAGCAGTGCTGCTTTTTTTTTTTTTTTTGAGGTTGGATGGGTTGTGGTAGGAATGTACAAGCCCCCCTTCACTTTTCTAGCCTAATCACAGCTCTTTCAGTTTACATTAAAATTTCCCATATTTCACAACATTTACTTTGACATGGGTTTGATACAGGTTACAGTAATATAAAAAAGAGCAAGCATCTATAAAACTGCACAATCTCTATATCTAATAGTGAACTTGCCCCCGGAGTGCGGATCGCTAAATCAGCGCTCCGGGGGCAGCTGGGGGGCTGGGGGAGGTTTGTGCACACGTGGGCCGGTCCCCACGTGTGCACAAAAATAAAAAAAGGTTTAAAAAAATTTCGGGGGGATGTTTAAATCCCCCCGAAAGTGCAAGAGCGTCTCCTGCGCGTGCGCAGGAGACGCTCTGCGAATGCTGCCGCCTCCTCCTCCTCCTCCTCGGAGCCGGCAGGCAGGCCGGCCGGGTGGGTAGGTAGGTAGGGAGGGAGGAAAAAAAAGGGGGGATACCGGCCTCGCCGCCACCGCTGCCGCCTCCGCCGCCTCGGGGAGATCGAGTGGGGGGGATGGAGGAGACGGAGGTCTTCTCCCCCCCCCGCGTGAGTATCGCGGGTCCCCCTCTTGTATATACTAAGAACAAAGTCACGCATACAATGTAAAATACAATAACATAGAGGTACAATTGTAAATCACCCTTCCTGCATGGCCAGGAAATATCTAACACATCTAAAATGACTTTTCTGGCTTTCACAGATCTGAATCCTGATACTTGAGCCCCTTCTGTTTTGTACATGTGCATACCAAACCAGATAATGAAACTGAAGCTCAAATACTTTGGCCACCAAATGAGAAGGGAGCACTCACTGGAAGAAGACCCTGATGCTGGGAAAGACTGAAGGTCAAAGAAGACGGGGACGGCAAAGGATGAGATGGTTAGACAGTGTCATAGATGCAACGAACATGAAATTGAGCAAACTTCAGAGGAAGGCGGAAGACAGGAGGGCCTGGCGTGATCTTGTCCATGGGGTCGCGAAGAGTCGGACTCGACTGTGCGACTGAACAACAAAAAAATACCAAAAGCAGGAGAACAAGCGAAAAGCACTTAGAAGTGTAATACGTGAATTCAGCCTCTAGCACTAGAAAAGCTAAGGGGGTTACTCAGACTCTCCTCTCTCCACCTCCACCCCCCACATACATTATTCCATGTATGGGATTCCCCTGCAACCAGTTCTCTTCCCCCCACAAGAAGTCTTCTACTGCCCTTACAAGGGTTGCAGACACATTGCCATGTTTGTGACACAAATTGGTTGTTTCTTAAGTTATTGCACAGTGCCATCCTAAATGAAATTACCCAATTGGCTTAGAAGAGGTATAACACTGCTAAATCATACTTGCAGAAAAAGTGCTCTAGTTTGGACCTTCCACCATTCTGAGATCTTTCTAATGGCTCTCTCATACTTTAGTCTGATAGTTACAAGGAAGAGTATCTCTCTGACAACTTTCTCCCTTACACCGTTCCATTCCTCATTCCACCTTGTACATTGGGAAAATGGTCAAGAACGTTGTGGTCTGGAAGACCTTTGATGAAGCAAGTTCAGTAATGTCTTCTGCTGATTTTTTAAAAAACTTATTTTGTTCCATCTTTATTGAGATTGCTGTCAATCTATTGGCTGCCATGTAAGTAAGCGGGATCCTTGAGCACACTCATTGTGCAAAATAGGAGCATAGGGTCAGACTCCTGCAGCAATAAGTTCCCAACAAGTTTCATACAAAGAAGTAAAGTTTATTGAGACATTGAAGTATGCAGATTATCTTTACACAGCTCATGTTAGAACTGGCAATAAGCACACAGAACAAGCAGATATACATAATTCAAGAGGGCCCCCTGATGGCCTGGGGCCAATCAAGGAGTAGATAAAAGCCCGCCAAAGTTAATGGGTCTGTTTTCCCAAGAGAAATCTGATGCTAGCTAGGGTTGCCAAGTCCATCTTCCACCCCCAGCCGGGGATTTTGGGGTTGTTCCTGGATGGGGAGGGGCATCCCCAACATGATGACGTCACATTGGGGACGTCTGCTGCCCCCCCCCCTGCCTGTGTGCCGGATCTCCAGAAACGCCAGTTCCCTGCACTTAAAGGAGCCAGCGTTTCCCTTTTAAGTGTAGGAGCTGGCATTTCCCCTTTAAGAGCAAAGACCCGCGTTTCCCTTGGGAGGAAACACGGGTTCCACGCACTTAAAGGCAGCCACCCCTCTCTTTCAAGAGAGAAGGGAGAGGGGTGGCTGTGGGTGTTGGGGGCAGGTAGAACCCCCCCAAATGGGGGACCCATGGCAAACTGGGGGTTTTTTTTTGGCAACCCTATGCTAGACACCAAGGCCAAACGCTCACGTTACAGAGGTAAAAAAGCACTGAAGGTACAGAGAAAGAGAAACCTAACATTCCAAAGGCACCCCCTCACTCCATGGCAACCAGAGGCCCAGCAGACACATAGAGACTTAATAAATTACTATATTTTATCTATTTATCAAGCCATCAAGCACTGTGGTGGCCAACTCTGGGTTCAAAAATACCTGTAGATTTGAGAGCAAACCTGGGAGACTGGGAGTTAGAGAGGGGAGGGAATTCAGTATGGAATAATATCCAAATCAGCCATTTCCTCCAGGAAAAGTGGGATAAATGTTTTAAATAAATAATAAGCTATTTATGTATTCTAGAGATCAGTTGTAGTGCTGAGTAGTTAAGATGCTGAGCTGCAGACCGGAAGGTCAGTAACTCAGCAGTTCGAGACTCAAGTGCCACATGACGGAGTGTGCTCCCGTCTCTGGTCCCAGCTCCTGCCAGCCTAGCAGTTCGAAAGCAAGAAATTGCAAGTAGATAAATAGGTACCACCTTGGTGGGAAGGTAACAGCGTTCTGTGCACCTTGGCATATAGTCATGCCAACCACATGACCACTGAAATGTCTTCGGACAGTGTTGGCTCTTTGGCTTGGAAACGGAGATGAGCACTGCCCCCTAGAGTCAGATTCATCTGGCTTTTGAGCAAGGACAACTTTTACCTTTAATCAAATGCCATTTACAAGCAGGCACACCTCACTCTATTTTTCTAGAGTAGACGTGCATTGTCTTTGGAGGAACCATCTATTTAACTTGAACAGATGTTAGTGGCAATGTTTACAGAACATTTATTTTATTTTATTTAAAACTTTGTGTCCTGGATTTGTTTCCACTAAAGGAGATGTGAGGGAATGCAGACAAAAATTCAACAAGAATGAAACCAATAACCTTGGCCCTTTTGTCTCTCATTTGCTTTGATCCACTTCCTGGAAAACTCGTTACCTGATTATCTTTGTCAACTTGTCTATTTTTCATCTTTCACTTAGACAATTTGTTAGCCCTAATACCTCTTGGATCTGACTCCCATTTGGAAGCAATAGTTACTTGTCTGGCAAAAAAAAAGATGGAAGAATTTTATTGCAGATTAAAGACATCAAAATTTGTCCTGGATACTTACAAGAGCCATCTACTTTAAACCGTTTCTGCTTGGACATTGTGTAACAGGTGAATTTTAAAATCTCGATGGCTTTTGCAAAAGAACACAGGAGAGGAGGAATCATTGGCAGGCCTGAACTTTGTATTAGGACTTGCTTTCCCCAGAACTATCAAGGAAAATGCTTTGGCACAGAGCTGCAATTAGTTTCTCCAAGGGAATTTTCAAGTGAAGGGGCAGTCACTAGGAAAAAGAACTTTGTTTTCCACTGTGGTACACAGATAGGAAAGGAGCTCTGAATCTATGGTTAGATTGTGGCAGGGCAAATGGAAGCAAGCCCTGGTAAGTTGTGACAGCTACTTCATAAATGGTTTTTTAAAAGGACAAGGTCAATACATGGAAGGTGTGCACCAGACACGACAGAGGGTATGCTGGTTTGATGTTTCTAAGTTGTGACTCGTGATAGCCAGAAGCAGGGGTCATTTCATAGAAAAAGAGCTAGGGGGACTCATTAGCATAACTCATTAGCATATGCCACACCCCCTGACATCAGGGGCCTGGCGGTGGACCTACAAGGCCAGCGGGAGTGCGAGGAAGCCCCGCCAAGGCTCTCCCTGGCCCAGGCAGGCAGGGGTGGGGAGAGGCGGGGAGGAAGCAACTTACCCTCCCTCTTCTCCTGCCTCCTCCTGGCTGAATGAAGGCTGGAAGCGGGGCGGCCGGAAGCAGGGGGCGGGGCTTTTCCATGTGCTTCCCCCCCTGCACCTCACCCGGGGGAACTGCGTTCCCCCGCGATCCCCCCCCCCGAAATGACCTCTGGCCAGAAGTACAACTTCAGTGTGTAAAGATAACACACCCATTATTACCAAAGGGCTTCTGTAAAAAGAGGGCATGCTCTGCTATGGGCCTAACCCAGCAGGGACATTCTTGTGCTCTCATGTGGTCAAACGCAACACATTGATAACTTTAACAAACAGCACAAATCATCGGAGCAAAAAAGAAACAAGTTGACCACAGGAGCAAGACAATGGGACAAAAGGACATGGTGGAGAGCGGAAGCAGAAAGAATAAGGGCTAATGATCTATATTAAAACAAAACAAGGGAAGCAATTTTTTTTTTCAATGGAGAGAAAAAACAGAAAGAGAAGAAAAAGGAAAACTTATACAAGCAAGACAAAAGGGGGGAAAGAAAGAATAAGTATGAAAAATAGTGGGCTAAAATGAGAGGAAGGGAATAAATACATGGAGAATAGTAGGCCAGATAAGTAAGAAAAGACAATCAGCTTTTATTGTACTTCACCATCAGCCATCCAGCTGCTCTGCAAGTCTGGAAACAGGGAGGGTGGGTAGCAAATCCTTGTTGCTTCTCAGACCTGAATGCCTTCATCTCTGGCTGGAATTTCTGGCATGAGAGGGGTCTGTTTGGAAAGCCACACTTCCTACCTAGAAAGCCTCCATGCTGTTATGTGTTAAAGATGGTTGTGGGTACTCAGCAGCTTGTTAAACTCTCATTTAATCCACCTGAGGTTTATCGTGGATTCCTAAAGCAAATAACTAAATGCATCTTGAGTGAAGAACACGCTCGCCTACAAATAATAGAGATGCTCGTACTCCCCTCCCCCCGGCCAAGATTCTGTTTTATCTTACACACCCTTATTGCTAAGATTTGCTCCCCGAACTGCTGCACTTTTTATTGGAGCTTCTAAACAACTTTTTCCTAAACAACTTCCCCCTTCTGATTCCTTCTGAAGTCATCTCCATTGTTTCCTAAGCCTGCTTTAGTATAATTGTTCTTGAAAGGTGGTACTCGAAGCTGGTTTTCTCACTGCATGGACAGGAAGGTGCAGATTTCTGGACTTCAGTGCCCACACCTGGTGTCATTTTCACTCCCACTCATTGCCCCCCACCCTCCAACATTGGTTGGCTTTTTGCCAGCATTTTAAAAAAAATCAAAGTGAATGTATCTGCTAGTTTTAAAAAAAACTAGCAAAAAAGCCAGCCAGCTGGCAGGGGCTGGGGGGGGGGAGAGATGGGGGTATGAAGGGATGACAGACAACCTGGAGAATCCTGTGTGCATGCTCCACTGCAGCTGCAAATGTTGGTTGTGTTCAAAGTGGCAATGAGAGCATAGTGGGGAATTCTCTCCATGTGTAAGGATTAAGATCCTTCTGTGCCTTTAACAACTTGCAAACATTCTACAGGCACAACTTCCCTGGAACAAAAACATGTAAAAACTATTTCTATCACATCCCTTCTAGGAACACATGGCAGCCTACATGGCTCTCCTTTCCTCCGTTTTATCTTCAAAACAGCTCTGTGAGGTAGAACAGGCTGAGAGAGAGTGATTCCCTGAATGTCACCCAATGGCAGAAAGGGGATTTCAGTCTGGGTTTCCCAGGTCATAGTCTGGCATTCATGCTACTGTACCAACCTGATTGTCAAAACTGTTGCCACTAAATTCAAGTTCTTCTGTCTTGCTGAGTTTGACAAAGAGGGTTTCCCGGAAGGAATCCAAGAATGAAAATTTTGCAGACCAAATTTTGAGTTTTGCACGATGTAAGCCCTTCAAACGATGTCTGAAACTTGACAGCCGCAAATATGAGAAATTCACATGAGATAATTATCTAGTGCTGGGAGCCAAGCTGGGAACTGATAAACTTATTGTGTGTTTGCTACCAACGGAACAAATAAAATAACAGGGAAACGAAAGTCCAGCTGTGTGGGGGAGCCAAAATGACAGAAGAATTCAAACATGGAAATGAGAAAAAGCATTTGTTTAATGTGCCAACTTAACAACTGGAACACCCATCAACAGAACAATATTGTCTTTTCAGTGAAAGGAAAACATAGGTTATTAGTAACACCAAAATTATTACTGTTGTCTCTTTGAAGCACCTTAGCTTCTGTTCTGAAATCTCTAAATGCTGTCAGTTTTTAGCTTTCCTCTTCTCCATTACACTGAAATGAAACTGTAAACATTTCCATGTTAGGATTAGAACTCAGAATAAGTACCGGGTCTACCAATATTTAGGCTTGTCTAGTATTAGATTTTTATCCCATCCACTCTGTGGAGCTGACAGCAAGCATATATGGCTCACTCCTACACCCTTACCACAGCTCAGTGAGTGATGTTATTCCAAGAGAAAATGGCTGACCCAAGATCATCCAGTGCATGGCTGTGAGAATTTGATCCCACGTCTGACCCCATAATACTAGTCTGACCCCATAATGGCTTTCTTCTTGAACTCTCAGACAGTTTTTAGTTGATGATCTGAACTACTGAACAGAAAGATGTCAATCAAATGTTTTAAATAAATACGTGAATTTAAAAAAAATTATCCCCCCAATATGTCATTTTGATCCTTGTTTTCCATGCTGTGGAATGAAAGGGATTAAACAGACTCATGGAGGAGAGGTCCATCAATGGCTATTAGCCAGCATCACCGAAAGGAACTTCCACATTCAGAAGCAGTACTTTATGCCCTAGATTATCTTTGTAAAAGAGTGCTTAAAATCAAATATATCTGTAATTGAGGACGCTACAAAAATTCAAAGTGAAATTATATGATTTTCCTCAAGCAGTTGCAAGTTATGAAACTGTGTGTACCTTTTTACCTCAAATTTCTGTCTTCCTTAGAATTAGTAGCTTGAGCATTTCAGTAGGAGGCCAATTTGGGAAGTGAATTTTGAAAGAGAAGTGTTAGAAAATTATAAAACAAAACTTCAGAATCTCCCGTGGATTGCTGTCTTCTGTATTTTGCCATTTTGCCTATCAATGGGAATGCTGAAGCAAGCCCAGAAATGATATAATTTCAAAATCAAAGTTTGATAATAAATGTGAAAATTTAGTGAAAACTAAACTTGTGCATGAACTAAACTTGTTCATTTTTTGTTGTTTTTGTTATTAATTCAAAAAGGGACTGTTCCATTATTGGATTTTTTCATATAGTTTTGTCTTATTTTTTATTATTATTGTTGTTTTGATTTCATAAATCTGTTTCATAATTCTCTTTTGTTTTCCAACCAAACTGAACAAACCGCA
Source organism: Gekko japonicus (assembly GCF_001447785.1). NCBI lineage: Eukaryota > Metazoa > Chordata > Lepidosauria > Squamata > Gekkonidae > Gekko > Gekko japonicus. Next base: position 1,396,827 of record NW_015172557.1, read on the forward strand.
GAAGTATTTTAGCATTCCCATAGGATGTCCATACTTCCAGATTTCAGAAACACAGAAAAGGGGGATCCCTTCTTGTGGCAATGAAAAGCACCCATATATAGCATTCAAGTTGTGGGAGAATTGACAGAAAAGATTCCGAACACACAACAACACAAACAGCAGCGTGTGTTGTGGGAATTTAGCACTGCAGCCACATAGTTCGAAGACCAGTAGCATGAGGAAGAGGCAGACTGACAAGACAACAGCATTACAGCCAGTTTGGTGTTGTGGTTAAGAGTGGCGGACTCTTATCTGGAGAACTGGGTTTGATTCCCCAGTCCTCCACATGCAGTTGCTGGGTGACCTTGGGTGAGCCACAGTTCTTTCAGAACTGTTCTCTTAGGAGCAGTTCTCTCAGAGCACTCTCAGCCCCACCTACCTCACAGGGTGTCTGTTGTGGGGAGAGGAAGGGAAGGAAATCACAAGCCGCTCTGAGACTCTGAGTGAAGAGCAGGGTATAAATCCAATCTCTTCTTCCTCTTCTTCTTCTTCTAGGTGGCTGAAGGAGGACAAGGGATATGAGCAGAGAGACAGCAGCAGGAGGACCTTGAGGTAGAGTTGTTTGGACCAAAGGTAAAGTCTGGAGAGCAGTAGGCAAGCAGGGTAGTTCAGATTGCAAGGGGAAATTTGGAAGAGCAGGAAAAATATTGGGAGCAAAGTCCTACCCCATATCCTTCAGGACTGGAATACCTCACACTTACATGTAACCCTAGTGGCTACAACTTGCAGGCAATCTTCCTCTTCCCTGTAAGGAACCCAGCTTATGCCCTTATGAGGAAAATGCTGGCTGCTTTGTAAACATGAAACCAGGGCTATTTTGGGGCAGTTTTACGGGTTTAAAATCAGAATGTGCATTTCAAATTTTCAGTCTGACTTAAGGATTTATTAAAGAAAGGAAAAGGTCTACATACACAGTTTGTTTAAGGTTCTTTTTTTTATTCCAGAGGAGTCACATATGAAACGTGTTCTTCCCCTATTTTCTGTCCAAGGGCCAGCTTGCCCGGGCTTCCCACAGCCGTGGGGCGGCCAGGCAAGCCAAGGGAAGGCAGTTTAAACCTGCCTTCCCTTCAAGGGGGAGGCTTGCCTGGGCTCCCCAAGTGAAGGCATGGGTGTGTGGCCTAATATGCTAATGAGATATTGCTGTTGGGTGTGGCCTATTATGCTAATGAGTTCCTGCTGGGTTTTTTCTACAAAAAAAGCCCTGCATGAAACCATTACAGTCAGAGAAAGGCAAGACTGCAATGACAAAAGAAGGGGAACAAAACAAAATAAAACCATGATTTTTCACAGGCTTTTTAGCTAGGAAATGTGTTAAGTTTTCATATAAAGATAATTATAAAACACCCAATTTTTCTATTTATTGTCATTAATAACAACAACAAAAACACAAGTCTAGTTTCAACACTTGGACTGTTGATAATAAAACTTGATTCTTGGTGGGACAACTCAACTCCTTCTGGTGGGATAGAGAGGTTTTGCTCCCCATCAATGGCAGACTTGAGCTATGCAGTTTTACGGGTTTGAAATCAGAATGTGCATTTCAAATTTTCAGTCTGACTTAAGGATTTATTAAAGAAAGGAAAAGGTCTACATACACAGTTTGTTTAAGGTTCTTTTTTTTATTCCAGAGGAGTCACATATGAAACGTGTTCTCCCCCTATTTTATAAAATGTTGATTCAATATTTACAAATGGTAACAAGAGGCAGTGTTGCACTTTGAATTCTCCTTGTTCTAGAAGAATTAATGTAACCGGAGAATTCTAAACGTACCACATTTTGGAAAGACACATGCTCGCACATGCAGGCAGACACACATAAATAAGAGCCATCAACAGAAGCTAGCAGTAGGTGGTCTCTTAATATCTTGCTGGTTTTGAAGTTCTCAAAAGGAACAAGAATTTTTTGAAATGTCGGGGGTGGGGGGGAGATAGGCAGGGGAAGATGGAAACGGAGTAGAAGCACACAGGAATGGCACTGGTGACCCGAGAAACCCTTGTTGCTCCAGTTATGCAGGCGCACAATATGGAATTCTTAGCCTCTCCGAACCCAGCACTGGGAGAAAGCATCAGGAGGAGGGGTAGAGGGGAGGCTGGGAGAGCCAGAGAGCAGTAGAGACAGGTTTCTCCTTTTAGTCAAAGGCAGTGGGTAAGCAGAGCACGCGGTTCAGAGGGTCATTAAAAAGCATCAAAGGAGGCAGCCTCGTGATGGTAATAAGACGGCTGCAAAGAAATAAAGTGGCCATTGATCTGCACTATCGAGTGTGACATTTTAACCGAAGCTAAAAGCCAAGAGCAGAGCTGGCCCTTCTGATTCATCTGCCTGCCTGTTTTAGTAAATTGTCTTTTTCCACAACCACCCCCCCTCCCCCTTCTCCCAACCAGTGGCCTCAGAGGTCACTTCATATTAGCTAGCTTGTTAATACTGAGGCAATCAATACTTAATCAACAAGTAATGGGATTTTGCAGTCATCCTGTATGATCTTTCAATAAAGCCCTGAATCCATCTCTGCCTATTCAGAGCGCAGCTGAAGGTACATGACTGCTGAAGACTGAGGAGGGGAGGGGGGAGAGGAAGGGGGAGAAGGATTTGATGGTCTGATGCTCTTAGGCAGATCTGCATCTGATTAAGACACCACACAGCCACTGTCCTTCACCCCTTCGTTCCTTTATGCCCGTAGAATGCTGCACGGCACGGCACATATTCATCATCTGTGTTTCAAATGCAGAAGAAAGAGGAATGAATACTTCCTTGGTGTGTGGCATTCTTTGTTCTTGATAGGAGACCAAACTGGGGGAGGGAGGGGGGACCATCCCAGATATTTGGAGGCTGTTGAGTGATCGGTTATCAGCAGCCCCTCAAAAACCTACTCAACTAGAGCTGGGTAGGCACCACTGTTTGTTTAAGTGCTTATGTGCCTATTTCCCCCTTGAAATCTTGTTTTTTAACCAGATTCTGCCATTCCAAATTCAGACCGAGGATTCAAAGAACCTTGCAATGTTGTGTGTCTTGGGGTGAAATCCTTCAAAAAAACATTATGGCAAATAGCTTTTGAAACCAATGAGTTTTAAAAGTATCTGACAGGCACATGGATTTGCTATTTTAAAAGATCCAGCTGAAGAAGAATCCATTGAAGAGACACAGCAAACACCTGGGTGAACCTAAACAGGCCTTTGAATTATGGCCTAGATTTTTCAGCTATGCTGGACTGTCCAAGCCCAATCAGTGGTAGTTGAAGGTATGGTGCAATCACAGAAATTTGAGCTGATCATTGAAATTGCTGAGCAGTCAGGTTAGAACAGATAAAAGGAAGTACTTCTTCACCCAAAGAGTGATTAACACATGGAATTCACATGGAATTCACAGCTACAAGCATGGATGGCTTCAAGAGGGAATTAGATAAATATATGGAGCAGAGGTCCATCACTGGCTATTAGCCACAAGGTATAGATAGGAACTCTCAGTCTGGGACAAGTGATGCACTGTATTCTTGGTGCTTGGGGGAAGCAACAGTGGGAGGGCTTCTACTGTCCTGGCCCCACTGCTGGACCGCCTGATGGCACCTGGTACTTTTGGCCACTGTGTGACAGAGTGTTGGCTTCTCTTATGTTCTTATCTCAAGCTGCCAGCACACCTATATCCATGTACATCAGAAATGCTCTTTCACACAAATGTGCACCCTCCGATATACATGGTTCCCCGTGGACCTGCAAAACTCAGCTAATGCATCTTATCCATGGATATGGATGTGGAGAGGGGTCAAGGAGGGAGCACAATTGCACCCACTGGCCCCAACCCTCACTCTCTCTATTTAGAACGAGGTCTGAACTAAGGATGCACAAACTCCTATAGATTCACTTCATGTCCAAATCACCAATGGCAAATATCTACCAGATCGTCCACATATCAGACTGAGTGATCACTGAGTAATTCATTTGAATATGTAGGGCAGCATCTAGCACAACATCATACATACACAATTGGCTTTTGTGCATGCAACCTGTGTAGCAAATGCTGAGTTCCACAAAGGACCATGGGAGCTGTAGTTTCCTCATATCAGTAGCTAGCAGTTGCCGGTGTGCATAGGTAAAGGTAAAGGTTCCCTTGCTCGAAAGCCAGTCAAATCCAACTCTAGGGTTGCGGTGCTCATCTCTGTTTCAAAGCCGAAGAGCCAGCGCTGTCCGAAGACGTTTCCGTGGTCATGTGGCCGGCATGACTAAACACCAAGGCGCACGGAACGCTGTTACCTTCCCACCGAAGTAGTACCTATTTATCTACTTGCAATTTCTTGCTTTCGAACTGCTAGGTTGGCAGGAGCTGGAACTAGAGACGGGAGCTCACTCCGTCATGTGGCACCCGGGTCTCGAACTGCTGAACTATTGACCTTCCACAGCCTGCAGTTCAGCGTCTTAACCACTTGAGCGACCGCAGCTCTTGAGCCGGTGTGCATAGGTAAAGGTAAAAGTTCCCTTGCTCGAAAGCCAGTTGAATCCGACTCTAGGGTTGCGGTGCTCATCTCTGTTTCAAAGCCGAAGAGCCAGTGCTGTCCGAAGGCATTTCCGTGGTCATGTGGCCGGCATGACTAAACACCAAGGCGCATGGAACGCTGTTACCTTCCCACCGAAGTGGTACCTATTTATCTACTTGCAATTTCTTGCTTTCGAACTGCTAGGTTGGCAGGAGCTGGAACTAGAGATGGGAACTCACTCCGTCATGTGGCACCCGGGTCTTGAACTGCTGAACTACTGACCTTCCACAGCCTACAGTTCAGCATCTTAACCACTTGAGCCACTGCAGCTCCTGCCAGTGTGCATACACACTACTCACTGCGTTCAGACGGGGCATTTCAGCCGGCATAAACTGTACCGGTTGGAACCGGTGCAGTTTATGCCGGCTGAAACGCGATCACACTTACCACCCTCACAGCAAAGTCCATCGCCGTATGCCCGTTCACACACAGCGGGCATCAGTGTTTTTTTAAAA
>NW_015172557.1:1402646-1416857 GCF_001447785.1 Gekko japonicus
ACAAGGGAGGGGGGGGGGAAGCTTGTCAGTCCTGGGAGAGCTTTTGAACTAACTCGCAGCTGCTTGGTCAAGGACAGGGAGGTTGAAAATATCAGAATTGTGAATCACCACTTGTGCTTTGCAATTCAAATAGAAGAAGAGAGACGATTGTGCGGTGCGCCGTTCAGTCCCCGGCCCGGGGGCTGCTGCGTGGGCGGCGCAGGAGGGAGCCAGCCAGAGCGGGTGGCGGGGTCCGCAGCCTCAGCTGCTTCTCCCGGCATGGGGAAAAGAGGGGCGAAAGTTGCGGGGGGTGCCTAGGAGGAGGGGAGGTGTTGCTTGAGGATCTGCCGGATCTGGGGGCTGTTAAAGAGCAAACGCCAGGGCGAAGCTTCGCCCAAGCGCTCATCGCCTACTTTAAAAAAAAAAATGGCGGGCGCAAAGCGGAAGCCTCGGGCAGCTTTCACAAGCGGGGAACGGAAGTTGTTTCTCAACGTTGGAGAGCGATCAGACGGCGTGGTTAACCGATTACAACCGTTGTACTCAGGATACCACCACTTGGGGACCTAGTGGCAGAGTACAACGGTTTAAAGGGCTTTACAACGGTTAGGGACAGGAGGCAGATGTTCGCTGTGTGAACGCCGGTAAGTACACCGGTTGGAACCGGCACCTATACCGTTGTAAACCCCCCGTCTGAACGCACCCACTGTGTAATACATGTGCAGTTTCAGCAAGGACCATGGGAGCTTTACTGTCCAGTTACCACTAGTTTGCAATATCATCTACTTCTCCACTACTCAAAACTCTCCGACCTTGTTCCACCTGTCCCTATGTTGTCCATGCTGCCAACCTATTGGCCAGTTTTTGGCCTATTTGCCTTTAAGTGGTTGGTACTCTGGAAGATCTCCTGTCAACCTAGCAGTTCGAAAGCAAGAAATTGAAAGTAGATAAATAGGTACCACTTCAGTGGGAAGGTAACAGCGTTCCGTGCGCCTTGGTGCCACATGACCACGGAAATGTCTTCGGACAGCGCTGGCTCTTCGGCTTTGAAACTGAGATGAGCACCGCAACCCTAGAGTCGGATTCGACTGGCTTTCGAGCAAGGGAACCTTTACCTTTACTCTGGAAGGTAACAACAACAACAGTGCATGTATCTGCATTGCAACAAAGAACTGCACAAGTGCAAAGGCAGGTGAAATCAGCAAGCAAGCCAGGTAGTCTACTGCGTATGTGCAGAGGAAAGGAAATGGGATAAGGAAGTACCATTAGTACCAAACACAAATACCCTTGCATACAGTACATCAAACACAGAACTTTAGTTCAATGCTTATGAAACATTTCAGTTTTTTATGGAACACTGCACTCCTAACTTTTGAGGACTGCATTGCCCTCCATCAGTATTGTAGTGGGTTTAGAAACAAAACAGTATTTCAGCATGAGCTACCTGGGATCCTTCAACAGAAAATGGTGAGAACTGGATATGGGGCCCCATCTATAGACAGCATGTATTCTGCCACCAAGCCTGGGTTCCAGTTTTGGCCAAGCTGTTTACCCAGATAAACACATCAGGGATTTTCCCCTTAGGTTAGGAAATTGCAGCATCGTGGTCCCAATATTTAAATGTGGGAATAAACAGGTACCCAGGAATTATCATCCAATTAGTCTGCTGGATATAGTCTCCAAAATGTACAGTACAGTAAATATCTCTTGGGTAAGTTGGAGGATTGGGAATAGGGGGTGGGCATGAACCCCAAAATGTAGTTCATGTCAGTTCATGGCCAAACTATGAACCAAACTGAACTGGGAGGCTTTTTTGTGGCCCCATAAACCCTGCTGAAAGGGATCACAGTCAGCTGTTTCAGGCTGTCTTGTGCAGTGCCTTTAACCTAAATGGAGTGCACAAGAAAGCCCGAAAAACAGCTAAGCGATTGGAAGGCAGTTCCAACCACTCAGCTGTTTCTCTTTCTTGTGCAGTCCCTTTAAAGGGACTGCACAAGAAAACTGGGGAGAAGATAAACGGCCAGGAGTCGCTCCCTGTTGCTCCGCTGTATTTGCAGCTTTCCTGAGGAACAGAAAGCAAGAGTTTAAAGGAACTTGGAGCCCTTTAAACCCCTGCTTCCTGCTCTGTCCATGAACTGCAACAGAAGTTCATGGAAGTTTATGATGATAGACCCATCATGAACTTCGGTTCTCAAACCATGAACAGCAAAATTCATGATTATTTTGCTTCGTGGTTCACTTTGTGCCCATCCCTATTTAGGAAGCCTCCAATCAAATTATCTGCTCAGAGCAAGTGGGCTTCAGAAAAAGGTGAAGTACAATTGATCTTTGCTTGATCCTATACCATCTCACCCTAAAATGCACTATGGGACCTACCAAACATTTGTTTGCAGCATTTGTGGACCTAAAAGCTGTCTTTGATCCAGTGGATGGGAACTGGCTTTGGTCGAAGCTGGCCATTACAAACATCAACAAATGGCTACTATTTTTTATACACAAACTCCATAGTAACCTAACAACCAAAATAAGAGTGGGCACCTCTGGATTGTTAACTGAGGAGATTCCAATCCTCAGAGGTGTAAAACATGGGTGTATTCTAGCTCCCCTGCTCTTCAACGTATACCTCAATGAGATAGCCAAGAGATTGACAGGCCCAAAGTTTATTCCACATTCACTTGGCCAACAGAAAGTATCTATGTTTCTGTATGCTGATGACATGGTTCTACTGTCTTTTACATGAGTTGGCCTCATGAGGATGCTACACAGACTTAATAACTTCTGCAAAAAGTAATCTTTATATATTAATCACTCTAAGACCAAGATGATGGTTTTCGGAAAGAAGTCCCACAAGTTCCGGTGGTATATAGACAACACTCCAATAGATCAGTGCTGTGGTTTTAAATGCCTTGGGGTAACATTCTCTGAAAAATCTCCCCAGGAAAGCTTACTTGGTGATAACAAAGTCTTCAGCTGTGAGATTAACTGGGACTATTCTAGAGTTCTATCACTCAAAAGGTGGCCATTCTTAAGTTCTATCATTCAAAAGGTGGCTTCTTGATAGATCCCACCTTGAAATTGTTCCAGAGTAATGTCTTTGCCCAACACTTGTATGGGGTCAAGATCTGGGCACGGTATCAAGCCTGAAGATAACACAAAACTGTTTTCTAAGGACAATCTTGATCTGATCTCAGGGTACTCCAGCTGCTCTGCTGCGAGCTGAAACTGGCTTGCCTTCCACTAGGGCTTATGTCCACATAGTCTTAATTAATTATTGGGAAAAGCTGAAGAACCTCCCTCTAGTCATCTTTCCAGGCATTGCTTTATCCAACTCCAGAAATACACCTTTTGGGTTACCAGTTATCATCAGCTTTTCCACTGTTATCCAATATCTGTTGACTCCCCAGGGTTTCCCTCTGGAAGGGCTCAAAACTCAGGATCAGTTTCCCAATGAGTATGTATCTGTGGAGCCCTGTAATTGGAGGATCTTCTTCATTATGTCCTGTCCTGTGACCTTTACTCAGTTCCCAGGGCCAAGTTTCTTGCAGCCACTTTAGCTAGGCAAGCCCCGCACTCAGTGGCAGATAAAATAATCTATCTTTTATCTGATGAGGATCATTATGTCATCTATATGATGTCACTGTATGCATTGGCTGCCAAGAAGATTTGTGCAAAGCTTTTGTCTTGATATTTAATGTGCTGCAATCTATGCTATGTCCTGGCTCTGAGAGCCAGTTTGGTGTACTGGTTAGAGTGGTGGACTCTAATCTGAAAAACTGGGTTTGTTTTCCCCAATCCTCCACTTGCAGGCAGGTGGGTGACCTTGAGTCACTCTCAAGAGCAGTTCTCTGAGAGATCTCTCAGCCCCACCTACCTCACAGGGTGCCTGTTTTGGGGAGAGGAAGGGAAGGCAATTGTAATCTGCTCCGAGGCTCCTTCGGGTAGTGAAACTCTTGTTGTTGTTGTTTTGTTAAACCTGTTTTAGTGATTCTTCAGTGTATTCTTCATGGTCCATATAAAACTTACTTCACACCAGCGAACCAAAGCCTTTACACTTGCTACCCTAAGAACATTTTGTAACTGAGGGAAAGGTTTAAATCTCAAAAACAACCCAATTCCCCTGATTTATCAGAGATGAAGTGTGGGTCCCCTCAGTTTCAAGAAAGGGCCTGTCACAAATTTGTCACAGCAGTGGGATTTTAACCCACAGCATCAAAATGACTTTCAGCCCAGCTGGCTGGCAGACACCTCCAAGCACGTGCATACCTGCTGGCCATTTGGCAGGTCACAGTGTGTGCAACCTAGTGGTGCACCTAGGGTGCCCAAAGCCCTCAGGCCAGCCCTAACTGCAGTGTACTGACTGTTTATGCAGAAAACTACCCAATAAATAGGGCTGAACTCCTCACAAACAAGTGATCTACTTAGTTGAAAAAACTGCTTCCTGCTTGCAACTACCAAGCAGGATGTGTGCAAAAGGAAAATATTTTGGCATACCCATGGAAGGAGGGGAATGTCTCTTCCCAGCAACAGCCTTCTGTATGCCATGGGGTACAGATCTGCAGGACCCCTAACCTTGGGAAGATTTTTTAATGGGGCTGAGTGGGACTGAGTGGAATATTGTGAACAGGGAATTGTTTCCAGACCTGAACAATTGATACAGCACTGTACCAGGGATCTGTACAACAATCCAGAACAATGCAAGTCTTTTAGTATCTGTTGGCCACCATGTTATGGATCAATCCCAATAAATAATTTTTTTGTGGTCAGACGTGCATCTGCTGACTATCCTAAAACTGACCAGACATTTGCTGACCAACTAAAATCTCCCAGACATTTGCTAATTGACAAAGCTATTTCAATCACGTACAGGAAAGATGCCATCATTTCTCAGTGAAACCTCTGGATGTTTCATGGTCTAATCTGCTGATTTTGTTTGGATTTCATGCCAATCTCTTTCTCTTTTTTAAGCCCAAATCCTGTGCATTCTTGCACATGGAGGCCTAACTGCATCACAATGATCAAGAATGACAAAGTAATGGTGAAAGAAGAGGGGACTGCTGCAGTGAAAAAGGCAAACTCTGTGTTAGGGAGTATTAGGAAAGTGATTGAAAATAAAATCGCCGATAGTGTACTGCCTCTGTATAGATCTATGGTGCGGCCTCATTTGGAATACTGTGTACAATTCTGGTCACCACATTATCTCAAAAAGGACTTTGCAGAGCTGGAAAAAGTATGGAGAAGAGCAACCAAGATGATTAGGGGGTTGGAGCAGGTGTCCAATATGCTACTGAGGACGAGCAGAGGGCAAGTGCAAGTAACCCCAGAAAGAATGAAGCGGCTGAGCCAAAGCCAAAAGGATGTTCAGCTGATGGTGAAAGGAAAGTCTGATGCTGAAAAGAACAATACTGCATAGGAACCTGGAATGTAAGAAAGAAGGGGGACAGCAAAGGATAAGATGGTTAGGCAGTGTTAGCGATGCAACAAACATGAAATTGAGCAGACTCCAGAGTACTGCAGAAGACAGGAGGGCCTGGGTGATGTGGTCCATGGGGTCACGAAGAGTCGAACTAGACTGTGCGACTGAACAACAACAACAACAAGTACTTTCCTTATGAGGAATGGCTAAAGAGTATGGGACTTTTCAGTTTAGAAAAGGGATGACTAAGGGGGGATATGATAGAGGTATATAAAATTATGTATGGGGTGGAGAGAGTTGTCAAAGAGAATTTTCTCTGTCTCCCAAAATACTAGAACTTGAAGGCATTCAATGAAGCTGATGGGCAGAAGATTCAGGACAGACAAAAGGAAATCGTTCTTTACACAGAGAGTGATTAAGACATGGAATTCACTGCCAAAGAATGTAGATGGCCACAGGAATAAACAGCTTTAAAAGGGGATTCGATGGATTCATGGAGGATAAGTCTATCAGTAGCACCTAGCCATGGTGATTGAGGGGAACCTCCACATTTAGAGGAACTAAACCTCTGAATCCCAGAGCCAGAAGGCAACATCAGGGGAAGGTTTTGGCCTCTATGTGCTAATGTTGGCCCTCTAGAGCAGTGTTCCCTCTAAGCTGAGTTAATGTGAGCTAGCTCACAGTTTTTTAGTCTCCGGCTCACACATTTTTGTCTCAGCTCAGGAAGGATGGCTCCAGAGCAAGCTAATTCATGCAGTAGCCAAATCACTCACTCACAACTCTAATGCCAGCAGCTCACAAAGTAGAATTTTTGCTCACAAGACTCCACAGCTTAGCGGGAACACTGGTTGGCCGCTATGTGAGACAGGATGCTGGACCTGATGGACTACTGGTCTGATCCATCAGGGCTCTTCTTATATTCTTAAGGACCTAAATGCACATGCAATAATAGTAACACTGAACATTTTTAGGGTGCTTTCAGGGGCAGATAGGCCCTTAAAGCCACAGGGAAAAAACACAGTGAATTGATGGCCTGGGGCAGTGCCTTCTCCCCACTGCGGGAGAGTTGTGGGGGGACATGGAGGGAATGCTTTCACCAACATCACTGAGCCACTTCCAGGTTGAACCTGGAATGGGTGGCTCTAGCAATCACTAGAAACTATGATAAAACTTTTACCATAGAGTTTTACAGTGATTCCTAGATCTACCCATTGTCACTTCCAGGTTGTAGTTGGAAGTGATGTACCATTGCAGAGGCCAGAAGCATGTTTTTCTCCCACTGCTGCTTGGAGTGGTGGTGGGCTACAGAGACAATCAGTGTGAGGCCTCCCAGCATAGCAGGAGGCCTGATAAGCCTACAATGGGGACACCCCAGTCCCAAGTGAGGAGTGGTCCTATTCCAGGTGGTTCTTGTATCCACCACAAGCAAGCTGGCTGTCCCTGCCCTGTTTGGAGCAGCTGAGCAGCCCTTGCCACTTTGATGGAGTCAGCTTTTGTGCCTTCTACCCACTCTGTTGGGGGGGGGCAGATCAGGGGCAGGGGCCTTTCTAGGGGTATGTTTGCATTTTTGCTTCCCAGTCTGCCCTTGTTGTTCTTGTTATTTCTTTGATTTGTCAAGTGCCCTATCCCAGCTTATGCCAGGCTCTGGGCGATATACAAGGCAGCATAATGCCATAAAAATATACAAAACAAAATTCAGTATACAATTTGATAAAAACTAAGAGGTGCTTTCAGTGTTCAATTAATTTTGCATATGCTATGACAGCAATCCTTAAAACAGCCCAGGATTATTTTCTCTTACAGGGCACTATACATATTTCTTTTCCATTATCAGGTAATCTTTGGTTTTAACTAGGATTCTTGCTGTTTGACATTCATGGTAGTTATTACATACAGTTCTCTGTTTCAAAGGGCAAAAAACATTTTCAGCTGCAACTTTGTTTTCCACATGTCTGTCAAATAGACGTACCATATTGTAACTACTCTGATTACACACGAGGTGAGTTCCCAGTTGAGTTACCTTAATTTTCCATAGTGAAACACGTCTCAAGCATGGTACCACGCCTAGCATCTCTGCACCTGTACACTAGCCAGGGAACACAAATACATTTTATTTATTTAAGCATGTATACCCTGCTTTTCCTCTTGGCTCAAGGTGGCTCTCAAGCATGAATTAGCATGTGCAGCTGTGTTGTCCATTTCACCTGATTTACCAGTAAGGAGGCAATATCCCCTGTGTAATGGTTGTTCGGGTCGTTAAATGGACTGACTTGTGTAAAGCACAAAATTGCTTGCCATTTGTCCCCTATTTGCAGCTAATTGCTACTGATCACAAGATTAGCTGAATTAAATTCGAGTCTAGTAGCATCTTAGAGATCAACAGCATTTTTGGGGTATAAGTTTTTGCGAGTCAAAAACTCCCTTTGTCAGATACAAGTCAGAATGGAGATACCCGAGTCCTTATATGACTCTGTTCCTACTTGTATTCAATAAAGAGAGCTTTGACTCTCAATAGGTATCTGAGGAAGGGAGCTTCTACCCCCCAAAGTCTTGTTGGTCTCTAAGGTGCTACTGGACCCAAATCTAGCAGTTACAAACCAACACAGCACAACACAACTACCCTCTGAATTTATTTTATAATTTTAACTGTATTTTTAATTGCTTAAATGTTTAAATGGTTTTTATGTATGCTGACTTGTGGACCCTGGTTGAGTGGAAAGGCGGCATAAAAAATAATTTAAATAAATAAAGTAAAACTCCCCTCCTGTTAGAACATTCTCCAGGCTGCAGTTATCTGCTCCCTGTCTCCCGTGGTCCCTCCCAATGTCTTACCTCATGCAACTGTGAAAAGAAGACAGAAGTGCCAGAATAACAGCCATTCCCAAGAGTTTCCAGAAATTACTAGTTTTCATTCATTTTAGTCATTGCAATAGTTACGTTAAGCCAAAGGAGGTCTGAATTTTCACTATTTCACAGGAGATCACATAATGCCGCCTCCTACTGAGTCACTGTCAGACCATTGGTCTCTTGAACTGAGTATTGTCCACTCTGACTGGCAGTTGCTGTCCAGGATCTCAAGCAAACGTCTGCCACCTCACCTACTACTTGATGCCTTTAAACAGGAGACTCCAGGGACTGAAACTGAGGGTGATTTCTCACTAGAGCTGCCTCGCAGCACAGCGCCGTTTGCCCCGACACAAACATGTCAATTTCACACCCGAGGCTGCGGGGCTGCATTTGACTAGGGGCTTCGCCCGATTTCCTCCGCAGTTTCATGATCCTCAAAAACCAGGATCACGAAACTGTGGAGGAAATCGGGTGAAGCCCCGAGTCAAAATGCAGCCCCGGAGCTTCGGGTGTGAAATTGACATGTTTGTGTCGGGGCAAACGGCGCTGTGCTGCGAGGCAGCTCTAGTGAGAAATCGCCCTGAGACTGTTTGTATGCCAAGCTGATGCTGTACAACCGAGCCACAGCCCCTCCCTGAGTTAATATCTGGGTGCACACCCCTCTCCCTATATTGTAGATGGGGCTGAGGCTGACAGATCTTCATTTACCTAAGTCCATTTAGGACATTTTTTATTGGAGTCAGAGTTGACTTGGCAGCCTTCTGAATTACACTTCACTGACTTAGGTATAGCATTACACCTTGGCTGTCACAGTGAAGCAGGCAAATATGGAGCTCAAACAAGGAGGTGGGGATGCCCTTCATCATATAAGGCTCCTTGCTCAATTATAGCTGTGAGTGGTAAATGTTGACAGTGAAGGGCTACGTTAAAAGAGAAACCTGTTAAGACTCAAGTGTTATCTGACAGTGCATTGTATGATTCCATTAACTCAAATTATTAAATTAACTGTTATCGGAGCTATGTGTGGGAAGACAGCTTTGGGTAATCAAGGAGCTGAAATACACGGTCAGGAGGCAGCAGGTTCTGCTTGGTTGACCAGGCAAGGACGGGAAGCTGGGCCACTGATGGGTTCATGATTTCTCCATCCAACAATTTTGCCTGTGTTATAATGTAGATTGATATATATTTGTGCAGAACTTATGCCCTTGGGAGGGAGCAGATTCCCATGGTAGAGTACATCCTTTGTATGCAGCAGGTACTAGGTTGCCTTCCTGGTATCTCCCATCAAAGGGATAGCAGATGACAGGATTTGCACAAGGCAATCACATACAATTAATCTGAGGTTGTTTCTGTCTGCTCCAACACATAGCATTGTTCTGAGTTGACACCCCACCCACACCCCAGTTCTTATTAGGTCATTATGGTTGTTCCTATCCTCTGTAACTGAAAATAAAGGGGGGGGGATCCTTAACCCAAACTAAATTGAATTAAGTACCGAAAGGTTAAGAAGATACGTGTATATAGGCCCAATGATTCTGTTAGTCAAATTTAAAATCAATAAATATTAACAGATACTCAAAAATATACATGTATTTATTACAAAGTAAATTAAAAATTTAAATTTATTTTTTTAAAAAAATTAAACGCCTGGCGTGATCTGGTCCAGGGAGTCGCGAAGAGTCGGACTCAACTGTGCGACTGAACAACAACAACAAAATTAAAAATAGATATTGGTCCTCATGATAGCCTCAATTCAGGCATTTTTTAGATTGCCCTAATGTTCCATTTTCATACCCTGAGGTTACTGAGTTTTTTCTTATGTCCAGTCCAGACAACTTCATTGACATCCCCGTGCTGTCCCAGTTTTTCCTCATTACCGCCCCCCCCCCGGTTCTTTCCTAAACTAGTTTTTTCCATGTTTTCCCCCCATTGTGGAATGAATTTGCAAGATAGCCTCTTGCTCGGAATCTGAACATTTCCCCCCGCCTCATGGATTGCTGTCCAAAACCTGCTCAGAAAGGATGTTTGGATGGTAAACTTTTTAAAAAAATATTTGCATGCCAGTGCTGAAATGTTTCAGTGAAGGAGGGTGTCTGCGCTAAAACAAACAGTCCGATTGGGAGGCCCAAAACCAGCTCCTGCAGCTCTGCTTATACAGGAAGCTGACTCAGAGTCAATCTTCAAGGCAATCTTGTGGGGGGGGGGGATCAGTGTTCCCTCTAAGCTGAGTTAGTGTGAGCTCCAGCTCACACATTTTAGCCTCCCGCTCACACATTTTTGTCTTAGAGGAAACTAATTTATGCAGTAGCCAAATCGCTTGCTCACAAGTTTAATTTTGCTCAGAACTCTAATGCCAGTAGCCCACAAAGTAGAATTTTTGCTCACAGGACACCACAGCTTAGAAGGAACATTGGTAGGGATTCTGCAACTCCAGTTCCTTAAAAACTGGCTCTTGAGATGTTTACCAGAACAGTGCAGGGGGAGACTGAAGGAGCTACACCTATGAATTATAAGCCTCAGTGGCAGAAGGGAGGTAGGAAGAGAGAGCAATATTCTGGCTATTTTGAATGCCCTGGTCCCCACCCCTCGCTTTACACCAGAATAGACATACTGCAGCCAATGGGGCTACTCTCATGTAAGACAGTTGCACCCTGCCCATGTGTTCTGGAGCAGGCTTGGGCGATGCTGACAGCTTCATCAAGTGCCACTACTTAACTCTGAAGGAAGACCCAGGGAAGGGAAACGGAGCAAAGATTTCATGGAGCCTCTCCCCCAAGAAAGGGCACAGGCACTGGATACTGGGGCAGGCTCATCCTGGAAGCGTGATGGTGTGTGATGGGTGGGGAATTTGCTTTAATGGGGATTGTGCAACCCCCTTGAGGCTGCTGAAATGCAGCAATGCTTCAGCGCATGTGCAAAAAAACCCACAAATCCTGGAAAATCATTCCTCAATGTGAATGTGAACTCAAAAACTAAAAAAAAAATGTAAGTGTGAACTGATCACACGATAGTTTAATCATTGGAACCACCGTGACACCTATGAAAACTCAAAAAGGCAGCTGCAGTCTAAAAATGCCTCAGATTCATAGGGTGCATTCAGACGGGCAGCTAATAGCGCAATTGACCCGGGTCTAATTTGATCCCGATCTTTTTTATCCGGCGTTGCATGACCAGACAGCTCCGCTTACCATGCGCGTACTCCGTGGTGGATTGTCTAGATGGCATCCACCTGAAGGAGCCACATGGTTGGTTTAAAAATACAACCCTTCTGTTTGCACATGCGCATCTGCGCCTCAATGTGTACTTGTTTTTCACGCATGCGCGGAGTTGAATGGTTAAAGCACCGCCAGTGGTACCTCTCTCTAGTTACCTTTTTAATTAATGCAGTTCATAAAATTCATGGGCCGCTTAGAAACATGAAATTGTCTGGAACATTTAAGTGGAGCTCTGCAGCTGTCGTGAATTTACATGTTAATGCGCATATCGGTAACAATTTTTTTAAATGGCGCCCGCTCAGGATGGTCTGATGTTAGACCATCCAGACGGGAGGATTGTGCGCTGGAATGATCAGATGGGTGAAAGTCTGCAATTGGCCTGTCGGGAAGTGAAAACTTCAGATTTTAACTAGTATATTTTAAGTACAGCTCCGAAGCATGGCAAAACGGGATGCTCACGGAACAGGCACATTTCCCAGATGATGCTGTCTGTTCATGACCTTTAAATCCACCAGGCACTTGTGCCTGGCACGGATCTAAAAACCCGTCTGATTGGGACCATAATGTAGAATGACAACCAGAAATGACCATAATTGACCCTAAACAGACACATTTACTATTGGCTCCTGGTTTCATTGAATTTTTCAGACCAAGCAAGAAAGGTACACAATTGAATCATTGCCATTGGAAAGCATACCTTACCATGGCAGTAAGCTCTCAAGAATGAGGCCTCTGATTAATACCACAGACAATAATCATTAAAAAAACTTCATCTTCGTCAATTTATATGATTGTTGTATTGTAATGTCAGGAGCCATTCCTATAATGTCATCTGTTTGACCACTGAGGAAGGCCAGTTGGCTGAAACGCATCTGGTTAGGGTAAATTATGGTTGTTTCTGGTTGTCATTGTACATTATGAATGTTAATTGGCACTATCACAAAAAACAATATCTATTTTTAATTTACTTTGTAATAAATGCATGTATATTTTTATTTATCTGCTAATATTTATTAGTTTTAAATTTGAACAGAATCATTAGTCCTATATATTCCTATCCCCTATCATGCTATCTCACTTGCTTGATAGCTGGCACATTGTTGTTGTTGTTTTATCTTCTAGGTAAGTCTTTGTAATCAAATAGTCCCTGGTTAATGACAGAAATGTTTGTTCATGCTGTTCTCACAACACACTACCACACCTGCTGTGTGAAGTCCTATATTCAAGGAACATTTGATAATTTAATTGGCTGGCCGTGTGGATCTGCTTTGGGTCCTATCCTACTGCTAGCTGTTAAGTACAGGTGCTGAGGACTGACAATGTCATACACTTACTGAGGCCCCAGCCCAGTAAAAGGCCCACCAATGATGTCCCATCTTCAATATGAGAAGTACCCGGTGGTGGCAGAGGAAATACAGCCATTTGCTGTGACACCATCTAGATGTTCTTGTTAGTTCCATTGGCAATGACACAACATCTCAGTCCCCCTGGTAGAGCCATGGTGGGAGTGAGGAGAGGAAGAGAGCCAAAATATTGGGGGGGGGGAAGATAGCCATAATGTCAGCATAGGAAAAGAAAACTATGATGGAAACCTACAAAGGCCCACAAATGTCTCCAGCTGTCCCTGAGTATTGGGGTGCTTGTCCATCCATCCACCCCTAAATGCCCCACTGTGGCTACGGGCCTGGCCTCAGCTCCCCAATGAGGTTTATGCATCCTCAAACTGCCCCATGGAGCCACTATTGGTTCCATTGTAAAAAATGACTTGTTTATTGATATTTCAAAATGAATACAGAAACACAGAGATACCAATAAAAGTTACAAAGTTTTACAAATTAGGGTCAGAGTAGATGCTATTTTATTTCATAGTATTTGTCCACTTCCAAAGTCCTTGTGTTTGCTGAGAAACAATTCATATCACACATGCCATGAGAGTTTTGTACCTCCCAGATGCACACTGGCATTTTCTGTTTGAGACCACAGCACGCATGGAGCAGTAGCTTAAGCCAGGGGCATAGCCAGAAAATTTTGGGTGGTGAGGGGTGGGGGAGCAGGGGTTAGAAAGAGAGATCGCGTTGGCGGGCAGGTGAAGAAGAGAAGGGAATTTCCTTACATGCCGGCACAAGTCCCACAGTGAGAGTTGTGGGGCATGGGCCATGAGTGAGGGGGCACCACCCCTAAATACCCCACTGTGGCTCCGGGCCTGGCTTCAGCTCTCCAATGAGGTTTATGCATCCTCAAACTGCCCCATGGAGCCACTATTGGTTCCATTGTAAAAAATGACTTGTGTGGCTACATGCAAGTTTCACAATGGATCCAATACTGGATCTATGTGGCAGTTTGAGGAAGCAAAAAACCAGAATAGGGGAGACTAAAGCTGCTTCTGCCTGCATGCTAGAGCTGCAAACAAAAAAGACTCAGTCTGTTATCTGGGAGGCACAAAACGTCCATTGCAGGTGTGATACAATGTCCTCATGTTCTCCCCCAACAAATAGAAGAACTCTGTAACATGTAGGTGAATCATAAGAAGTAATAGATTCCAGCGACTTACAAAGTGTCTATGAAAATCCTTAACGTACCTCAATGGGGGGAAACAATTCCCCAAAATAGGCAAGGGGAACAGATACCTGCTATTTTTGTTTGCCAATCAGATATCTTGTGGTCAGTTAGTTAAGCAGGTCATCTGGAAATGTCTCCAGCTTAGATACTTGTGCCATAGCTGCGGGGCATGTCTGGACGAAGCAGAAACATTCATTCCTG
>NW_015172557.1:1417207-1435940 GCF_001447785.1 Gekko japonicus
CTGAGACCGCAGGGAGGCAACAGGAGGCCCGTCGCTGTCTCCCCAGGGCCCGCACCAGAGTGCTGCAGCCCCAGGGAGGTCAGAGGAGGCTCGTCGTCACCTCCCTGGGCCAGTGCCAGAGTGCTGTGTCCCAGGAGGCCCGTCGCTGCCTCCCCAGGGCCCGCGCCAGAGTGCTGCAGCCCCGGAGAGGCCCCAGGAGGCCTGTTGCCACCTCCCTGGGGCCCACGCCAGAGTGCTGCAGCCCTGGGGAGGTCAAGGGAGGCTCGTCGCCACCTCCCTGGGCCACCGCCGGGGCGCTGTAGCCCAGGGGAGGTCAGAGGATGCCCGTCGCCTCCCCGGGCCCTGTGCCAGAATGCTGCGGCCCCAGCCAGGCCCCAGGAGACATGTCACCACCTTCCCGTGGCCTGCACCAGAGCACTGTGGCCCCGGGAAGGCCCCAGGAGGCCCGTTGCCACCTTTCTGGGGCCCGTGCCGGAGCTCTGCAGCCTCGGGGAGATCAGAGGAGGCTCGTCGCCACCTCCCCGGGCCAGTGCCAGAGCGCTGTGGCCCCAGGGAGGCCCCAGGAGGTCTGTTGCCACCTCTTCGGGGTCCGCGCCAGAGTGCTGCATCCCCGGGGAGGTCAGAGGAGGCTTGTTGCTGCTTTCCCAGGCCAGCGCCGGAGCGCTGCGGCCCCAGGAGGCTCGTCCCTCAGGGGTCTTTTTGTAGAAAAAGAGCTGCAGGAGCTCATTGGCATATAGTATGCTAATGAGCTATTAGGCTATTAGCATAATAGCTCATTAGCATATGCAACGCCCCCTGACGTCACCAGAAGTGATGTCAGAAGGGGAAGCAAAAGGGGCGGAAGGCATCTTCAAAAGCCTCCCCTTTCCTTCCCCAGCCAGCGGGGAGAGATATAATAAGACAAAACTTTAAACCCCTTCTCACTAGAGTTGGGCCGGAGAAGGAGGAAAGAAGGAAAGAGAGAGAGAGAGTAGAGAAGAAGAAGAAGAAGAAGAGATTGGATTTATACCCCGCCCTTCACTCGGAGTCTCAGAGCGGCTTACAAACTCCTTTCCCTTCCCCTCCCCACAACAGACACCCTGTGAGGTAGGTGGGGCTGAGAGAACTCTGACACAAACTGCTCTTTTTCAAGGACAGCTGTGCCAGAGCTTGTGACTGACCCAAGGTCACATCAGCAGGTGCAAGTGGAGGAGTGGGGAATCAAACCCGGTTCTCCCAGATTAGAGTCCGCGCGCTTAACCACTACACCAAACTGGTGTAGAGAGAGAAGGAACAAAGGAAGGAAAGCGTGAAAGAAAGAGAAGGAAAGAAGGAACGAAAGAGGAAAGGAACGAGAAAGAAAGAAGGAGGGAAAGTAAGAGAGAGAAGGGAAGAAGGAAGGAAAGAGGAAAGGAAAGAGAAGGAAAGAAGGAGGGAAAGAAAGAGAGAGAAGGGAAGAAGGAAGAGAAAGAAAAGGAGGGAAAGAAAAGGGGAAGGAAAGGAGGGAAGGAAGAGAGCAAAGAGATGGGGGAGGCTCCCTGATGATTAGGGAGACCACTGCACTGCACTATTTCAGCCCAGATGCTGTAAAGAGCAAAAAAAGAATGGGAGTCAGCCTTAGGTCAAACAGGATGAATGAGGTCTCAGTAGTGTTTTCTGGAACTGAAAATAGTCCTTAAATGAACAACATATGGGATCAATGCTTTTTAATATGGACATTGCATTAGTGCTCTGTATGAGTCATATCAGGTGTTTTCTCTTTTGGACTTGATGACTTCCTGTAGGATATGGAAAGATCACACCAGCACCAAGGAAGTCCTGGCCATATTATAGAATTATCCAGCAGGGTTTTGGAGCCTTGAAGCCTCTTACATCGTGTGACTGAAAATCTAGCTGTTTGGCAATACCACCAATGTGTGTACTTCACATTTCTAATTCAAAATGTTGTGTTTAAAAAAACCTGTGTAAATTGGGGGGCAGATTCAATTACTGTTCTTTCCTGGCTAAAGAAACAGGTATAGAATGCCTGTTTTTATTAAAATTCCTATGCAGCTAGAGAATTTTAGCTTCTCACATGTGTAGATTAAATACATTAATTATGAGGATTTTTAAAGAAACAGGTATAGAATGCCTGTTTTCATTAAAATTCCTATGCAGAGAGAATTTTAGCTTCTCACATGTGTAGGTTAAATACATTAATTATGGGGATTCTGGTATAATATGCTTATTTGCAAAATATTGAATTGAAGCTGTAGGGACTCACAATAGAAGATAAGCAGGGACGACAGACCAGTAAGACAGCATGGGGTAGATGGGAAAGTCAGAGGGCCACCACATTTGGCCTGAGGTGCAATTCTAAAGTCAATTTGGAACTTCCTACTTTGGCAGGGAATTTCAAGGGGGTTAAAATGCATTTTCACATGACTAGCAAAATTTTGCACACCCATACTACAGGATGTATCGTCAGAAATGTAGTAGTCAAGATCCAACCCAGACAATGCCCAGTGTATATTATAGATGCTCCAAATATGAGCAGACTGATTTCCAACGTTTGTGAATGGCTTTCAGCTTGACAGTTCTTCTGGCCAGACATCTTACCAAAAAAGAATTATCCTGAATGATGTTGCTGTACTTAGTGCTTTCAGGTTTCTTCTGAGCCTTGCACCATGTCATTGTCTTTTCCTGTTTCTATATAAGCATGGGACAGAGGCATAAAGCTTCCCCAGACTGTACACACACACACACAACATTTAAGAGATGCCTATTCTAATGTATATGTGAACAGGGGGTAAAAGGAAGGGTGTACCTGTTTTAGAAACTGAAGTATGAATGACAAGGGATTTACCTCCCTGCACTCTGCTATGTGAAGCTCTCCAATATAGGCTCTGATATGGGAAGTCAGCTGGTCTGGGGGGGGGAAATGCAAGAAGCAGAGCACAGCCAGAAAAGACACTTGGAGGGGGGGATCATTCCTATTGTCCTTAAAAAAAAAAAAGACCTCCTCATCCCCCACCTAAGGAACCCAGGAAAGGAGGAAAATGCTTGCTCAGCATGTGTTAATGTTAACGTGTTCAAAAGCGTTGATCAGATATGAGTCAATCACTCAGTCTGTGTGGTTCATGCCGAACAGGCGTGGATGGCTGCTGAACTGGTTTGCATGGGGTTTTTGCAAAACTGCACATGTGAAAAGACACTTCTGATTCAAACTGATCAGCCTGTCTGACCAGCGATTTTACATGCGAGAGGGAACAGCGGTCAATCCTGATCAAAACAACCCTGTGACCGCACCCAAACTCTCTGTGCAATGGGTGGGGGGGTTATCTCTATTCTGACTACTGAGGTTAGTTAAAGCAAAATCTCAAGTTAAATTTGGAGGTTTCTGATCATGGGAGGAAACCATGATGAATTTCAAAGGAAGCAAATGCCGTCCATCCCCCCCAGGGGGGAGGAAAAGAGATGGGTGGGTGGAATCAGTGGCAATATGGAAGCAGGAAGAGTTGAAGCTGGGGTAGAAGAAGTTCTCAGACAGAGGAGCAGCCTGGGAGATTGGGTGGGTCTCCTAAGCATAACAAGCAACACAAAAAAAAGGCAGGAAGACAACTAGGCAGCAGCAGGGAACCAGAGGTGGAGGTTGGGAGGTCTCTCAAGATAGTGGGAGACCTGGGCCCTGGAGTCTCAGACCTTCTAGGATCCTGGATCTCCTGACAATCTAGAGGCTTATCACCATTTCTCGAAAGAAAGAAATTATGCTTATTGAAACTCTGGAAATCTGGACAGCAGCATGATGCATTGAGGCATAGTTTCTAATGTAATTAAAGCTTTCCACTGATTCTTCCCGATGGCAATTGTTATTTCAAATGCAAATTAATAAATCATGTCCATCTAGTTAAGAATTAAAACTGGGCTCAAGGACTCGTGCTCAGATCACCACGCTAAAAACATGTGAAGAGCATTTAGAAGGAAAGGGAAAAGAGCGAGTGTACAGGAGACAAAATTTCTTGTCTTGTTAGGATTCTCTGAGCATAAAAAAAACCCCACACATATAATCAGTTACATAGTTCAGGTGTTTGTTTATTTTCTAGCTTTCCGCTTCAACCGTATGCAAATAGTCTTAGGATTTCATTCATGAGTGGTCACCAATTTTTTTTAAAAAAAAATGGAGCTGAACAATCCTCAGTGCTTGGACTGCTCCGCTTCGAAAGGATCCTCAAGGGTTTCCAGTCTCTTGTGGTTGTACAGCAAAGCACTTTAGCTTTCACTGTGAATTAGTGTAAGGGCCAGTAATGCATCTTTAAGGATGTAAGCCCTTTGAAGGCACTCTGAGGTCAAGACTGTGGCTATATAAAGTACAACCTTTGGAACATTTCCTTTCATTTGCTTGGCCGGAGGCTTTGATGGCAACACTAAGAGGATATGTCTCTCTGTGTGTAATTTCACCAGAACTGTTCATATTCCAAAGTGTGGCAGCCATTGACTTAATCTGCCAGTCCACCGCAAATGTAGAGAGAGCTGTAATAAAGCCACATCAATATTTACTATAGAAAACCAAAGAGGAGCATTAAGCACATCTATTAAAGCAATAACAGCTGTTGTGGGAAATAAAGCCAGAGCCTCACAAACATACTACATGGCACTGGCAAACTGGCCTCTGACCTGGAAGAAGTCCCTCAAGCAGGAATTTCATTCGGTTCCATGTGAAGATACTTTGATCTCCTGCTTTGATCTGGCTTGTAGTTTAATAGCAGTACTTTTTTGTTCTGTACTCCTGTCCTGACTACAGTTGCTCTCAAATTTTGCCTAACGTAAAACGTTGAGATGAATTTGAACGTTCTGCCCTGTTGAACTTTGAAGCGGGGGGGGGGATTCAGGGGGCCTAGTGACATTTCTCCAAAAGGTTCCACACATGTCTACTACTGCCATCAAGTTGGAACTTATTATTTTTCACAAGAAAGAAAACCATGAAAACAACTCAAGCTATTCCATCCCTGGTTATACTGGAAATGGAGTGGCTTACAATCGTCTTCTCTTCCTCTCCCCACAACAAACACCCTGTGAGGTAAGTGGGGCTGAGACAGCTCTAAGAGAGCTGTGACTGGGCCAAGTTCACCCAGCTGGCTTCATGTGAAGTGGGGAATCAAAGTCCACCACTCTTAACCACTACACCCCACTGGCTCTCTGATGTCATCTGGCAACTCTCATGTCATCTGGCAACATGATGCTCTAGCAATCCCCCCCACACACACCAATTTTGTGGTAAACCACAGATTTCCAATGGATTGCTACGGTATCATGGTGACATGTGATGTCACTTCTGGTTGCATAGCTGGATGTTGTGGCATTGCTTAATTCTACATGAGGCTTGGGCCCACCTTCAAATGCTCCCAGCTGGGATGGAGACTTGAATGAAGCCTAGTGAAGACTGTGGGGGCTCAAGCTGAAGAGCTACCTTCCAGTATTCAAGAAAGTATGGATGTGTACGATCAACTCTTGAAACTGCAAGAATTATGAGGCATACAGTTTGGCCAGGCCTTTTATGAATACTGAGAGCCTGATCTGATCAACACAGTGGAACCACCTCTCTGCTTGCCCCGCCCTAAGTTCCCAGATGCTGCTCTGATTCACACAATACGCAGCCTTCTTGAGGACCACCAAGAGGACTTCGTATCACATGTTTCCCAGGAGTTCCATGCCTCCTAGTTGCCATGTTCGAGTTATGACCATGACACAAATGAAAAGGGGATTCAGCCTTCCATCCCGCACCATTTTTATGAACTCAAAGAGCCCTGGGAAGCTGATATTTCCTCTGCCGATGATGGCTACATGTTAAGGTTCTTAGGGGAGCAAACAGTTGCTCCCCAGGGTCATTTCAGTTATCACAGATGGTGTGGGGATGGCTCGTGCACACCTGGGAGTCACAGAACTCATGGTGCACAAGTTGTCCACATGATATCTGCAATGACTTGTATGAATCAGCCCTTCAATGAGAGTGGACAGAGAGGGAGGAAAGCCCCCTGCATAACTGCCAGGCACCTCTGGAGGCATCTAAGGCTGTGAGCAATTCAAAGAGCACCACATGTCATACTAACAATTGGATGACAGTGCCAAACTATGATATTCGGCTGGTGCATGTGCAGAGATCACTTGTGTATCATGTACATTGCCCACATCTGTGCATAATGATGGGTACGTCAAGACCATTTCCCCCCTCCCACAAATGCATGACCTTTTCTAGGATCCCCCGGAGACATTGAATCTTGAGCAAAACCTTTATAAAAGCCACCAGAGAATACTATCCAATTATTAGTATGTTTTTGTATGGTACAGGTGGCTTCCTGTTTCACTGAGAGAGAATAAGATATTTTCACATCTTTCCACTCTCCCGACTCTCTTGGGAAGGGTTTTTATTGAAAGTATCAAAACTAGGACTGTGGCTGCATCATATTGTTGATGCCTGAGGTCAGACTCTTTGACTGGCTTGTTGTAATGTTGTAGCATATCAAAATTCACTCAGCACTTATTTTCGGCCTTGTATTTTAACAGGCAACCTCTGAGAGAGCCTCTCTCATTCTTCACACTCTTGTCCCTTGCACTGTAATGGTTGCTGTTGGTCTTTTACAGTCTCCTAAGTGAGAGGTAGGAAATAGCCAGGAAAATGAGGAACAGCTGGGGAGGACCAGATCTGGGATCCGTATTTATTTAGGAAATGTATCAGGGCATAGAAAGAGCATAATACAAACACAGAACAGCCAAAAATGACGTAATTAAAATAATCCTCAGGCCAGACCATAAAATAGTTAAAAGAGATTAAAAACCCCTTGGTTAGAAGCCTGGGTAAAAAGAATGTTTTAGCCTGGCAACTAAAGCAAGTAAAGTAGGCACTCAGTGAGCCTCGAGGGAAATGGCATTCCAAATGTGAGGTACCACCATTGAAAAAGCCTGGCCTCTGTCTACTACCTGCCTCACCTCTGCATTGGGAGGCACAGAGAGCAGACCTTGCGAAGAGGGTCTTATCTGGTGAGCTGGAGATGGTCTTCCAAGTACCCCAGCCCCAAGCCAATTAGATTCTTAAAACTAAGAACCACTGAATTGTGGCCAGAAACAGATGAGCAGCCAGGGCAGGTTTTTCAGCACAGGGGTAATATGATCCCTCTGTCCAACTACTGAGAATAACCTGGCTGCTAAATTTTGGATCAACTGAAGTTTCCAAACAGTTTTCTTTGTGTCTAAACCAGTAATCTCTGTTTGGCTGATTCGCATGGTTTTATCAGCTGCTTTTGAAGAGCCAGTTTGGTGTAGTGGTTAAGTGCGCGGACTCTAATCTGGGAGAACCGGGTTTGATTCCCCACTCCTCCACTTGCACCTGGCTGGATGACCTTGGGCAAGCTGTAGTTCTGATAAGAGCTGTTCTTGAAAAAAGAGAAGTTTCTGTCAGAGCTGTGGGGAGCTGCTCCGAGACACCTTTGGGTAGTGAAGGGTGGGGTATAAATCCAATCTCTTCTCTTCTTCTTCTCTTCTTTTGATAAATGTCGACTAGACTATCTTCAGGAATGGTAGGAATTAAGGGTGCAACACTGTTGGTCTCTTCCCTTCTTATGTAATAGGATTCAAGAAATTTTCATAGGAGTTTTTCATTTTTACAGGACCAGGGAGGACTGGCTTACTAGGTCCAAGAAATAAATAACACCTCCTTGATAGAGGAGATGGTCACTCCAGCACTGAAACAGTCTGTGGTACATCCATTACTAAAGAAGTCCAGCCTAACCACTGCAATACATGTCCTGGATTAGAGTACTGCAATGAACTGGGGCTGAATGAGGCTGCCTTTGAGAAGTGCTCAAGAATTTCAGTTGGTGCTGAATACGGAATGGGTTGTACAGACCATTTCACCTCTATCTTGGCCCATCTACGCTGGTTCCCTATCTGCTTCTGAGCATGATTCAAGGTGCTGGTGTTGACCTTTAAAGCCCTACGTGGTTTAGTACCAGCATACCTGAAGGACCTCTTTCTCCTTTATGAACCTACCTAACCACTACATTCATCTTCCAAGGCCCTGCTTCAGGTGCCGCCACCGTCTGAGATTTTGTAGGTGACAACCCGGGAGAGGGCTTTCTCACCTCAACTCTGGAACTCTCTCTCTCTCTAGAGCAGGGGTGTCAAACCCATGGGCCATATCAGGCCCACGCAGGGCTGCAATCCGGCCCCAGAGCTGCTGAATCTGTAATGCTTCCAGCTTCCTGCTTCCAATGTCACAGTTCCTTCTGGGCAGTCTCTCCTAGTTTCTCCTTCATAGAAGAGAAAGAAAGTCTTCCCTCGATTGGCTGAGGGCTCCTCCCCCCTCGTCCTCTGGGGAGGGAGGGGGAGGGAAAGAAAAAGGAAAGAGCCAGAGAGAGGAGGGGGGAAATGGCATCTCATGGGACTTCTCAGAAGACCCGCAATGTTTCATTCCAGGTAGACGCACACTTTTTCTTCAGAGAGAGAAGGGGAGGAGGGAGCCAGCCAGCCAGGGGCAATATGCCAGAAAAAGAGAGAAAGTCTTGTGTTAAAGACCAAAAACATTGTAATCCAGGTATGAGAGAGAGTGAGAGAGAGAGACTATCCCATGGCACTTGGAAAGATCTCCCTTTTTATTTCTAACAGATGGGGGGGGGACTTAACAGCACAACTTGCATTTCTTATTAGTGAAAGGGAGCAAGAGTACAGCAGCACCTTAATGACTAATAAAATTTGTGGCAGAGCATGAGCTTTCATGAGTCACTGCTCACTTCTTCAGATACAGCTGGGACGTATGTCCAGCGATCCTTATATCTTGGAGAGTGAAGTGATTTCAGATGCCAAAAGACAATAGCAGGCATTGGTAATGAGAGAAGAAACCTAGGTCTCAACAGTGCAGGAGTTTGCATTGTCTTGAGCATCTTGATCAGTTGCAGTTCAGCAATCTCTCTTTCTAATCTCCCTTTGAAATTCCTTTGTAAGAAAACTATTACTCCTAGTTCAGCAACTGAATGCCCTGGAAGGTTAAAATGTTCCCCCACTGGTTTCTGAATGCTGTAGTTTCTAATAGTAGTAAAAAGAGTAAGAGTCCAGTATCACCTTTAAAGACTAACAAAATTGTGGTAGGGTATGTGCTTTTGTGAGTCACTGCTCACATCTTCAGACTTATTTCCATTTATTCTTTGCATCCTCCTGGACTGAATCCTCCTTTACCAAATTGAGACCTATGCCGATATCTCCACCCCTCTGCATATCACACCTAATCCAATTATGCCTGCTATTGCTATTCAGCATCTGAAATCATCTTTATAAACTTGATATCTCTGGTACCTAGTGTTACATTTCATGGCACACATGGCCCAGCCAGACCAAGTGACATTTATGTCAGATCCGGCCCTCGTAACAAATGAGGTTAGCACCTCTGCTCTAGAGAGACTCATCTGTCCCCTTCTGTTGCCATCTTCTGCCAGCCGGTGAAGACTTTTTTGCTTTGTTTGGTGTTTCCTCAGTGATCCCTCTTTCCTGCCCTTTTTTAATTGTTGTTTTTATGTCTGTGTATTTTATTGCATCACATGTGTATTTTAACTTGGTTTTAATTGTTTAAATGATTTATTTTTGTTTGATTTTGATGTTTTTTTAAGTGTTTTATTATGCATGTTGTTAATCTGTTAGGCTGTTACAGAATATTACTTTTAGGGGGGCATTACTTCAAAGCAACCATCTGTAAAACTTTCTTTCCATGTTTGAAGCAATGTGTTAACCACTATAGGATGGCCATTCTCTGTAATGATCTTTTTAGGTACTAGTCTTCTGACATGGAAGATCAGAAGCTTATTATTCCAGCCAAAGAATCACTCAGTTTTTATCTTTTAACACTTTATTTAAAACTAATCTCATCATCCTTGAAATGATGAAGTAAGCAAGAATCATAAATGTACAGAAAACACTTGCATTTATCAAAGAGATTAAAAAGTAAATATGTATACGTGTCATTTCCTAGTTTACTTAACTTGAACTTAAAATGAATTGCAATGGCAAAGATTCTTACCAAAGCCTTTGTAGAAAAGATATGATAAAATATCACAGAAATCTAGCTTTGAGAAATTTGAAGATGTGGCTAGCTTATATAAGTACAATTGCATATGCCATACATGACTTTATTAAACAATTTGATTTGTACCCCCTGAAGGTGCAATGTAGAAGATACCACTGAGCGTACAATGGTATTTTCTCAATGTATAGTACAGCAAACCCTATTTCTGTTCATCCTGGGACTGTTCTGGGCACGAAGCCCATCAGCACCGTAAAATTTAGCACAGAACAATAGATCTTATTCTTGCTAGTGTGTGTGAGCTGATTCTTCCAAGGCTAAAACTCTGAATCAGTAGAACAGTGAGGAAAAATGCATACTTGCAAGTTTACACAGAAACTAGATCAGATTCCCAGGCCTACCTATGCTAACTTTCAAAATCACATATCCTATTAACCTTAAAGTCCAACACAAGGTCATTGAACAGGGTCATATGTTACTCTGGGATTGGACATCATCAGTATGTAGAGGAAACCGACCTCCATTAGTTCTTTATGTAAGTTTCCAGAAGGTGGAGTTGATATTTAAAGACAGTAGATTGGATCCAACCAGTTTCTCTGCTTTGGCAGCTTGACTGAACAAGTATGGAGGGCTCAATTTCAGCTAAGATTTAGAAAGCTGTGTAAGACAGAGCGAAAAAGCTGGTTGGATCAAACTTGGCAAGTAGGATTGCCAACAATTTGGCAAGTAGGATTCAGGCTGTATTTGTTGTTGAATCTTCTGACTGAAGTGCAGGTGCATGGCCTTATGTTTGTACACATTGTACATGGTCTTTTGCTTCAGCTCAGTGTTAGGCCCCCTGAACCTTAGGAGAAAGGTGGCTTATAAATATTTTACTAAGTAAACTAGTTAGGGATGAGCAACCACCCCTCATTTTGTTTCTTCTTATATTCATGTATATTTTTGTCACTTTGAGTCCTCTGCTTTTTACTCTTGGTTTTGTAGATTCATTTGCACTATGTACACATGCTGAACTTTTCAAATATGCAATATGTACAGACAGGGGTTATTTCGTAGAAAAAGAGGTGCAGGAGCTCATTAGCATAACTGATTTCCATATGCCACACCGGAAGTGTGTCAGAAGGCAACACCTACCACTCAGGCTCCACTGGATTATTTTGGATTGCTAGTTATTGGGGGGGGGGAACGTGCAGATCTGTCCTCGCAGAGGAGGGAGAGCTTGTACCTGAATAAAACTTGGTCTTAAAGGTGCCACTGGACTGTTTTGGACTGGGGGGCTGGGGGGGCTCTGCAACTTACCTGGCTGCTTCTTGCTCTGACTGAGGGCTGCTGGGAGCAGGGGGTGGGGCTTGTTTGCATGTGCCCGCCCCCTGGGCTCTTTACCGCCGGAGCTCCGCTCCTGCGCGCTCCTGCAGGAAATGACCCCTGTGTACAGACATATCTACCCTGGGAGGTAAGGGGCTCACTGCCACTGCACCAGGAGGCAGCCATCACTTCTCCAGGGCTGCTGCTGATCCCAGTCCTGCGGCTTCCAGGGATAGTGAGAGGACTGTTGCTGAAACCCCTGAGGTGGACCTGAAGCCATACACCACCCCAGCGGACTTGCAGGGTGAGCCTGTCTCTGCCAAGGGGGAAGCTCTGAGGCACCGAAACTCTAGTTGGGCCACATGATGGGGCAGGGTCAACCTGGCTCCAAGGAGGGGTTCAATGGAGCCAGCCCTGATCCAGGGGAATGCTGGGAAGGAAAGCCCCTCCTGCCCTCCCATTACCACAAGCAAAGCCTGGAGACCTGGGGAGAAAAGGGATTGAGAAGCCTATGGGGGGGTGTTTCCCTACTGGGGAAGGGTGGCATAAGGAGGAAGCAGGAAGCAGGCTGGGGAAGAAGTGGTTGGGCAGCTCCAGCTGAGAAAGACAGCTGAGCGCAACAAAGAGAAGGAGGAACAAGGTGAAGCAACACCCTCCTCTCCCTAGTGCAGGCCCCCATGGGCAGTGTATTGACACAGCCAAAGGCTGGGACCATATTGGAGCTGCGCATGCTTCACAGTATGTGATAGGTATAATATAGATGTAATGTTGGTTTTGATACACAGACAATACTGACAAAATTTATTCATTTCCCAAGCAGAGCAGAATGCCTCTCCTCGATACAACACCCTGAATTAAACCCCGTCACAATGATATTTTGTTTAGAAGTATTCATCAAGTTTTGTATCTGGGATTTACTCACTCGGAAGGATCTTATGATTGTCTCAAATGACTGTTATTTCTGGGCATATCACTTGACAGCCTGCGCTTCTGAAGCATCCATCACATGGGCTGTATCTACACACTATTGGATATTGTGCAATTGTAGTGTTATAGCGGTCGTTCACTTTCTGAATTGTCCTGTCCATGCAGGAAAATCTAGTTGTGAATGCTTGCTACAGTGCAACAATAGGTGTGGATGCGGCTTCGATAACTTACTGTTTTTCTTTTAATCTCTGGTAGTTATCATTGGGGCAGAAAGTTGTGCCTCCTGCATTTTCCAGCAATGGCTTTATGGCAGTTCTGTAGTAGTTTGGAAGCACTGTGACTGCACAAGATACAAGGGGTGGACTGGCCATTCAGGCACATGGAAAGGTTCTGGTGGGCTGTTGGACTGGGAGCTGCCCACCCCCCGGGGTCATCCCAAGCAATGCTCTCTCTAAGCTGTGGAGTCTTGTGAGCAAAAAATCTACTTTGTAAGCTACAGGCATTAAAGATGTGAGCAAGTGATTTGGCTACTGCATAAATTAGTTTGCTCTGGAGCCATCCTTACTGACAAAAATGTGTGAGGCAGAAGCTAAAAAACTGTGCACTAGTTCACACTAACTCAGCTTAGAGGGAACACTGCCCCAAGCCCAAGTCTAGGGCAGCCCTCACGCACATAGGGCAGGGAAGGAAGAGCCTGGCCAAGCCTGGTGAGGGGAAGGAAGTGCATGGCTGAGCCTGGCACAGGGTGGTAAAGAAGATGCCCATCAAAAGCCCAGTGTAGGTTGTAAAAGAAAATACCCCACTGAACTCCACATGACAGTGGAAGAATGCAGCCAAGTCCTTCTCCCTTTCTCTCTCCTTTGGGGAGCAGGATGGGGGACCTTTTCCATTATACTCTGCTTCAGGAGTAGCCAGTACTATTGCTATGATCTGTTCAAGTAAAAGTGAATTAAACTCAGTGACAAAACTTGAAATAGATAACTGTTGCTGTTTCTTTGTTGCTGTTTCTTTGTTGCTGTTTCTTTGTATGTTCTAAATCTTGCTCTGGTCTATTCAAAGTATTCAAAGTATTCAAACATTTTTCTTTAGCACAGGAACGTCTGTCCTGTTTTTTCAATAGTTGTGAATTTAGATGATATCATTGCTGTGTATGTGTATATAGAAATATAGATTTTCCTGATCAAGCAAAACACCGAAGGAATTTTGAGCCAATAACTTTTTGGTAAGACTAGCAAAATATCTAACATATCTGATCTGAATCTGTGCTTAATTCATCTCTATAAAATACTCCCCCCACAAAACAAACAAACAAACAAACAAATAAAAAAACCCTCCCAATCTCTGTTGCGAAATTCAATGGATTCTGTGGAACTCCTTGATTCACATGGAACACTGCAGAATATCTGATTGATCATCTCTCATGACCATTTTTAAAAGGATCAGCAGACAGATACAGCACTACCATTGTCCTTTATACATTTAGCTGGGTTTCAGACTCACAAATGGTTGACCATCTGCTGAGGAGAACATATGGAAGCTCAGTAAGCAGTTATCAACATTACTGAAGGAAATAAATCCTTAAAGAACAGGAAACTATGGAAAGCAAGTAAACCCTTGAAGGGAAATAGTACAGGACACGCTCCAAACAATACTTTATGAAAACACTGAACCCAAAAGAAGATAGTAGTCTCAAGTAAAACCTTGAAGGACATACTCCAAGCATTACAGGACACACTCCAAGCATTAATTTATGAAAACACTGAGCCCAAAAGAAGGTAGTAGTCTTAAATTAATAAGGTGGGCTCTTCACTGCTGGGGATTATTATTCCAATTTTTGACATTTGAATGAAATATGATATCACTGGACTTCATAACCACAGCTTCAGGTGAAATTGCCTTTTCAAAAAATTATGATGACATTAAGGGAGACTATATTTTCTTTTTATGTTAGAAATTTTCCATGTTACGGCTGAGCCTGGCACAGGGTGGTAAAGAAGATGCCCATCAAAAGCCCAGTGTAGGTTGTAAAAGAAAATACCCCACTGAACTCCACATGACAGTGGAAGAATGCAGCCAAGTCCTTCTCCCTCCCTCTCTCCTTTGGGGGGCAGGATGGGGGGGCTTTTCCATTATACTCTGCTTCAGGAGTAGCCAGTACTATTGCTATGAACTGTTCAAGTAAAAGTGAATTAAACTCAGTGACAAAACTTGAAATAGATAACTGTTGCTGTTTCTTTGTTGCTGTTTCTTTGTTGCTGTTTCTTTGTATGTTCTAAATCTTGCTCTGGTCTATTCAAAGTATTTTTTTTTTCTTTAGCACAGGAACGTCCGTCCTGTTTTTTCAATAGTTGTGAATTCAGATGATATCATTGCTTTGTATGTGTATATAGAAATATAGATGTTCCTGATCAAGCAAAACACCGAAGGAATTTGTGCTTAACACCGAAGGAATCTGTGCTTAATTCATCTCTATAAAATACTTCCCCCACAAAACAAACAAACAAACAAAAAAAACCCCTCCCAATCTCTGTTGCAAAATTCAATTGATTTTGTGGAACTCCTTGATTCACATGGAACACTGCAGAATATTCATATGGGCACTGCAGAATATCTGATTGATCATCTCTCATGACCATTTTTAAAAGGATCAGCAGACAGATACAGCACTACCATTGTCCTTTATACATTTAGCTGGGTTTCAGACTCACAAATGGTTGACCATCTGCTGAGGAGAACATATGGAAGCTCAGTAAGCAGTTATCAACATTACTGAAGGAAATAAATCCTTAAAGAACAGAAAACTATGGAAAGCAAGTAAACCCTTGAAGGGAAATAGTACAGGACACGCTCCAAACAATACTTTATGAAAACACTGAACCCAAAAGAAGATAGTAGTCTCAAGTAAAACCTTGAAGGACATACTCCAAGCATTACAGGACACACTCCAAGCATTAATTTATGAAAACACTGAGCCCAAAAGAAGGTAGTAGTCTTAAATTAATAAGGTGGGCTCTTCACTGCTGGGGATTATTATTCCAATTTTTGACATTTGAATGAAATATGATATCACTGGACTTCATAACCACAGCTTCAGGTGAAATTGCCTTTTCAAAAAATTATGATGACATTAAGGGAGACTATATTTTCTTTTTATGTTAGAAATTTTCCATGTTACTAATAACATTGGTGTTGCATGTGGGAGATGTGATGGTTAAAGAAGACACAAAGGTCCATCAAGTTCAACTTTTGATTCAGAGTTTGCCATTTCATAATAACCCAAAGCTGCTGAAAATGTCAGTCTCATAGACTGACTCCTCAGCTCAGATTCATTCAACATAAACTGCATGGGAGACAGCCACACCTACCACCGCCTTCCATGCCCTAGTCCTCTCTGTCGTGTTATGAGCATAACATGCCAGGAGCAAATGGTCGAGTGTCAGAAACATGGTAGCCATTTGGTTTCTTTTCGGTATATGCTGGGCTATTTGCCTTGCATAGTAAATGTATTTATGTATTTCTTTATATCATTTGAATGCCATCTTTGACACTGTCTGTGGCCTCCAAGGTGGCTACCAGCATAAAGAATAATGGAAAAATCCGACATTAAAATGATAAAAATGACCATAAAGCCATTAATAAGATATCACAAAAGAGGGCAAGGTACTATTCAATACTGAGATCAAAGGCCTTCAGGAACAGAAATGTCTTAAGTTCTCTCCAGAAGGCTTGTAGCAATGGCATCAGCCTCACCTTTTTAAGGGAAGGGGTTCCACAAGCCTGCAGGCAACAACACCATGTCCATGTTGTCCATGTTGTCCCCCAATGAAAGATAATCAATGAGCTTTACAGTTGGCGAGGCAACAACACCATGTCCATGTTGACCCCCCATGGAAAGATAATCAATGAGCTTTACAGTTGGCAAGAATCTGCATCAATTTGTCCAATCCAGATTCTTCTTCAAACATTTTTATCTTTTCCTGTTCAATAGCCATAATACTAAGATAGAATAGTCATTTTTATCCATGCTGCTTGTAACCCACTTTTCCCAAGAAGAAGAAGAAGAAGAGGAGGAGGAGGAGGAGGAGGAGGAGATTGGATTTATACCCCCCCTTCACTACCCAAAGGAGTCTCAGAGAAGCTTACAAATTCCTTTCCCTGCCCCTCCCCACAACAGACATCCTGTGAGGTAGGTGGGGCTGAGAGAACTCTGACAGAAACTGCTCTTTTTCAAGAACAGCTGTGCCAGAATTATGGCTTGCCCAAGGTCATCCAGCCAGGTGCAAGTGGAGGAGTGGGGATTCAAACCTGGTTCTTCCAGATTAGAGTCCGCGCACTTAACCACTATACCAAACTGGCTCTTAAGCAGGAGAAATTCCTGCTTATAGTCTGCACACTTAACCACTACACCAAACTGGCTCTTAAGCAGGAGAAATTCCTTTCTGCAGAATGCCTGGTAATAGGACTTTGTCAACTATTGTTGAGAACAGCTTGTTTACTTAAGGAAATTGTCTCGAGTGCTTACATAAGAGAGGAAACAGTTCAGGTTGGCAGTGACACTTTCCCCAGAACTTTTTCTAGCTGTAATACTACTGAAACCTGTAAGCTCTGCTGGTAACCTGTCACCATCCAAGTCACCAGGGAAAGTGTCAAGTACACTTAACAGGAGGATCTGTATCTGTAAGAAAGCCTCAGCTTTTTAAAGGAACAACCTTTTCTCAACATCTGCTTGCAAGCTGGTCAGTTAAATCAAAAGCCTATTTCCTGAGATAGTCCTTTGGTGATGAAGGAAAATGTCCTTCTGATGCATGACACACAAAAAACCACACCTTTTAGAAGGTCTGTGTTATCTTGGGGACTTGGGTTGTGCAAATAACCTTTTCTTAATTTTGTCTCCTGTTTCATGCTAGAATTCATCAAACCAGTCTTCTGTTTGCATATTTTTTAAAAATGCATCTGTTGTACTCTGGACAAAAGAGTGAACTTGAAATAAGTCAATTCTTTTCCACTGCAAAACTCCTGTGATTTTGAAAGCCTCACTAAGCATGGATAGACACAGACAGAATTCAAAGGGTGCAACTGATCTGAGCAGAGACTGCATCCGAGGCGCTCTTCACATCCCTTTCAGACAACATCACTTAATGCTTCCACAACAGAGTTGAATGATGAGGTTACAGCTTCAAATGCAAGAGTACAACTAGTCCGGCGTATTTCACAAAGGCACTTCAGTGTCCTGACTGCTTCATTATTTTCTCCCGGTATCTCATGAAATACTACTCTAGACTTTACAGATGACTTCAGAAAGACAAAGTGTGCTCGTAGTCCCCCTCATATTTTGTACTTCTTTCACATCCTTTGCCACATCCACTAATGCCAAATTTAACCTGGGAGTGTGACAGGGAATATGGACTTGCCTTCTCTTTGCCTTTTTGGTTTCTTTTGGGAGATGCATGTTGCTAGTCCCGCATGGCCCCCACTCCTGTTACCAGACCCATCATATCACTACCCCTTCAAACTGGCCAGAGGTCACTCTAGTTTTGAGAAGCTATCTTCAAGACAATGAAACATGGGCTACATCCATACATTGGATTGTGTGTGGTTGTTACACTGTCTTGATCATTCACCTCCCAATTGTCTTGTCCACATGGGAAAATCCAGAAGGTCAGTGGTTATCATAGCATGACAAGGAGAGCTAGAATGGTGTAGTGGCAAGTATGTCAGGGTAGGGTCTGGAGGCCCAGGTCCAGATGCCCACTATGACATGGATGCTTCCTCGGTGGACCTTGGGCCAGTCACACACTCTCGTCTTGACTACCTGACAGGACAGAATGGAGGAGAGGAGAAAGACACAAGCCACTGTGGGTACCCACTGAGGAGAATGGCAAGGTATGAATGAAGTAAATCAATGCATTCATAAAGAATGCCATTTCTCTCACTGTAGAGTCATGTGAAACACAACGCCACAAACGGGTCATTTCGTAGAAAAAGAGGTGCAGGAGCTCATTAGCATAACTCATTAGCATAACTTATTTGCATAACTTATTTGTATATGCCACACCCTCTGACATCACCGGAAGTGTGTCAGAAGGCAACAACCACCGCTCAGGCTCCACTGGACTGTTCTGGATTGCTAGCTATTGGGGGGGGGGACGTGCAGATCTGTCCTTGCAGAGGAGGGAGAGCTTGTATCTGAATAAAACTTGGCCTTAAAGGTGCCACTGGACTATTTTGGACCGGGGGGCCTCTGCAACTTACCTGGCTGCTTCTTGCTCTGACTGAGGGCTGCTGGGAGCAGGGGGCGGGGCTTGTTGCATGTGCCTGCCCCTTGGGCTCTTTACTGCCGGAGCTCCGCTCATGCGCACTCCTGCAGGAAATGACCCCTGGCCACAAATGGTTTAATCACAAATTACTGCAAACAACTTCAATCCACCGACTTTATTTACAATATTATCAACTGTGGCTTTGGAAGCTATAACTTCATCA
>NW_015172557.1:1436009-1474087 GCF_001447785.1 Gekko japonicus
ACACTCACAGCCTAACGTACCAGACAGAGTTGTTGTGAGGATAAAACGGAGGAGAGGAGAACCATGTAAGCCACTTTGGGTCCCTACTGGGGAGAAAAGTGGGATATAGAGTAAAATAAAATAAAAAACAGTTAAATTATTCATTTTCTTTTCACTGTGGAATAATTAAATATGTTTTTGTTAAATACTGGGTTCTGGACCCATTGCAGTGATCAGCTCTAGTTTATTTAGTGATTTCAGGAACACCACAAGGACACCCAGCAGG
Source organism: Gekko japonicus (assembly GCF_001447785.1). Taxonomy (NCBI): domain Eukaryota; kingdom Metazoa; phylum Chordata; class Lepidosauria; order Squamata; family Gekkonidae; genus Gekko; species Gekko japonicus. Next base: position 1,436,275 of record NW_015172557.1, read on the forward strand.
GTTTTAGCCCTGCTTATAAGGCATGCAAACACCACACACACACACCCCACACACAGATAGGCTATTTATATTACACTAATTCTCTATTATGGAGCTGCGATGGCTCATGTGGTTAAGACACTGAACTGCAGGCTGTGGAAGGTCAGTAGTTCAGCAGTTCGAGACCCAAGTGTGCCGCATGATGGAGTGAGCTCCCATCTCTAGTTCCAGCTCCTGCCAACCTAGCAGTTCGAAAGCAAGAAATTGCAAGTAGATAAATAGGTACCACTTCAGTGGGAAGGTAACAGCGTTCCATGCGCCTTGGTGTTTAGTCATGCCGGCCACATGACCATGGAAACGTCTTCAGACAGCGCTGGCTCTTCGGCTTTGAAACGGAGATGAGCACCACAACCCTAGAGTCGGACTCGACGACTGGCTTTCGAGCAAGGGAACCTTTACCTTTACTTCTTTATTGGTCAATTCCAGGATCCTGGTCAGCTATTGTTCTTGGGGAGTAAGCTCACCCAGTTCAAGGTTCACATTCAGGGATGGCTTAGGCTCAATACATAACAGTTTTCATAATGATACACGATGTAAAGTCAGACACAAGTTTGATCAGAGGCTAGGCAAGGGTAACAAGCCAGGCACAGCTGCCATTTCTCATTGACCACTGATTGTACCCTAACATTAAAAGTACCTTTATTTGAGTTTTGAGACTTTTATCCCACAGTATGGTTCCAAGTAACCCTTACTGCTTTCTTTCTGGATGTACGTGCACAGAGAACTTGTATAGCCTCTCTACAGTGTTTGATAGCACCATGTAAATAAATCCCGTACATATGTGCATAGGGACCTTGCTCACATGGGCTGGGATTCAAAGATAGGGCAGGCACAAGGGAGAACAACAGACACAGCCCCGCTTGCTGATTTTGCTTGAGCACTTTCTGCTGCTGAAGAGGCAAGCCAAAGGTCTGTTTAAAAGTTGTTGGCATCTCTCAGCTGTGGGAACTGCTAGGGGAAAAGACCCAGAAAAGTTCCAGATGATCCTGTTGTTTTTTGTCCTGCTTATGCAGGTACCCCCTTTGAGGTCCCAGCCATTGACCCTAAGATCACATCAGGCAGCACCAAAAGCATAAAAGAACAGGGTATTAAATGATGAAATAAAATTTCTTTGTGTGTGGGGGGGGTTATTCTGTGCAGGTTGAGATCGTGCTCAAGGCTAGTCTGATTAGCTGGAGGTCAGGGAGACCTTTCCTCCATTCCTGATTGACTTCAGTGCAGCACACTGAATGGAGCAGTTGGAGCAGGCATGCAGGACTCACGGGCCACCGAACTGGATGCAGGCCGCTAGCCCACAGTGGGCTGGTATGTGCTTGACAACTCCCCTGGCTCTGGCAATTCCAGGCAAGCTTCTGATGGGTTGGATGGGAGTTCGGCAGAGGACCCGAGATGAAATCAGCAGCAGCTGCTGCAGACGATGTAGCTTTTACTTCCCTGTTGTTTCACAGCGCATTAACTTTATGGAGAGGTACTCATTATGGCTAAGAATATGTTTGGGTTATTTATTATGTGCATATGTGTTCCGGAATTGCTTAATTGTACCCAAAGAGCAGAGGAGAGCCAAAGGGCTGTGCTTCACCGTCATGCTCTTGGCCAGCAAAGCCTGCCGATTCAAGAAGCAGAAAGGGCAAGAGGAAAGGGCTAACGGGGGCTGAGGGGGCCCAGCAGGGATCAAGGAGGAGGGTCCCTTTGCTAGATGATTTGTAGGCACAGCCCTGCACAATTTGGGGCCCACCAAGCCAGAAGCAGATTATCTGACTGCCAGGTATTTGACATCCTTACTTGCAGTTCAAGGCATGCTCCAGTTTCAGGAGGTTTCTGAAGCCTCTCCACCGCTACCCCCAGGTCAGCACGCACGGCTGTTGAGTACAGTTGCTGCATCCCAAATTCATATTGGCTGTTCTTATGCAGATTTGTTTCCTAATGCTCCAAATCACACATTGCCTACCAGTTGCTTTGGGTCTGCTCCTGGCAACTCCATCAACAAACTGGGGAAGGACCAGAGGATGCACCTCCTCCCCCCACTACTTTCTCATGCTTCTGCAGGAACGTTTTTTTCAGGGAAAGCTATAGCAAGCCTGTCAGTCATGGTTGTGAAGTCCCACATTGGCTAGAGCAATGGAAGCTGGCTTGCTTTTCATTAAACAATTGGACAGTGTTACATACACACTTCTGAGCCCACTGACTTCAGTGAACCAAGACGAATGTAACTGCCTAGGATGGTATTGTTTGTCTCCCATTTTTTGATCTATAAGAGCTATCTTTAAATGAAAGCTTATGATCCAGGCCAGCTGATGGCCTATGTCAGCACCGGGAGGACATCCAGAATCCAGATAAAACCCAAACAACTGGGCCATGTGTTAACCCTAATTCTGGACTGTGTTTAGGTTGGTGAGTCACCATCCTGAAAAGTGTTTATTTCACTGTATTCTCAAACTAGATATGTATTACTGCAAATGGTACATGCCTCGCTCCAACATGGGCATTTAACCTCACTGGCAAACTAGCACCCTACTTTGCAAACATGGAGCTCAAGTCCACATATTTTTAATCAAAAGTAAGTCTTGCACTATTACCTGGATGGGCCAGGCTAGCCCAATTTGCCAACCATATTGGGAGGGGGAGTGTGAGCAATATCACTTTTGACAGTTTTCTAAGGATGGACAGCAGAAAACAATGGTGGTCATGCAAAATCTTCCATGCTTTTGCTGAACCTACTATGTTTTCATACTGGATCAGGAGGGGGTGAACTGTTGCTATACTTACTTTTATAAATACAAGAACATAAGAAGAGCTCTGCTGGATCAAACCAGTGGTCCATCTATTCCAGCATCCTGTGTCACACAGTGGGCAACCAGTTACTCTGGAGTGCCAAAAACAGGGCATATAGGCTGAGGCCTTCCCCTTATGTTGCCTCCTGGCACTGGTATTCAGAGGTTTACTAAACAGTAAGCATTTTTGTGGCATCTCCATTCTGTCTGTGTCTCAACATGTATGCCCTATGTTCCATTATAACAGTAAATTCCATTATCTGAGGACACTGAAGCATTTATAGAGCTTTAAGACTACAAATCCTATGGTGCTATGTACCCTAGAGCTTAATAAACCTGCTCAAGATCAAAATACTTATTCAGCCTTAAGGATAAAGCTTCTTGATTCATTGTCCATGACTGAAAATATCCAGGGCTGTGAACACAAGGAAGCCAGTGACAAAGCTGAAGGAACATCAATGCAAACTGAACTATTATGTATGACATTTTTAACCTGGTGTTATGCATTCCGTTATTATTATGTGCTAGATGCATAGCCTGATATGCGAGAACAGGATTGGCAACAGACCAATCCAGAGAGACATTGACTTCGGCGAGAACAATCCCCATTGGTCCTAAGCGCAGTATTCTCATTGGACTTTAGCTGTTTTAGAGGTGTGGTTTTACCAATTCAAAAAGTATGAAGTTGGCTTGTTCTGTGTTATGTTTGTCCTGTGTTAAGTTATGAGCTGAATAAAGAAATCACCTTGTTTAAAGAGCTGCCTCGATCTCAGTTCATAAAACCTAGCTTCCTCTCCAAGAAGTTAAGGGGGGCACAGGTAGTTCTCCCTTATCGTCACAACAACCCCAGGAGGTAAGTAAGTCTGGGAAAGAATGGCTGGCCTAAAGTCACCCAATAAGTTTAATTGTAAGGAATTATCTGAACCTGGTTGTCCACAGCCCAGCGCTCTTACTCATATCACACTGACTCAACATATGACACTGCCTAAGACCGAATCACACCGTAGATCCATCTAGCTCAGACTTCTTTACTTTGACTAGCGGAAACTTGCCTGTATCTCAGCTAGTTTTGGTACTTAAGAAATGACCATTGCTCATATGTCTCTTTTTGCTAGCACGTGGATCTTTGCCAAAATGATCCTGCCCCCAGTTCTTGAAATTAAAATCTCAATATTGACTACAATGTTGGGGAGAGTGTGGCCCAGTAAAACAGCCTCTGCTTGGCATACAGAAGGTCCTGGGTTCAATGCCCGGCATCTCCACATAATAGGATCAGGTGATATGAATGACTTCTACCTGAGACCTGGACAGCTGCCGGTGTAGACAATATTGACCTTGACAGACCTGTAGTCTGATAAGGCTGTTTTGTGTGTGTGTGCGCGTGCGCAGAAAAAAGCATGAGAGTTGGGGTAGGTTTGGCAAATACAGGCAGTTTTCCTGATCTTTGTATTTGAGATGCAGGGAATGTGTAGAATTCAGATATATGAGGTGGACAGAAAGAGTTGCTCTGCAACGCAGGGAACAAACTGGCATAAATCCCAGAGAGCAAAAGAGCCAGCAGAGTAGTTCTCTCTTATTCTTTTTTTTTATTTTTTTTATGGAAGAGTTGGCACTGTCAAAACAAACGCAGCTGCCTCCAAGCTTCCTCCTGCCACCAGTGCTGACAATGCTCGAGAGAGGAGGAGGAGGTGATGAATGCTTTGTTATTAAAGAGGAGGAGGCGAGTGTTGGGGAAGGTGTTGAGTTCGACACAGCAGCCTCGAGTGCGAGGGAGAAGCAAGAAGCGGCAGCGGAATCAGCCCCGTGCCGCCCGACGCGGCTCTGGCACGGAACCGGCAGAAATCAACGTGTCGGCTTTTCACAGCGCGCCGCTTGCTGCAGCAGCAACCGGAGGGAGCGGACGAGCGCCAGCAGCGCCATATGGAAAGTGGCGGCGGCGGCGAGGGTGAGAGTGGAGGAGAGCTGGGAGGCAGCCGCGGCTTCGACGGCGGCGCGTCTCGCTGAACCCGGCGGCCTGCAGGCCTCTCTCCGCCTGCTCCTCCCACTTGGCGAGAAGAAAACCGAGAAGTTCTGAAAGAAATGGTTAGTTACTTCCGAATGAAAAGTCCAGCGACCGCCTTGTTGATATAACAGAGGGATTTCCCTCCCACACACCCTTTTGGCTGCTTGTATCTTGGTCTCCTTTTCTCACTTCTTCCCCCAAAATCCAAGCGGAGCATTCCTGTTCTCTTACAACATACCCATTTACAGTACATTTCCTATTTGCATAGTAATTCTGAAATTTTTCGATTTTCCCCCTTCCCCACACCCAGTTTTTGAGCCAGGCCATTTTTCAGTCTGCGCTTAATTCTAAATAGGATTCAAATAATCTTTGCAAAGGGCAGGAGATCCCCCAGAACTATAACTGATCTCCAGATTACAGAGATCAATTCTGGAGAACATGGCTGCTTTGGAGTATGGGCTTCATTGACATCATATATCCATTGGGATCCCTCTTGGCCCCAAAGTATGCTTTCCCCAGGTTCCACCCCCAATCTCCAGGAATTTCCCAAGCGGGCATTGGCGACCCTATCAGATTTTCTGAGTATTCTGCATGCAGAGATGCTAACCAAAAAGCAAATGCTGTTCATATCAATCTTGTGGGTTCATCCAGCATTAATTTCACATTTACACAAGTAATTCTGATGACTGTGTTCTAGGAGCTTTGGGTCTAGCAAACCAGACAGAGGGAACAAACTCAGTACCAAAGACTCTACTAGCCACACTTTTACAAAAGCCTCCATGTGGCTTCTTCCCAGAATATTTTGATAATGTTTGGTTGCAAGCAGCATGCAGACTGGATTACAAAGAAAGAACCACCTCAGCACCATCTTCTGGTCCATCCCCAGACAGTTGGGCATGGGTTTTGCCACATAATCTTACATCTAGGGGCAGGGCCGGCCCCAAGTTTTTTTGCACACTAGGTGAGGATACCTTCTGCCCCCCCCCCCACCAATTTTCAAACCATAAACGCATAGCTTCTCTGGTATGCCTTTGTGGTCTCCCATCCAAATACTGACCAGGGCTGACCCTTCTTAGTTTCCACAGTCTGACCAGATCAGGCTGGCCTGGGCCATCCAGATTAACACATTTACATTCGTGCTCCCTCTATGCTGAGTTAGTGTGAGCTAGCTCACAGTTTTTCAGCCTCCAGCTCACAGATTTTTGTCTTAGCTCAGGAAGGATGGCTCCAGAGCAAACTAATGCATGTAGCAGCCAAGACACAGCATCTTTGAGGGAGCACTGCTCCTGCCTCCTTCTGCTTGGCAGGTGTAGAGGCCGGTGAGAATTGAGGGGGGGGGGATTCCTCTCCCGCTCTCCTGCGGCTGGTGCCCTTGCCATTCAAGCGTTTCGCACACGCGGAAAAACGAAGTGGGTGGACGACGTGGGAGGAGACGGACCCAATGCCGGGGGGGAGAGATCGAAGGGTGAGGGTGCGGTCACACAGCCAAGCGACTGCTGCCGCCCGACTCCTCTGCGTTCAGACGGCCAGCACCCTCTCCCAGCAGGGCTTGCGGGAGGTTCCGCAGACAGGTTTGCGGGAAGTTGCAAAAGTGCGCGCATGTGTGCCCATTAGAATAAGAAAGGGCCAAAGAAGTGGTGGTGGCCAGGGCGCATGGCGCGAGCTTTTGGTGGGGGGCTTTTGGCGGAAGGGAGGGTGGCTCAGTCCGGCGCCCCCATGATGGCCCCACGCTCTAGGTGAGGGTCTAGCTCGCCTAGTGAGTGAGCCGGCCCTGACTACCATGCCACAGGTAAAGACCCAAGGTCTACCTATATGTCACATGGGGGGATCTGTGATTCATACCCTTTTAAAACCGTTGACTTCAATGGACTTATAAGGGTATAACTCTACTTGGGACAGCATAGCGGATGTCCTTTTTAAAAAAGGGTTCAATACAGCTGAGTGGGGCACCTCACTGGATAAGGATTACAGTGCTGGAGGGGGCTAAGCCACCTTCCATGCCATTTTCCTTACTGAGAATTGTCTCCTCCCCACACACCTGTTGTGAAGGTGGGGAGGCGCAGTATAGGTGCTTGTCCCGTTTCTGTGCTTCGGTTAACAACAGTTTTGCAGGGGGTGATCCAATGAGAGGAAAGAGCACAGGAGAAAATTTAGCCTGCATCCCCCAAACCAGCAGTCCCATCCTGAGATCAGAGGCCACTGGATTTAATGTATTTAATATTTTAATGTTTTTATTGTTCTATTATACCGGCGATATGCCGTGTACGCTGCCCTGAGCCTACGGGGAGGACGGGATAAAAATCTAAATAATAAACAAAATAAATAAATAAATAAACTTTTGAACTGAATATCCAGCACAAGCGCTTCAGAAAAGGGCAGGAGTCAGATGTGATCACATGAACTTGTTCCTGATGCTAAGTTTAATTGACAGCAGACGTGGCAGCTGATCTCAACTAAACACGGCTGCATTCACATTTTTTATAACAGCTTTGTTGCCTGGAGTCATGATAAGCAACAGGTTTTTAAAAAGCCATTCATCTTGTTCACAAGAGAAAGCACCTCGTTTCATCCTGTGCTGAAAGTCTGAATTTATTCTACCACATCTGGGGAAAGAAAACAACAACAACACAGTCCAGCATATTCTGGTCTCTCTTCCATCTGTACAAGCCGTCAGAGCCTCCCTATAGAGATGGTACCCAAGCGTCTTTTGCTAACAGTAACTCCTTAAGCGGCAAATGTTTCAGGTCATATGTGTTTTCCTTTGACAAACGCTGTAGAGTGTTTAGATACAGTATTCATACAAACTATATACACACCGGACTCTAAATTTGTTATACTTGCATATCTGTTAAACACAAGGAATAACTCACTGATCCATGTGGACCTGCCAGTAAGCTTTGCGAGTGACATTCACATAGTTGAAGTCTCCGCTATAATACTGTGGATCTGTTCCCCCTAGAAGCAATTCTCCTCCGGGTGATGATTTTGGGTCCCTTGAAAGAAAGAAAAAAAAGCACACAAATGTAGAAACAAAAATCAATAGAAGATCTGGGATCTCTACAATAGAGATCTGGGAAGAAAAACTAGCTGAGTATGCAACACTGGCAAAGTTAACCAATGATATAAACAAAAGACCATTGAATGAATTTCAGCAAAAATGGCAAGCTTATTATATTATGGGAATGATTAACTTTTTTCTTTTTAGTTCTGGAATTATTTGAATATCACATTAAAGATGAAGATATTGATTAAAATTTCAATATTTTATTCTGTATTCTATTAATATTTAAATAATCAGTAAGAATAAAATTCAGATTTAAATAAACAATTAAGACAATATTTATGTTTTTAGTATAGAAATTTGTTCAACCGTTAAAGATGCATTTTCTTTTATCATTAATATATTATTACTAATTTTAGGAGAGTTTTTGTTTATTCCCAAAATTCTGCAAAATTGATGCTTTATTGTTTCTGTATTTGAATTATGTAATACACTTGTTAATATATTTGATTTTACTTGTTGTACGTAACAATTCATAATGTTTAACAAACATGTGGAATCTACATTTCCCCCCTCCCCTTTTCCCGTTCTGTATCCTACCTCTTTTTTCCTTGAGAAAATAATAAAAAATAATTTAAAAAAATAAAAAAAGGGAGACCAAGGGAGCTCCGTATCCTCGAAACATATTACTTCCAAGAGGTAGTTCCAGACAATACCATAGTTCATGATATGGACTTCGTCAGAGGAAATACAACAGCAATACAACAAGGATCCTGTTCCTCACATCTTGGTAAAGATTGCTTGCAGAACTATGGTAATGGAATAGGGATCCCACGTCCCCCCGGGGGGCGGGGAAACCCCTGCCCCAGAGGCCCGTTCCCCGGCGCCGCCAGATTGGGCCCCGGGGGGAACTCCACCCCGATGTGCGCGTCACCCGGAAGTGACGCGGGCACGCCGGGGGCGGGGCCACGGCCATACAAGGGAAAACTCTATGGTTTCCCCTTGTATAGCTGTGGCCCCGCCCCCAGCATGCCTGGTGTCCTCCCATCACTTCCGGGTGACATGTGTGCGGAGCATGCAAAGTGCACGCACACAAGACGCCGGCCGGGAGCCCCCCGCTCCCGGTGAAGATAGACTTGGCAGGGCTCTTGTTGTAGCAGGAACTCCTTTGCATATTAGGCGACACACCCCTAATGTAGCCAGTCCTCCAAGAGCTTACAGTAGCCCCTGTAAGAAGAGCTCTGTAAGCTCTTGGAGGATTGGCTACATTAGGGGTGTGTCACCTAATATGCAAAGGAGTTCCTGCTACAAAAAGAGCCCTGGTTGGCAACCCTATAATGGAAGGTCAAATGAAGACATGGCATAAACCCACAGAACTCAAAGCAAGTACTCTTATCTAGGGTGGCCTCCGTGTATTTCCTTAAGTGGCTTTTGGAAGTTTCCATTAAGGCTGCAATCCTCAGAAGTAGCAAGTGAGCCCATCAGAACTCAAGTAGCAATACCTTAACTTGGACTGTATGCCTGATATTTGTCACCTAAACCATGTTCTTATTCTGAAGAGCTCAGAGTGCTTAAAAATGGCTTCCGGGGTTGTTTAACATCAAGGCAGCTTACAGGGTCAGCCTTGTTTAGGTTCAGCCGAAGAACTCTTCACAGGCCTTAAAGTCTGTTCAGATGCTACACTTACAGTGTACTTATTCCCAGTCTCCCTGTATTCTTCATACAGGTATAGGGTTACTCCTTTCTATCCAGGAAAAATGAAGTGCTTTATTTCAGAACAAAAGGGGGGTCTTCATATTTGACCCACATGCCTTATGAACTGGCTACAAGAATGGAAAGTATTCACGTAACAACATTTATTTCTGACAAAGCCAGCATCACCTGTTGAGATAAAAGGAGAATACGTTCTTGTCCAACAGTTGTTGTTCCATCACATTGTCGAAGAAAGGTGTACATTTCTTCACAGAGATCTTGGGGAATGCCATGCCCATGATTCCATCAAACTTTGCAGCAATGAATGTGATGCCAGGTTGGCTGACAGCTTCACCAAATATCTGATTTTTAACTTTTAAGTCACCAAGCTGAAAGAAAGTGGTAGTTAGGGACACATTAAGAACAAATCATGGATCGGGAAAGACACATTCTCTTGGTAACAAGATGAAACATAATTTGACAAATGGGTAAGATACTTTAGTCTAGGTGCCAGAATCTCTCCCCTTTCCCCCTGCAAATATACTATGTAATGCTAGCCAGACAAACAGAGGTGTATTGAAACTCATGGACATACCACTCCATGCATCCAAACCACAGGAAACAAAAGCTGATAAATGGCACAAAGTTAGTATAGTTACTGACTTGGAAGCCACCTCACATTCATGTAGACAGCACATTCTGCACACAAATTATAGTCATTCTAAAGGTTGCTTTTTTTTTTTAGGGGCGGTGGTAGCTGTATTAGTTGCAGCTTCTAGTCTCTTGTTTGTCATCCCTCCGCAATCCCTCCTTCCTGACCAATGTTTTAATTGCTGTTTTTATGTTATTGTACGCATTTTAGCTCTGTTTTTAATTGTTTTCATGAGGTGTGCACATGCTTTTTTTGGGTTTTTTTGACGGGTTAATTTTAATGGTTTTAAAATCCGATTTTATTATGTATGTTTCAACTTGTTACCTACGTTGGTGGCCCTTGTGAGGACAGAAACAGGCAGGGTATACATTTTGTAAAATAAATAATCAGAAATCTTCCTATCTCGGCACAAAGAAACAATCTCGCCTTATTAAGGACTATTTCATATCATGTTCAGCCGTGTCTCATGTTATGTAACACTTTTTGTTTTTCCTGTGTGAAACTTGGTGATTTTTATAATTTGAGGGTAGTTTTCTGTTTGTTTTAAAAATAATGGAAGGCTAAGCTGTGGGATATAGCGGTCTCTGACAAATTAGCTACACGATTGGTAGTTATGGTACAGGGCTATTTTTGGGCAGGAACGCACAGGAACGGAATTCATTAGCATAATAGGCCACACCTAACAGCAGAAACCCATTAGGGTCCCGTTCACACGCGGCTATTTGGTCCGGGAGCGGGACAGTTCGGGGCCGGATCAAACCGGCGTGATCACACCACCACATCTGGGAAGCGTCTTGCTTCCGTGGCCGAACTGTCCCTTTCCCGGGATAAGCCGCGCCAAACTAAACCACCTATCTAGGTGGTTTAAAGGGAAGCGGCGCGGCAACCGGGGCGTTTGATCGCCGCCGCTTCCCTGCGCCGGCTCAACCCCGGCCCGGATCCGAGCTGCGCATGCCCGGACATGCGCAGTTCGGCCGGCCCCCGGGTAGGGCGTGTTTTCTCCCCGGCGTTTGATCGCGCCGGGGAGAAAAGGCCTTGGACGGGCAGTGGAAGGCAGCTGAGGGCGTTGACATGTTCCATTGCCTTGCCTGGCCTGTGCAGCAGGGTGTACTGGTAGCCGGCAAGAAAGATAGACAACCGCAGCATGCTGGGAGACAGCATCTGGGGTGTCTGGCAGTTGGGGGCCAGGAGACCCAGCAGCGGTTTGTGATCTGTGAAGACTGTGAAGGGGCGGCCGTACAGGTAGTCATAAAATTTACGCACCCCTGCCACGATAGCCAGCGCCTCCTTGTCTATCTGAGCGTAGTTACACTCCGCTGCCTACAAGGTGCACGAGTAATACACTTCTGGGACCTCACAGCCGTCGGCCAGTCTGTGACCCAGGACCGCTCCCACCCCCATAGGGCAATGCGTCACAGGCAAGTACCATGGGGAGGGACTCATCAAAACAATTGGTAGTTATGGACAATTCTAAACTACCAAATACCTTTTTAGAAAAATTGTTTGTTTTTTTTGAATATGTGATGGCACACCAAACAAATCAGTATCAATTACCACAAAAGTACAAGAATTTTGTTTTTTATTAAAGGCAGGTTTATTAATGTAATAGAGTAAAGCTAATGAGTTATAGTGTTAAATGTTGAGTGCATTTGATATTAATTGCACAAAGGGCAGTTACTGTATTATACGTTTTACCATATTGTTGGGAAATCTCCGTTATATTGCTATTGTACTGTTCCAATTTTTATTTTGTTTAAAAAATTAATAAAAATATTAATTGCAAAAAAAATAAAATAAAATAAAGGTCAAGTCTGTTTTAAAAATAAAGATATTTTAATAAATACAGGGGTTTTTTTTTTTTTAAAAAAAAGATTATCAACCCCCCCCCCTCCAAGTATTAATTTCCTGCTCTGTTTGGGCAGCAGAAATGAACAAGAGTAGTAACGAGGTTACTTCTGCAGGGCAGTGTCACATACAGAAGTATCTGGAGCAAAATGAGGCAACATGCATATATTCCCCCAGAGTTTTTGTTAACATCCCCCAAACATTATTTTTTGACTAATGGGGAAGTCCCTGTGGCTGGCTCCCTCCTTTTTTAGTTAAGTACAAAATCCATGGGTTGCATCTAAAGTACCTTCCCTGCCTATCCCCTACTGCTGCAAACCACTGCACAATCTCCCAAACTGTAGCTCTTGAGGTTCAGAGGTTCTCAAGAGTAGCAGTGGGCATGACCGGGGTGGGGTGGGGCGGAGGGGGCGTGCAGGAGGGACTACACTGTGTTTGAGTCACTGAATATCTCCCGATCCTTGTCCCATGAAAAATCACTGCTGGACCTAACCCATTAATAGTATTAAGGAAAAGAACAGAAACATTTTTTTCAAAGAAGAAGAGGAGATTGGATTTATACCCCGCCCTTTACTATCCAAAGGTGTCTCAGAGCGGCTTACAAACTCCTTTCCCTGCATCACATAAGAAGTGACATCATCATGCCAGCGATTCTGGGTGATGTTCTGGTATTTGGGCAAAATCTCTACGGTAAAACTGGCTTCTATCATAGAGTTTTTGCACAAATGCCAGAACGTTAACCGGAAGCTGCTGGCGTGATGATGTCACTTCCTGTGCAACACTGGCAATGTGGCCTGGGTGTTTCTCTTTCTCCTGCTGAGTCCCACTGCTGGCTCGCTGATTGGTGGCTGTGGGATATGGCCTGGCGGCAGGGGACATGGGTGTCTAGCAACCCTAATGACTTAAATGGCTCAGAGAAGTCATGATACCATACTAACCGATACAGTATCTTTGCTGAGATATCCTGAAAGGCTCCCAGTACCGTAATGGATGGCAAAGTCGGTTCCATTTTTCTCATACGTGCTGGATTTGGCAGAATCGTATTTGTGATGTAGCACTGCAAGAGAAAAGGAAAAGAAGAGATCAGTACATATGCAATTCACATATTACTGCCCAGACTGAACATTGGGTGATTTTCTTTTTAAAAGAAACAACTTGCAAGTATTTAAGTATGAGCCTTTTTGTAAACCTTTCCTACCATCTTTCTAACTAAGAGCTGAAGCCAGGATCGAATGGTTGCTTGAAGGACATATTATTATTGATTCAACTTTCAGGATTCCCAGACAGATGCTCACAGCAAACAGACAAAAGTAACTAGACATGCTTTGGTGTATGCTGTGAAGACTTGGCCTAGATGTATATTTCTGTGAAACTTAACACACAATTTACACACAACCGCAAACCACGGTTTGTCATTTTGGGAATAAACCCCGGAAATCCATGGGCTCATACTAAGTTGAGAGATATGAACTTCAGCAGTGTGGCTTACTATTTCCATATCCTGCTAACATATGAACCTAGTTCTAATCTCCCCCCCGCCGCCCCAAGAAGGAAAATGCACTTTTTATGCAGTGCTGTCAGTTTAATAGATATACAACCCACATGTCTATCATAATATTAACCAGAGCTATTTTGGGGCAGGAACGCACAGGAACGGAGTCCCGGCTGGCTCCTGAGTTGGCCACACCCAGCAGGAACTGATTAGCATAACAGGCCACACCCAACAGCAGAAACTCATTAGGATTGGCTACATTAGGGGTCTGTGGCCTAACATGCAAAGGAGTTCCTGCTACAAAAAAAGCCCTGGGTTTTGACAACAAAGTAAACAGAATAAGAAGCAAAAGGTGGGTGTGGCTGGATGACCACACTTCTGGTAACACAGGGATGTGGCCTAATATACTAATGAGCTGTGCTGTCATGGGTGTGGCCTAATATGCTAATGAGTTACTGCTGTTGGGTATGGCCTATTATGCTAATGAGTTCCTGCTGGGCTTTTTCTACAAAAAAAGCCCGGATATTAACTATATGTAAGTAAGCAACTCAAATTCAACTATGGTCCTGTGCACTACTATCTGAGTTTCTGCAGCGAGGAGGTGACGATTAAAAATCACTACACAATCCGACATTTACTTAGTCTGGGATAAGCCTGGAGTGCCCCATTATCAGGACTAAGTATGCACATGCAGACGTTCCAAGTGCCATCTGCTGGCAACTGTTGTTTTTCAAGTCTTTTGAATCAATGAAACTTCCAGCATGGCAAAAAGGCTACCAGCAGGAACTTCTTCACCTGGAATCATTAATACACACTACTTTCTAAAGCTGTTCTAACATATGGGGAATTAAACTGATTTGGCAATAGTAAAGAGAAAGAGTCCAGTAGCACCTTATGAGGAATTAACATATGAGGAATTAAACTGATTTGGCAATAGTAAAGAGAAAGAGTCCAGCAGTGCCTTAAAGGTAAAGGTTCCCTTGCTCGAAAGCCAGTCGAATCCAACTCTAGGGTTGTGGTGCTCATCTCTGTTTCCAAGCCGAAGAGCCAGCGCTGTCCGAAGACATTTCCGTGGTCATGTGGCCGGCATGACTAAACACCAAGGCGCACGGAACGCTGTTACCTTCCCACTGAAGTGGTCCCTATTTATCGACTTGCAATTTCTTGCTTTCAAACTGCTAGGTCGGCAGGAGCTGGAACTAGAGACGGGAGCTCACTCCGTCATGTGGCACACTCGGGTCTCGATCTGCTGAACTACCGACCTTCCACAGCCTGCAGTAGAGCGTCTTAACCACTTGAATCTGTGGTAGGGTATGAGCTATCATGAGTCTCTGCTTGCTTCTTCGGATACAGCTAGAATGTGAGTCCATCTGTCCATGATACCACAGACTTCCTGTGGAAACTGTAGTCCATTGACTGTCTTCCAAGAAAGAGCACTCTAGCCATCATGGATGTTGAGTCTCTGTACACCAACATCCCCCCTAAGAATGGACTACAAGCCACTAGAAACATCATCCCTGACAATACCACAGCAGATCTTGCCACTGAACTCTGCATGTTTGTTCGCACCCATAACTACTTCACGTTTGGGGAGAACTTATGCCTCTAAATCAAGGACACAGCCATGGGCACCCTCACGGCTCCACGGTATGCCAACATTTTCATGGCAAATCTAGAACAGTGCTTTTCTGAACTCCGACCCACTGGCACCTCTCCTTGACTTGAGGGTCACTGATGACATTTTTATTGTCTAGACCCATGGCAAAGAAGGCCTTGAGAGATTTTACAAGCTTTCCACAACTTCCACCCCATCATCAATCTAACTACGAATTACTCTACACAAGAAATAAACCTCCTGGGCACCACAGGACGGATACACGAGGGATACATACAGGGGTCATTTCCTGCAGGAGTGCACAGGAACGGCGCTCCGGCAGTAAAGAGCCCAGGGGGCGGGCACATGCAACAAGTCCCACCCCCTGCTCCCAGCAGCCCTCAGTCAGAGCAAGAAGCAGCCAGGTAAGCTGCAGAGCCCCCCCCCGGTCCAAAACAGTCCAGTGGCCCCTTTAAGACCAAGTTTTATTCAGGTACAAGCTCTCCCTCCTCTGCGACGACAGATCTGCATATCCCCCCCAAAAAAGCTAGCAATCCAAAACAGTCCAGTGGAGCCTGAGTGGTGGGCGTTGCCTTCTGACACACTTCTGGTGATGTCAGGGGGTGTGGCATATGCAAATAAGTTATGCTAATGAGCTCATGCACCTCTTTTTATACGAAATAAACCCTGGATACATAAGTATCACATTATACTGGAAACCTTCAGCTAGCACCCTACCCCATCAAAAAACCCATTGTGTATAGCCAAGACCTACATTGTAGTCACATCTGCTCCAGCTCCTCAGACAGAGATACTCAGCAACATCAGCCATACTATCTCAGGTTCATACTCCTGCTCATTCTCTAATGTGATTTATGCTATCATGTGTCAGCAATGCCTTCCACTCTCTACACTGGACAAACAGGCCAGTCCCTTCAACAAAGAATTAATGGACATAAGTCTGACATCAGAAACCACAACATTAAAAAAACAGTGGGGGGAACATTTTAACCTTCCAGGACATTCAGTTGTTGACCTAAACGTAGCAGCAATCTTACAAAGGAATTGCAAAGGGAGATTAGAAAGAGACTGCTGAGTTGCAACTGATAACAAAGCTCAAGACAATGTATCCACCTGGACTGAATTGAGACCTAGGTTTCCTGTCTCATTACCAATGCTGTTTTCTCGACACCTACTACCTCTCTTCATATCACACCTAATCCAATCACACTTGCTATTGTCATTTGCCTTCTAATGCCATTTAGCAAGGGAAGTCACTTGAATTAGCTAAAAGATAAGGACACTACTATCAATGTTTACAGATAAGTGAGAATAGGATGGTAGTTAGCACGAGCCAAGATCTGCTTATTTAAATACTTCTAATGCTCTTTTTGAAAATGCAGTGAAAACAGTAATTAGCTGAGTTCTATAAATGATAAATGTATAAATATTAGCATTTCCCAACACAAGTACACATTTCCAAGCGTCCTCACAGTAATTTCAACCATTGTATACAAGGTTCTGTGTCTTAGCAATGAGTCACAGGTAGTATAGGTGCACCATTTTGGAGGATATGCAACTTGGGGAATTAGAGACAGATATTTATCTCTCTCAAGCAGTGCTTCAGTTGCATCAAAGACGCTGGTTCTTAAAGAGAATGCGGGTAGAGAAAAAGTAAACTTGAAAAAAAGCACTAAGGAATACTGCAAAATGATACGAGCGTCTCAAAATAAAAATTCACAATGAATGAAATGGTAAACTAAATATAGTATTTTAAAGCTAGCTGTTGCTGCCTCGTCGTTTAGTTAAGGCGTGGCTGACAAAGGGTGAAGATACTGGAGGATGACAGATTCTGCATCTGCTTCACACAGAGAAATTTTCCTTGCACAGAATCCATACCTGCACATGGTATTTTACAGCATCTATGTTCTATCAGGTATGCACACCAATCAGGGCCATCCTACCACGAGAACATGCAGAGCATTTGGAAGTGATACCTGTACAGGGAATCCCTCTCACGCACCTTCAGTCTCACAAACCTGACGGGCACTTATTACAGACTCGACTGTGCATTTGTGGAGCCCGTCTGGAGCTGAGCTACGGGAACAGGCCCGTAGCCAGGATTTCTTTTGTCGGGGGGCATTCTGTGTAGAAAAAAAGCATGCAGAGCTCCTTTCATAGACTCCCTGCAGCTGCTTTCCTGTGGCGTTATTCCATGTTGCTTCAGTACCCCAACCACGTGACCAGGGCTAGTCAGAGACACAGGAAAGCAACTGCCTGCCACATGGGCATGTGAAGAATACCCTTTCAGAAACGGGGAAGTGCAAACCATCTCCTCAACAACTTCTCAAGTTTAGTTACAGCCAGGGGTCATTTCCTGCGGGAGAGCATAGGAGCGGCGCGCCGGAACTAAGGAGCCCAGGGGGCGGGCACATGCAACAAGCCCCACCCCCTGCTCCCGGCAGCCCTCAGTTGGGCCACAAGGAGCACGAAGCAGGAAAATTGCAGGCCCCCCCCCCCCCGGCCTGCCTTCAGGTACAAGCTCTCCCTCCTCTGTGAGGGCACATCTGCGCATCCCCCCCATAGCTAGCAATCCAAAACAGTCCAGTGGAGCCTGAGCGATGGGTGTTGCCTTCTGACACACTTCTGGTGATGTCAGGGGATGTGGCATATGCAAATAAGTTATGCAAATAAGTTATTCTAATGAGCTCCTGCATCTCTTTTTCTACGAAATGACCCCTGGCTACAGCACCTATATAAAAGAAGGCAACCAGGAAGATCTACAGAAGTTCCCTCTATATACTTACTGCAAGCAATGTCCAACAAACGGCAGTGTACCGAGGGCACCCAGAGGTTGGATGATCCAGTGTCGAAGACTACAGTAAACTTTTGTGGTGGTGTCCCAATGCCAATCTCTCCATAATACTGAGCCTAAAGAGTTAGACACAAAGACAAAGGTGAGATCCCTGCCCGTGAAAAGGAAATTCCAGACAAATTTATATAGGATCAAAATGTATGCCATGTTTGTGGAATCACTCTACAAACTGCAATGGCAGTTACCACAAGTGCACAGATGAAAAGATGATTGCAAACAGATTATTTTTATGAGAGAGAGACTGACTCTAGGGAAGAGACATGTCAGTGAATACTTCAGTGCAAGAAGCACGCTCCTACACCATCCCACTTGAGTGTGTATGTGTGTAAAATGTTGTCAGGTCACAGCTGACCTATGGTGACCACACAGGGCTTTCAAGGCAAGTGATGGAGCAGAGGTGATTTGCCATTGCTTTCCTCTGCAAGATCTTCCTTGGTGGTCTCTCACCCAAGTACTGACCCTGCTTAGTTTCTGAGATCAGATGAGATAGGCCTATCCTCTACCATTCCGCGTCCCTATCCCACTTACAAAACAAAAGTAAACAAGAAACAGGTAAAGGTAAAGGTTCCCTTGTTCGAAAGCCAGTCGAATCCGACTCTAGGGTTGCAGTGCTCACCTCCGTTGCCAAGCCGAAGAGCCAGTGCTGTCCGAAGACGTTTCCGTGGTCATGTGGCTGGCATGACTAAACACCAAGGCGCACGGAACACTGTTACCTTCCCACTGAAGTGGTACCTATTTATCGACTTGCAATTTCTTGCTTTCGAACTGCTAGGTTAGCAGGAGCTGGAACTAGAGATGGGAGCTCACTGCATCATGCGGCACCCGGGTCTCGAACTGCTGAACTACTGACCTTCCATAGCCTGCAGCAGTTCAGCGTCTTAACCACTTGAGCCACCGCAGCTCCATAATACACTATAAGAATTGCCTGCAGAATGATCTGGTGATCCCTGAGGCAAGCCTCATCTAGCAGCAGTAGCCACAGACAATGCCATAAAAAAATCAAGAATGTGAAGCCAGCACCAGAACATTATTCAACACCTGTCCACTCCCTACTTGGCTCCCAGAAGTCCCACTCCTTTGCTCGGCCTTGATACAGCTGAGGGGACAGGCGAGCAGAGTTCTTCCTGACTTTAACAGACTTTGGGATTCTTTAACGTATTTCCTGCAGGAGCGCACAGGAGCGGAGCTCCGGCAGTAAAGAGCCCAGGGGGTGGGCACATGCAACAAGCCCCACCCCCCTGCTCCCAGCAGCCCTCAGTCAGAGCAAGAAGCAACCAGGTAAGTTGCAGAGGCCCCCCCCCGCCCCCTGTTCCAAAACAGTCCAGTGGCACCTTTAAGACCAAGTTTTATTCAGGTACAAGCTCTCCCTCCTCTGCCAGGACAGATCTGCACGTCCCCCCCCCCAATAGCTAGCAATCCAAAACAGTCCAGTGGAGCCTGAGTGGTGGGTGTTGCCTTCTGACACACTCCCGGTGATGTCAGAGGGTGTGGCATATGCAAATAAGTTATGCTAATGAGCTATGCTAATGAGCTCCTGCACCTCTTTTTCTACGAAATGACCCCTGAATGTGACACTGTACTTTCCTCCCAAGAAAGCAGAATCCATTCCTCGAGAATCAGCCATCCTCCAGTGACCTCTATCTCTCTCATAAACACACAGACAAAACCCAAATGCAGTTTGTTTAGATGGTGACGGTTCCACTGGTAATTACTATAGATCGGCAATGCATTCGTATGGTAAGTGGTATGTGTGGGGAGGAACAGGCCCGTAGCCAGGATTTCTTTTGGGGGGCATTTAAAATGCTTAGGGGGCGCTTAACTTGATTAGAGTTGATTAAATTACCTTTAATTCAATTAACCCCACCTTCAAGCCTCGCCCCCTTTTCTTCTACGGGGGCCGGGTGGGGAAGGCAGGTGGCGAGGCGAGGCGGCTGAGGAGTGCCGAGCGTGTGTCGGTGTGCCCGCCCCGCCATTGCTCTTTTCAAAAAAGGAAACACGATCTAAACTTTTGCAAGCCCCCCTTCGTGGGCCCGAACTCTGCCATATTGCAACAGGCCGGGCTCAACTGGGGGACCCGGCCACACCCGCTGCAGATAGGGGGGAGGAGAGAAGAGGGGATATTAGGAAGGGGGTGGTGACGGAGAGGGAAGGCCTGGCTAGCTTCTCTTTGAATATTAATGAAGCACCAAAGCTTTAAGCCCCACAGCAGTGACTGCATGAGACGGCTCTCTAAGGCTCTGCTCTTTTTGACACAACAAAAGGTGTCTGCAGTGCTCGGGCTGGGTACGCTTTTGGGGGTGGGTGCAGACAGACCCCTGCCCCATCAGTGGCAGACTCCGCTTGCCCGCCAGCTCCCTCTCCCCTGGGTTGGGAGTGCGGCTCCTTCCTGTCTGTGGCACTTGCTCGCCCGCCTCTCCCCTCTACGTCTTGGGCTCGGGGCTGCCAGGCTGCCTCCTCCTTGGCCACCTCCTCCTCCTCGGCTGGTGGCAGCTGAACAAGCAGCCAGTCCCCAGCAAGGGAGCGAGAGATGGCCATGTGCTTGCTGCAGCCATGAGAATGTGGCCGGGGTAGAGATGTAAAATTTCCGGAAATTTTGAAGCTCGGGAAAAAACCTGTTTTCTTTCGGGGGGAAATGGAAATTTTCGGAAAAATTGGGGGGGAAATGCTACATTGGCACTTCTTTTTCCTTTTCCAGATTGAAAGTCATTCTGTTACTTTAGGGACATAAAATATGACTATGGACATTTTTACCTGGCATGAAATCATCACAACTAGCATATTAAAAATATAGTGTATCCAAACAATTATTACAAGCAGAATACCCACCCACATGCAAAAACAAAGCTGAAACCTTTTTCTTTTCTTGAGACAACAGCACCTCCTAAAGGAAGAAATGCATCTTGTTCTTGCATTCGAGAGTGCAGTTTGTGACCTAGGACTTGCGCGTCCTCAGTGCACAGAAATTAGATCAATCTGATACCATACATATTCTTTAAAAATGATTTGGAAAATATTTGAATACCTTGTCTTAAAATATTTTATTCACCATGTTAAAATAAAACGTTCCATAATCAATTTCTTTTCTTTTCTTTTTTCAATTTTTCCAATTTTTTTGGGAAAAAACAAAAAAGGCTTCGGTAAAAAAATGGAAAAAAATGTTTTTCCCCCCAATTTTTTCCAGTTTTTCCCCAGGCCTTCACATCTCTAGGTCGGGTTTGGCAGCCAGCCCATGGACTCACCAGCTGGCCCACGGCTCGTAGCGGTGGAGAACGGGGGTCCGGGAAGTTCAGGGGGCCCTCACAGTAAGTCGAGGTGCTGGGACCTGGGATGCCCCACCGTAGTTATGGGGCTGTTGAGGGAAGGCTTACATTTTGGCAGACCTTGTGGTGTATGCAGTGAATCTCTATGTGTGTCCCCCCCTCCCATCAGTCTAGGTGAGAAGAAGGCCTTCTTTCCCCTGGACAAGCTACTTGCGTACTGTGGTAGGATGAAATGCCAAAATATGTCCTTGGTGAACATGCTTCAATAAATGCTATTCGGGAAAGAGAAACTCTACTGCTTTTCAAGTCCTCTTCATGCATATGAGCCTTTAAGTGCTATGTCTACAGCATTTCTTCACCTTGTGGATCTCCAAAACTAATATTGTATTGGGGCATGCTGTGTTCTCTTATCGAGTACTTGGGCAGCACTTAGCATAAGCCAAGGATACCAGCTGTTACTTTCAGAGTGCCACTCCAGATGTCTCAACTTGAGCTGCCTTGTGATTAAGCAGGATGTTGCCTTGATCTTCACTCTTTGCTATGCAACTGGCCCTTCCAAGGCCCGGTGCTTCATGCGACATTTATGATCTGGGAACGAAGAGGGTCTTCAGACATAAGTTATTAACACAGCTTTTGAAGATCACTGCCTTCTGTTCTTGCCAAGAACCTTTAAAGAAATGTTTCTTGTTCTTGCATTGGAGAGTTCAGTTTGTAACCTAGGACTTGCTTGTCCTCAGTGCACAGAAAATAGATCAATCTGATAAGAATACATATTTTTTAGAAATGATTTGGAAAATATCTGAACACCTTGTCTTAAAATATTTTATTCACCATGTTAAAATAAAACGTTCCATAATCAATTTTTTTTCTTTACTTTTTTCAATTTTTCGGGAAAAAACAAAAAAGGCTTCAGTAAATGGAGGCGGCACATGTCTCTGCACTGCACAGATTTTCACATGTCTCAGAACAGTTTGTGCTTTGCACCAGTGAATCTAGCTGCTCTAAGAAATGCAACTAATCTCCTCCAAATAAATCAGGCGGCAGCAATCTGGCATCCTTTGACTTGGAAGGGTGGACTATGTGCCTGCACCATGTCCACACTTTGACTCGGAAAGGACGAAACGCCCAACAAGTAGGCAGAAGTGGGAATGTTTACTCTTACAGACATCTCTGGCAACTATACCTTTTCCTCTGATAGAATACATCTGTAAAAGACTTCACCCCAGACGTAGGCAGCTGGGAAACAGCTGCGGGCGAGGAGCATAATGAACCACTTGCTTGGCAAGAGGTGGTTGTGCAATGAAGCGCAATGTTATCCCTGCCCAGAGCCACCCCACCCCTTTCCAGTATCCCAGGATCCTTCCCTAAATGTTCAGCTTTCACTCAGGTAGAGAAGTAAACATGTGTCGGAAGTACTCGATCCAACTGATCAGCAGCCCCCCTCTCCCTGCTCCCCCCCCCCGTGTTCGGGCCAGTTAGTGAAAAGGTAATTGGTAGGGGCAGGGGTCATTTCATAGAAAAAGAGGTGCAGGAGCTCATTAGCACACCCATCTCTGGCAACTATACCTTTTCCTCTGATAGAATACATCTGTACAAGACTTCACCCCAAACGTAGGCAGCTGGGAAACAGCTGCAGGCGAGAAACATAATGAACCACTTGCTTGGTAAGAGGTGGTTGTGCAATAAAGTGCAATGTTATCCCAGCCCAGAGCCACCCCACCCCTTTCCAGTATCCCAGGATCCTTCCCTAAATGTTCAGCTTTCACTCAGGTAGAGAAGTAAACACATGCCGGAAGTACTCGATCCAAGACATGCCTTGGTTCCCTGCCCGATCTTCTCCAGGTGCCCTGTGGCTGCAGAGCACCTGGAGAAGATCGGGCTGGGAAGCCAGGCACTTAAATCCCCCCGGGGGGGCGGGAGGGCCTGGGCTTCTTACTGCCGGAGCGCCTCTCTGGGGCGCTCCGGCAGGAAATGACCCCTGGGTAGGACTGGCAGTAGCAGAAGCAGCAGTGCCCCGATGCACTGTACATACGGACCACCCAAAAAACAGGAGGGGGACTGACTTAAAAAGAACTCGTCATCTCCCACCTCAAGCTCCACGGCATGCAGGCTTCCCGGATGCTGACTTTGTTTTGGGAGAGACCATCTGCCTTCCCCTTTCTGGCCAGAAGGTGGTGGGGACACCCTACTGAGAACTACAAATGCCAATTTCTCTGGCAGGACTCCTGCGGCAGACAAATCCACTGGCAGAAGCTTTCCCCATCACTGAATTTCCATGCTGGAGAAACTGTTGATTTTACTACTTTTCGCAGGGCTGTTAAAACTAAGGAGCCCTGCCAGGAAGGAAAACAAATTAGCCATCACCCTAAGCATAGAAGAGAGAAGAAGAGAAGAGATTGGATTTATACCCCGCCCTTCACTACCCAAAGGAGTCTCAGAATGGCTTACAAACTCCTTTCCCTTCCCCTCCCCACAACAGACACCCTGTGAGGTAGGTGGGGCTGAGAGAGCTCTTGACAGAAACGGCTCTTTTTTCAAGAACAGCTCTTATCAAAACTAGGGTTTGCCCAAGGTCATCCAGCAGGTGCGAGTGGAGGAGTGGGGAATCAAACCCGGTTCTCCCAGATTAGAGTCCGTGCGCCTAACCACTACACCAAAACAGGATTTGGGAAGCCTGGGAACAAATCTGTCGACTTAGCATTGCATTCATTCATCTAGCTCAAGCTATACACATTTTTCTTGCTGGTGGCTGGTTGGCGGGCACATGTTCTGGACTGCTGAGCTGAAATTATCAGGTGCATCTGACCTGTTTGCAGTGCACCTGCTAGAAGGCTGCTGCCACGCACGGTGTTATTTTGTACCCATTGCGTATACTAATCTAGCAGCATGCCTGGTGAGCACTGGCCTGGTGCCTCCCCAAGAGCATTCACTGCCCACACTCAAACCTCTTTTAAAACAGAAGAGTCAATCTGGTTTTATGCCTTTTTCAAAGCCTCACAACAGTCTTCGCTTTACTCCATTTCTGTAGTCTTATTGTTTTACACAAAGCCCACCTACACTAAGGTGAACAGCTGGATTTCTTATCTTATCCTGGCTAAAATAAATATATTATGTAGGTATAAGGTAAAGGTCCCTTGCTCGAAAGCCTGTCGAATCCGTTTATTTATTTACACAAAGCCCACTTACACTAAGGTGAGCAGCTGGATTTCTTATCTTATACTGGCTAAATTAAATATGCAGGTAAAAGGTAAAGGTAAAGGTTCCCTTGCTCAAAAGCCTGTCGAATCCGACTCTAGGGTTGTGGTGCTCATCTCCGTTTCAAAGGCCAAAGAGCAAGCGTGGTCATGCGGCCACGGAGCACGGAACGCTGTTTCCCACTGAAGTGGTACCTATTTATCTACTTGCAATTTCTTGCTTTCGAACGGCTAGGTTGGCAGGAGCTGGAACTAGAGACGGGAGCTCACTCCGTCATGCGGCACACTTGGATCTCGAACTGCTGAACTACCAACCGTCCACAGCCTGCAGTTCAGCGTCTTAACCACTTGAGCCACCGCAGCTCCTATGTAGGTATAATGTCTGCTAAATTCTTCCAGTAGTTTGCTTAGTGCCCCTTCCCCACACCACAATTTCTGGCTAAAAGGCCTGCCCCCGCCCTTGTTTTATTTTGCTCTGTTCCATTTGTCTCTTTCTCCAGTATTCAGAATGAGTCCCCACAGTTATCTTTTCACATTAAGTTCGGGATATCTTCGGCTGTACAAGTACGTCCCTCACCTTTTACACATTCAGCAATGGACCTACACTTAAGTAATCTGGAGGTACTGTCCAGCAGACAGCATGACTGTCTATCAGCACTGCTGAAGAGAAGTGAAGAGTTGCACTGGAAACCTTCCTCAGATCTGGCATTTAATTCTCTTCCATTTTGTGTTCAGAAGAAGAAGAGGAAGAGGAAGAGATTGGATTTATATCCCGCCCTTCACTACCCAAGGGAGTCTCAGAGCGGTTTACAAACTCCTTCCCCTTCCCACAACAGACACCCTGGGAGGTAGGGGGGGCTGAGAGAGCTGTGACAGAAACGGCTCTTTTTCAAGAACAGCTCTTATCAGAACTACGGCTTGGCCAAGGTCATCCAGCCAGGTGCAAGCGGAGGAGTGGGGAATCAAACCCGGTTCTCCCAGATTAGAGTCCGCACACTTAACCATTACACCAAACTACAATAAGCCTGTGGAATAAGATAGACCAGTGGTGGTGAACCTATGGCACCGCGTCCCATCGCCCCAGCCAGGCCCAGACCATCATTAAAGTAATCTCTGCCAAATAATTTTAAGTAAATGAAAGCATTTGGGATTGCTTTCCTTACTTTGTTTGGATCGTCTTAAATTAATGTATGGGTGTTTAACCTCAGTATTCAGGTTAAATTGCCGTGTTGGCACTTTGCGATAAATAAGTGGGTTTTGGGTCGCAGTTTGGGCACTCGGTCTCTAAAAGGTTCGCCATCACTGAAATAGTCCAACCCCCTGCCCAATTCAGGACCAGCCTAAAGCATCCCTGACATATATTCGTCCAGTTTGGTACCAACTTCCCAGTTAGTCACATTCTTTTCAGTTAGGCCATGATTTGCACCTGTGGTGACCTTGTGAAAAAGCAAGGTAAACTTGTGAAGCACCTAGCTGCGGACTGGCTTTGTTCCTTCCTCCGAGGTCAGACCACCGTTTACATCACCTCTTCATCCATTGGTCCAACACTTTGGCTATGTGGTCATTACTAAGAGACCTTATTGGTCCATAGGCCTGGAACCACAAGGGTCCCCTTTACCCATAAAAAACCCATGAGATTCTAGTCTGTCCTCAGCTTGACGGTGGCTACTCAAGACCAGTGTTCCCTCTAAGCTGAGTCAGTGTGAGCCAGCTCACAGTTTTTTAGCCTCCAGCTCACACATTTTAGTCTTAGCTCAGATTACAAAGAAAAACGGAATAAAGCCCAGAAGGGTATGGAGTTCTTACAAAATCTAGACACAGAATCAGATTATGTTTTCTACAGTGGCATTAATTTTAAAAAAAAAGCTGACTCAGAGAGGTACCCTGTTCTTGCAGGACGCAAGGGAGGGGGTGTTAAGAGGAGTGGCAGTAACTCGGCTAGAAGGTTTAGGCTTCAGGCGAATGGGGAGTTTCTGAACCTGCACGCATACATAAAAAGGCCACCCCAGCTTCAGGGAAGGCGTAACACTAAGCCAGTTTTTCAGGTTTAATCCAGACCGGTTTAGAAGATGGTAGGGAAGGGTTATGAAAAGTAGAGTAACATCAGCTGAGCAACCATTTTGAAAATGGCCTTGATATCTAGGTAAATGAGGTCAGTGTGTTTCCAGTCCCGCAATTCCAAAAGGTCTGTTTAGCACCGGGTGGACTAAGCACAGCAAGGTATGAAACCTATTAATAAATGCACTTTTGAGTGTGAGTGAACAGCTGTGGAGGTGGACTAGGTGTGGCAGACACACACACACAGAGAACACACCTCCGGTCTGCTTCAGGCAGAAACAACTGGAGAGCACTCAGGAGGCAGCAGTTGGTCTTAAAAGGACTTCAGACATGTGATATAGCTACAATTCTTTTCTCCTTTTCTCCCTCCTCTTCTGAAGCGGCAAAGATGCAGGTGTTTTTAATGTGGGTAAGAAGGCTGATAGAGATCAATTCTTGAATAGCGGACATGGGCAGCAATAACATCTAAGGGTTTCCACTTTTTTTGTGTGTGTGTATTTCCAACAGGTGCCTCTAATGCTGAACATTTACACTGGTTGTGCAACGACGTTACGTTCGCAAAGCGGGCAAGTATCTCAAAACTGTGTTGCCAAGGTACCTCGGCATAACTAGAGGTATAACCTGCCCTATGGTCTGTCATTTTGAAAGTCTAGTACAATCCCTAAGGAAGCAGCTAATGAAATTTCATATTTGTTGGATATTGTAACTCTGCATGTAAGACCATCTGGGAGGAAAAGGATTAAGAGAATTCTCTCACTCAGGTATACTTGGCCGCAGGGGTCATCATTTCCTGCGGGAGCGCACAGGAGCGGAGCCCACCAGGGGGTGGGCACATGCAACAAGCCCCACCCCCTGCTCCCAGCAGCCCTAGTCAGAGCAAGAAGCAGCCAGGTAAGCTGCAGAGCCCCCCCCCCGGCCCAAAACAGTCCAGTGGCCCCTTTAAGACCAAGTTTTATTCAGGTACAAGCTCTCCCTAACAAAGTTTTATTCAAAGTGTAAGCTTTCATGTGCAAAGAAGTGTGTTTGCACAAGAGAGCTTACATGTTGAATAAAACTTTTGTTAGTCTTAAAATGTGTTTGTACAAGAGAGCTTACATGTTGAATAAAACTTTTGTTAGTCTTAAAATGTGTTTGTACAAGAGAGCTTACATGTTGAATAAAACTTTTGTTAGTCTTAAAATGTGTTTGTACAAGAGAGCTTACATGTTGAATAAAACTTTTGTTAGTCTTAAAATGTGTTTGTACAAGAGAGCTTACATGTTGAATAAAACTTTTGTTAGTCTTAAAATGTGTTTGTACAAGAGAGCTTACATGTTGAATAAAACTTTTGTTAGTCTTAAAATGTGTTTGTACAAGAGAGCTTACATGTTGAATAAAACTTTTGTTAGTCTTAAAATGTGTTTGTACAAGAGAGCTTACATGTTGAATAAAACTTTTGTTAGTCTTAAAATGTGTTTGTACAAGAGAGCTTACATGTTGAATAAAACTTTTGTTAGTCTTAAAATGTGTTTGTACAAGAGAGCTTACATGTTGAATAAAACTTTTGTTAGTCTTAAAGGTGCCACTGGACTCAAACTTTGTTCAGCTACATGAATATGTCATGTAAGATGTGCTCCTGTTTTTGTAAGTAAAATTTCTTTCTCTTGTTACCGTTGGACTCAGATCATCTTTGTAATTTGTCTGAACAGCAGTTTCCCTTAACTGGGGAATGTGGAGGATCAGTGATACTGCAAAAAAACCTACTGTGTTTCCCAAGGAAATGATTTATTTATTTTTATATTTAACCCAATAGGTTATGGCCCCAGGGTCTATCAGAAAAGCGCTTAAAGTCTTTGATTAGCAGATCTGCTTGTTTTTTTTTTAATCTTTCAAAACCCTCCATTGTTCTCCTCCACGTTGCTGTGATAAAGATGGCTGAATAAAGCAGATATCTGATCACAAAACTTACAGCTGAAAATGATAGAAGCTGGCTTAAAAGATTTCGTATATTCCCAGAAGCAAAAGGAGTTCCTGGAATCCCAGAGGAAGAAAAACCAACAGAGAAAGGCAAGGAACTCGACTCTTGGATAATCAAAAATGGCGTTGCCAAGAACATTATTATGGGATCATTGGATGACAGTGAGACTTTCATGTTTGAAAATACCCAAACAGCAAAAGAAATGCTTAAGAGTCTAGAAGAGTCTTTTGGGCTTACTAGTATTAAATCACAAAGTGTATGGATAAGAAAACTTGGCAAAATAAGGTTATATAACAGGGGAAATTGTGAAAAATATATATCTGAACTGAGGCAGGTGTTTCAATCTGCGGCTCCAATCTAACTGAAGAACAAAAAGCCATTTGTATGCTTGGGACTCTGGGGGAAGATTTTCTGTGTTTGTGAGTGTGCAAAGTGAAAGGCGAGAGAAAGACGCAAAACCTTTAAATCAGGCACTAAAAGAACTGCAGGACGAATGCTTAAAACAGCTTATTGAATTGGACTCACTGAGGCTATGGTCACACTGGCGGTTCGGCGCGATATGGTGCTGCCTCTAACTGTACTGGTTTAAAGTGTTGCGGGGCATATCATCCAGACAGAACACCCTGCTCCAGGTTACCTATGCAGACATCCTGTGGTCAAGCATCCACATTACTGCAGCACCTCAGCCATGGAGCATGCTGCCTGGAAATTTTTCAAAATGCATGCATGCACGTGCATATATAGGCAATTTTATTTTAAATCCTCCCTAGTGGCGAGTACTGAACGGCAGGTTCAGACTGCCAAATCTGTTCTGCGTGCGCTCCCCTATATTCAGACATCCAGCCGTGCGCAATGAATGTGTGGGGAACCAAAAACACCACTTGTGATGTGGTGCCTTTTTAACCCGGCTCCAAGTTGTCCTATGATGGATTAAGCTGGGGGAACACCTGACAGATGTGGCAGTGTGACTGCGCCCATTTGATCTGAAGGAGCGGCTGCATCCAACCAAACTGCTCGTGTGATCACAGCCCAAATGGGTCAAGTTACATTTCTAGAAAGAACTTGAAAGAGCAAGCCCTAGCCACAGAAACGGAGCAAAAAACCATCGCTGCAATGCTTGAATTGCAATAAAAGCCGTCACTTTGCAAAGGACTGCAGAGAGCCACCAGTGAATGGTAGTTTTTCCAAGACGCACAGGAGCAACACACAAGCTATACACAAATGGAGAGGCAATTTAAAATCAAAAGTATGATGGTCCTAATGCAGCATGCAAAGGGAAAGGACCAGAAAAGCCTTATTTATGGCTGAGTTCAGACTGGCAATTTGAAGCGCTAGGGAGTTGTGGCAAAGAAAAAATGGAATAGACCTGGAATGGCTTGTTCCCGGTATTCCCGTTCACACTGCAGTGAATGAAGCAGGAGGATACCATGGAGGAAGCGCAAGGGAGCGTTCGCACTGTCGCCCGCCCCTGGCGGGCTGTTAGCATGGTTTCCATACTTGGCTGCATGCACCTATGCGCATGGGCACATCAACAAATAGGGCAGGATCAACTCCACACTTCCACTCGGCACACCGGTCGTGCGCATGTACGCATATGCACCTGCCATGGAACCAGCTGGCACCTATTATCAACTGCGGGTTGTTCCTGCCTTAGTAGCGCTTGCGTTCACACTCACAGAACCGGAATCAACACGCTGTATACACAGTTTGCTACCACTTTAACATGGTATCTTTTAAACTCGGGAGGGAAGTGGCACAAGACGGCTTGAGTACGGCTGGGAGACTCCTGAAACATGTCCCTGTGTGAACCTGCCCCTTTAACCCGCTACTGAAACGCTCCTCAAACGTTTGCCTGCCAGGCCAAACTGCCCATCTGAACGCAGCCTATGATGATGCTGAATCAGAATCGAAAGAGAGTAAGTGGCTAAGACACAGTGGAACATCTAGTCACAGCATACACTGCAAATATTTCTTTGATGAACTTAATGAAAGTGAGAAAGGAGAAATAAAAAATACTAATGAAGAATGTATACAGATTCAAGGCACAGATAACTGGCACTTTATATTGTAGCACACTTCACAACAATGTCCTAAATTAAGTTTATTTTACTTATTTATGATTTGGATGTATTAACTGCCCTCCCCTGAGTACACAGGGCTCAGAGCAGTGAACAACTAACCGTGAAAACATTCATACACAATAAAACAGTTTAAACAAATAGATAAAACAGTCTGAGATGGCACAACATTCCAATCTGTATCGCTGCTTCACGGGGAAGTAGAGAGGAAGCATAAAAATGGGGAGTGGAGGAATGTCCTGTACGTACCTGAATCAAACTGTAATTTGTTGAGTACGTCTATATTTAGACAACAAAGGCTTTGACATATGTTTTGGAAATAAGAAATGTACTATTAGCAAAGACAATGTTGTATATCTACAAGGTAACCAAAAGGGGAAAGAACATTAATTGAGTCTTGCAAGCGAACAGGTACACCCGCCAGCAAAAACAAGAGGACTACGAATATAGTACGTATACAAAGCAAAAATGTACCGTAGAGAATAGTTATATAGATACCAAATAAATTATAAATCTACAATGGAGCCTTTATTATTTTTTACTATTATCTTAGAAAGACATACCGACATAGGTCTTAAAAAGACTCACCTTCGTAGATTCGTAACTATCATGTAGAAACTATGTCAATCTGATTTATGGTACTTCTGTCATTTGCAAACTTCAGTGCATTCACATATAATCCTCTCAAATGTCCATATGGTTATTGTTATGAATCTACGAAGGTGAGTCTTTTCAAGACCTCTGTTGGTATGTCTTTCTAAGATAATAATAATAAAAAAAATCAAAGACAGTCCCTCTTTTCCCGCACTTTTTGGCCTTGCAGCAGCTGGGAACTGTAGGCCAGCAGATGAGGAAGCCCCATTCAACCCAGTGAGTGATACCCCTGCAGGCCCTTCTCTGGAACTGCAGCTCAATTAAACCTTATGGGGGGACATTTTAAACAACCAACCACATACGGCAGCCATCTTACAAACACAGGTAACTGCCATTTCGTTACACCAACAACCACTGAGGGAAGAGTTAGTCCCACACAGGACGCAAGCAGGAGAAGCATCTTCGTCAAGAGAGAAAGCCATTTGCCAGTAATTTGGCAAAGGCCTTCGCATTTGAGCCCAAGGAGAAAAGAAAAAAGCCCAGTTCCCAGAACCAGAGAAAGTGAGGAATTTCAGACAGACGATATAATCCGGAAGAGGAACGGTTCCCAAATGGTTTCTGGTCTGTCATTTCAGACAGACCCATTTTAGAACCAGTTCCCTACCGGAATATATTTGTAATTTCAGACACAAACGCTTCTGTCCCGTTTAGGTAACGGGGCTGAAGCGTTTTACTTGTCAACCGCTTCCAAGTAGTCTTCAGTTTCCTCTCCCAGTTCTGATGCACTTTTCCCCGCCGTTTTTCACCCACACGGGCGATTGCCGGCTTTTTTAAAAACAAAAATGTTTGCTTTATAGCGCTATAGCGCTATAATGCTATAACGGAACAGCAGTATATCAACCCCATTGGAATGCCTGGAGTGTTTCGTTATAGCGCTATAAAGCGAACATTAAAAAAAAACGGAGATTGCCCGCGCGGGAGAAGAATAGCGGGGAAAAAGTGGGGAAAAGCGGTGCAGTCTGAAATGGCAAACCGCTTCAGATCCAGCTTTTTACCGGAAGGGGAAAGCCATGTGTGAAATGGCAGCCCTATACCGTTTTACTCTATGACGGATCAAAAACAGCTTCAAAACGGGTTAAAAAGGGTAATGTGAAATTCCTCATTATTTTTGTGGGACATGATTCTGGAAGTAAGGGGGATCGAGTACTGTACCCAGAAGCAGGTGAAGTCTATATCAGACATGCGATTCACTTTGACGAAAACAGAGCCAGTAGAGAAGGAACTGCAACGTGTGACTCAGGAAACGCAGATGATCAGTACCAGCTTTTGGGGACTGAACCAGTGCGCAATAATGAAACATCAAAACAAGACACACAACTGGAGAAGGCAGATTCTGAGACAATCATGCCAGAGCTTCAGAACAGTACAACACAGGAAGAGGAAGCACGTGAGAATGAGAAGACTGGTGGACTGAATGACTCTGAGACAGCAGGTGAAAATCCAGGACCACACTTCCAGTGCTCACTGCGACCAAACAAAGGCATACCAGGCTCACACTTGTCCTACCTCACAAGGTCGGTGTTACTATCGGAACCTGTTTCCTGGAAGGAAGTAGAACAGATGCCAGCAACCAAAGCCAGTAGGTGGAAGAAGGCAGTGCAAGAGGAGATTGATGCTCTACATAAAAATAAAACGTGGGGCCTTGCTGTAGCAACCACTAGGAAAGAAGCTTATTGGATGCAAGTGGGTGTTCAAGGTCAAACAAAATGCAGACAGAGACGTGGAATGCCACAAAGCAAGATTATAGTTTCTAAAAGCTTTTTAGAAAAATATGGTCAGGAGCCTCAGGTGTTTGATGACACCTTTGCGCCGGTGGTGAAACAACCAGACAGATTACTTTTGAGCATAGCAGCGTCCAAAAAGATGCAGGTCAAACATCTAGATGTAGAGACAGCATTTCTTCAAGGAGAGATCCAGGAAGATCTGTACATGGAGCAGCCAGAAGGACTTTATGCAGTTCCGCAGGGCCTGCAAGACGGAGCTCTTCCGCCAGGCCTTTGCATAGGGGCCGCCGCTGCCACCACCACCAATGTTGGCAACACCATCAAGATTAGGCATTGCCCTTGAAAGCTCAGCCATAAACTGTGTGGCAATTTGGTGTTGGCTTCAACCATCTACTGGACAGTGATACCCCAACGGGGAAGATTCGAAGATGCCGTCAGAACCACTCAAGAACCACTTAAGACTATCTCGTTTATAGGAAGCACTTTATTATTGCTATTATTGTTATTATTTATGATTTTATTGTTTTATCTGGTTTTATGGATGGGCTTATGCCCCTTGTAAGCTGCCCTGAGCCCGCTTGCGGGGAGGGCGGGGTAAAAATGCCTAAATAAATAAATATAAAAAATATTTATAGACCCCAAACAACCCAACGTAGTCTGCAAACAGGCAGCATGTGCCTGGAATGAAAGATTACACACAATGCTCTCAGTGCAAACCTTCAACCAAGGAGAAGAGGGTTTATGTCAATACACTAAACACAGAGATGGACATACGTTTATTCTCACATACATTGGTGACTTGAATCTGGGTCATGACAGGCAAATGGACTATAGAATACCTAAACAGAGAAGCAGAAATTAAGGAGCTGGGAAACCTTTCTTACTACCTGGGCAGACAAACTGAAAGGGAGGGAGATGGTTCATTTCTCCTTAACCAGAGACAGAAAATGACTGAACTCTTACAGATGTTAGGTCTAGAAAAGGCCAACACAGTGGCAACCCCTATGGAAACTGACTTTCTTAAGAACACCGAAATAAGTGAGCCTTTACCTAAAGAGAATCATTACAGAAATGTCATAGGGACGCCATAGGGATGCCATCTAAACGACTACTGGGTGATCTGGGGAAGTCAGCATGGATTTGCCCACAACAAGTCCTGCCAGACCAACCTCATTTATTTCTTTGATTGAGGGATGAGCTTACTGGATCACAGGAACGCTGCTGAGGTTGTCTACCTGGATTTCAGTAAGGCTTTTGACAGGGTTCCCCATGATGTTCTGACTGGTAAACTAAAGGACTGCGGACTGAACGGTAGGATAGTTAGGTGGATGGGGAACTGGTTGGAGAATCGCACTCAGAGAGTAGTTGTCAATGGCCTTTCATCTGAATGGAGGGAGGTGTCCAGTGGGGTGCCACAGGGCTCAGTTCTGGGCCTGGTACTTTTCAATATTTTTAGAAATGATCTGGATGAGGGTGTGGAGGAGCTACTCATTAAATCTGCAGATGACACTAAACTGGGAGGAGCAGCGAACACACTAGAAGATAGAGATAGAAATCAACGAGATCTGAACATGCTGGAAAAGTGGGCGGATGTGAACGAGATCCAATTTAACAAGGATAAGTTCCGAGTTCTACATCTGGGAAACAAAAATGAGGAACATGCGTACTCGATGGGGGATGCACTTCTGAGAAGCAGTGTGTGTGAACACGATCGTGGGGTACAGGTGGGCCAAAAGTTAAATACGAGCAGCCAGTGTGATGCGGCGACAAAAAAGACTAATGCAATCTTGGGCTGTATCAATAGAGGCATAACATCCAAATCGCAAGATGTGATAATCCCGCTGTGCACTGCATTGGTCAGGCCGCACCTGGAGTATTGTGTGCAGTTCTGGAGGCCTCACTTCAAAAAGGATGTGGACAGAATGGAGCGTGTGCAGAGGAGAGTGACGAGGATGATTGGGGGCCTGGAGACCAAGCCCTATGAGGAAAGGCTGAGGGACTTGGGATTGTTTAGTCTGGAGAAGAGGAGGTTGAGGGGGGACATGACTACTCTCTTGAAGTATCTGAAGGGCTGTCCCTTAGAGGAGGAGGGCAGGGAGCTGTTCCTGTAGGCAGCAGAGGAGAGGACACACAATAATGGGTTTAAATTAAGGGCGGGGTGTTAGGAAAAACTGTTTTTTACAGGAAGAGTTGTGCAACAGTAGAATCAGCTGCCTAGGGGGGTGGTGAGCTTCCCCTCACTGGCTGTCTTTAAGCAATGGCTGGACAAACACTTGTCAGGGATGGTCTAGGGCTGATCCTGCATTGGGCAGGGGGTTGGACTAGACGGTCCGTATGGGCCCTTCCAACTCTGCGATTCTATGAATTTCTATATCTAAGCACCACTAGCAGACCCGATATTGCAACCACTGTTGGGATCCTTAGTGGAAAGCCAAGTGCACCTGGCAAGAAAGAGTGGGTTGCAGTCAAAAGGGTGGCAAGATATCTAAAAGAAACTTTAGACTTGAAACCAAAATTGCCACCCACCCACCAATAATCCAAAGTTATTTGGTTACCTGGATGCAGACTGGGCAGGACACACAAGTGGGTACTTGTTCCTGTACGGAGGTGGACCAGTCTCCTGGGGCAGTAGAAAGCAAATGACACTAAGTTTGTCTTCCACAGAGTCTGAATATGTAGCACCTGCTGAAGCATGTAGAGAGCTGTTGTGGCTAAACCAGTTACTATTTAAATATAAATTTCAACTTAATGCTGACAAGCACAATGGGAAACTCAAGTGTGGATAAGGAAGACCAAGCCCTAGTTAAGACCATGATATTGGCGGGGAAAGCAGCTATAGCTTGGGGCTGGAAGGATAAAAGTAAGTGGACAGTGGAAATCTGGCACAGCTATCTGTTTGATTTTATACAGTCAGACATCGCGGCAGTCCTGCGCAAGGAGGTACCCTGGGAAGGGAAATCCGCAGAAATTTGGAAAAGGTAGAGGACCTATCTGGAGTGGATATCCAAGGAGGGGAGGGAAGACATTCGGTGGAAGATCTTGACTTTGTGCCTGTGGCTGGAGAGAAGAGACTAAGGACTACACGAAGATAGGGAAGGGAGGAGGGAGGGAAGGGAAGGGGAGGAAAAATTGTAAGATGCTAAATAATATGGAGTGAACTTCAGAGGACAGCAGAAGACAGGAGGGCCTGGCGTGACTTGGTCCATGGGGTCGCTAAGAGTCGGACTCGACTGTGCGACTGAACAACAACAACAACAACAAAATATGGAATGTAAAAGTGATGGATAAAACAAATAAACATTAATAAAAATAAATAAATAAACCAGTTACTATAGGACTCTGGAGCTGATGAACAAAAAGCCAACTCAACTTAAAGAAAACAACCAGAGCTGCATTAATATTTCTCAGTCAGAAAAAATGGAGTCCGAAAAGTCCAAAGAGGAAGAAATGAAGTCTAGTGACTCTGTTACCTCGGGAACGGAAGATGACTTTGCGGCAGAAAAGGGTGCAGGACCTGCCAGAGACAGAAAGCCGAAGTAAAGGCAGAAGGACTTGGGAAATGGCCTTTTGAAGCGAAGAATAAGAAGATGATCAGAGATTTCTCTCATACCAACTGACAAAATAACATATAAATAGCGAATCGTTATAAGCAAGAACTCTACAAGTATATTGTGACATTAACTCTAACAGTACCAACATTTTAACTAGCAGTGAAAAGATCTCCTCCTCTTGGGGTTTTAGATTAGTGTGGTTTGCTTTTCTTTCTGTAGTCCCTGCCCTATTATTTCTTTGTAGTTTTTGTAGTTTTGCAAAATTAAAAAATATCCCTCCGGGGATTTAAAAAAAAAAGAAAAAGAAAAAATGGCTGCACGTGCTAAGCACATTGGTGTGAAGTTTCAACTTAGTGTGTGACCTAACTGAAAACGGTATGATGGAGATGGAGTACTGTTCAACAGAAAAGATGGTAGCCGACATCCTGACCAAGTCTCTATCAAGAGGCAAATTTGAAAAACTACGAGATAAACTGAAGCTTGAGAGCTCTTGCATGTGATGTTAAGAAGGGATGCTGGGTATTGTAACTCTGCATGCAAGAGGATCTGGGAGGGAAAGGGTTAAGAGAATTCTCTCACTCAGGTACACTTGGCCGTTGGCCCCACCCTCTGATGGGTTAGATGCTGAGCCTCTTTTGGCCATGGTTTGCCTTCTGTGTTTCATCTTATATAGGACCTTCTCTTTCACACCTGGGCTCGGAGCTGTAGCAAGTTAACCTTTCTGAAGTTAATCTGTTAACAACAAGTTAAATGTACCTACAGGAATACGTCACGTAAGATATGCACCTGTTTTTGTAAGTAAAATCTCTTTCTCTTGTTGCCATTGGAGTCAGATCATCTTTGTAATTTGTTTGAACAGAATTTTCCCTCAGGTGGGAAACACAAAGAATCAGGGATACTGCAAAAAGAAAAAAAAAAGCTTCCGTGCTTCCAAGGTAAATGTTTTTTTTTTTACATTTAACCCAGGGCTTTCTCAGTGGCAGCCCCATACTGGTGGAATGAGGTCCTGGAGAACATCAGGGCCCTGCCGGACCTCTTACAGATCCGCAGGGCCTGTAAAATGGAGCTTTTCCGCTAGGTGTTCGACTAGGGGCTGCCACTGATGAATGTGCCCTGGAATATCTGCTGGCCTGAGACCTCGCTGGATTAGGGCTGCCAACCCCCCCGGTAGGGCGGAATTCCCTTGGGGGGGGGCGGTCAACAGTGGGAGGGCTTCTAATGTCCTGGCCCCACTGGTGGACCTCCTGATGGCACCTGGTATTTCTGACCACTGTGTGATACAGAGTGTTGGACTGGATGGGCCATTGGCCTGATCCAACATTGGCATCTCTTATGTTCTTATGTAGGGGCTGCCACTGGTGAATGTGCCCTGGA
>NW_015172557.1:1474493-1476062 GCF_001447785.1 Gekko japonicus
GAACTCTACAAGTATATTGTGACATTAACTCTAACAGTACTAACATTTTAACTAGCAGTGAAAAGATCTCCTCCTCGGGTTTTAGATTAGTGTGGTTTGCTTTTCTTTCTCCTTAGATGTAGTCCCTGCCCTATTATTTCTTTGTAGTTTTTGTAGTTTTGCAAAATTAAAAAATATCCCTCCGGGGATTTAAAAAAAAAAGAAAAAGAAAAAATGGCT
This sequence comes from Gekko japonicus, assembly GCF_001447785.1. NCBI lineage: Eukaryota > Metazoa > Chordata > Lepidosauria > Squamata > Gekkonidae > Gekko > Gekko japonicus. The sequence goes on from NW_015172557.1 coordinate 1,474,713, forward strand.
GCACGTGCTAAGCACATTGGTGTGAAGTTTCAACTTAGTGTGTGACCTAACTGAAAACGGTATGATGGAGATGGAGTACTGATCAACAGAAAAGATGGTAGCCGACATCCTGACCAAGTCTCTATCAAGAGGCAAATTTGAAAAACTACGAGATAAACTGAAGCTTGAGAGCTCTTGCATGTGATGTTAAGAAGGGATGCTGGGTATTGTAACTCTGCATGCAAGAGGATCTGGGAGGGAAAGGGTTAAGAGAATTCTCTCACTCAGGTACACTTGGCCGTTGGCCCCACCCTCTGATGGGTTAGATGCTGAGCCTCTTTTGGCCATGGTTTGCCTTCTGTGTTTCATCTTATATAGGACCTTCTCTTTCACACCTGGGCTCGGAGCTGTAGCAAGTTAACCTTTCTGAAGTTAATCTGTTAACAACAAGTTAAATGTACCTACAGGAATACGTCACGTAAGATATGCACCTGTTTTTGTAAGTAAAATCTCTTTCTCTTGTTGCCATTGGAGTCAGATCATCTTTGTAATTTGTTTGAACAGAATTTTCCCTCAGGTGGGAAACATGGAGAATCAAGGATACTGCAAAAAAAAAAAAAAAAAAAAAAAAAAGATTCTGTGCTTCCAAGGTAAATTATACATTTAACCCAGGGCTTTCTCAGTGGCAGCCCCATACTGGTAGAATGAGCTCCCGGAGAACATCAGGGCCCTGCGGGACCTCTTACAGTTCCACAGGGCCTGTAAAACGGAGCTCTTCCGCCAGGCGTTCGACTAGATAAGCATATGGAGCAGTGGTCCATCAGTGGCTATTAGCCACACGGTATAGATAGGGGCTCTGGGGCAAGTGAGGCTCTGTCATCTTGGTGCTTGGGGGGGGGCGGTCAACAGTGGGAGGGCTTCTAATGTCCTGGCCCCACTGGTGGACCTCCTGATGGCACCTGGTATTTCTGACCACTGTGTGATACAGAGTGTTGGACTGGATGGGCCATTGGCCTGATCCAACATTGGCATCTCTTATGTTCTTATGTAGGGGCTGCCACTGGTGAATGTGCCCTGGAACATCTGCTCGCCTGAGACCTCGCTGGATGCTACCCCTATCATTGGATGTGATTTAGACTATCGCCATCATCTGTCGGTTTTATGTGTAAACTGTGGCTGTTTTAATTTGCTATTGTAGTTATTAACTGTTTTAACTCTGTATTGTTCATGTTATTCTAACTTAGTTAGCTGCCTTGAGCCAGCGGGTCCGGCAAGGCGGGGTACAAATAGAAGCAATAAATAAATAAATAAATATGATAGTAACCTATGGAAAGAATCCCTTTGCTAGCACCATTAATTTTTTTTAAATGA
>NW_015172557.1:1476072-1518234 GCF_001447785.1 Gekko japonicus
TAAATGAGGGTCCCCCCCCCCCCGAATTGTGTTTCTAGGACAGTGTCTCCCAAGTGGTATATTCCAAGAAGAGCTGAAGAGCCCCCATGTCAGACAAGGGAAAGAAATGTTACATACAAAAACAGGAGCAAATTACTAACAGGAAGTCCTTCTTCTGTTCCACTACATGGACAGTGACATCTATTGAAGGAAAGGAGGAGAGACACACTGAGATTCCCCAGTAGAGCCTGCACAAAGCTGACAGAGACAGAAAAATCTCAGAAGCCTCACTGTTAACCTGAAATCCCAGCTCTACACCTTAATCCGGAATGACAAAACACAGATAGTGCAATTCCAGGAAGTTGATATTAACCAAGCTATCCCAAAGTCAGAGGCTTTCCTGGTGTTCTGGAAAAGAACACCAGACGTTTTTGGGAAATTGTCTAGAACAGCATTGTACGGATACAGGAATGTGATATTAAGTAATTAGGGACATGTAACCAGGGGTCATTTCGTAGAAAAAGAGGTGCAGGAGCTCATTAGCATAACTTATTTGCATATGCCACACACCCTGACATCACCGGAAGTGTGTCAGAAGGCAACACCCACCGCTCAGGCTCCACTGGACTGTTTTGGATTGCTAGCTACTTGGGGGGGAGGGAGGGAACGTGCAGATCTGTCCTCGCAGAGGAGGGAGAGCTTGTACCTGAATAAAACTTGGTCTTAAAGGTGCCACTGGACTGTTTGGTGTAGTGGTTAAGTGTGCGGACTCTAATCTGGGAGAACCGGGTTGGATTACCCACTCCTCCACTTGCACCTGCTGATGTGACCTTGGGTCAGTCACAAGCTCTGGCACGGCTGTCCTTGAAAAAGAGCAGTTTGTGTCAGAGTTCTCTCAGCCCCACCCATCTCACGGGGTGTCTGTTATGGGGAGGGGAAGGGAAAGGAGTTTGTAAGCCACTCTGAGACTCCAAGTGAAGGGCGGGGTATAAATCCAATCTCCTCCTCCTCCTCCTCCTTTTGGACCAGGGGGCCGGGAGGGGGGCTCTGCAATTTACCTGGCGGCTTCTTGCTCTGAATGAGGGCTGCCTGGGCTCTTCACTGCTGGAGCTCCACTCCTGTGCGCTCCTGCAGGAAATGACCCCTGCATCATGCAGGGCTCTTTCTGTAGCAGGAACTCCTTTGCATATTAGGCGACGCACCCCTAATGTAGCCAATCCTCCAAGAGCTTACAGAGCTCTTCTTACAGGAGCTACTGTAAGCTCTTGGAGGATTGGTTACATTAGGGGTGTGTCGCTTAATATGCAAATGAGCCCTACAAAAAGAGCCCTGCCTGCATGTAACTGTTATGACCATTTTAAGCAAAAGGTATCTTAGCCCACTTTACCAGTGGTATCCCTTCACTCCTCAAAAATGTGACGTTGTAACCCCCTCAGACATGAGAATATGTGAGAAGTTCTGTGCACTCTTGCTCTCTACAGTAATCTTGGATGTTGGGGAGGGGAGGAGAATTAAACTTCGCTGCATACTGACAAACTGGAGGAGGAGGAGGAAAGAAGACACAGTTAAAAATGTTTGGAAATCTAGTCCTGGGACAGACCAGATAGCAGCAGTTGCCTAATACGTTCATGGAGCAAGCGTTATTAAAAAAAAAACCTGTTAGACAAGTCTGCACCACTAAAGCCAAATGAAATGCAGAGCAGCGGAAGAATGGGAAGAGTAGTGCTCCTCGGAGAAAGACAAGAACCCTGTTCCCGTGGGACGCATTGATTCTCTAAAGAAGAAAAAACGTTAGGGGGAAAAAGAGAGCCAAACTACCATGCGAAATGGAAGGGCATTTGTAGAAGAGATGTTACACAACCACAGCCGAAGATATTTGAAAAGATGCACAAAAAGGCTTTAGAGTAAGACAGGGGCAAAAACTGGATGAAGAGGATGCTATAAAGGAAAACAAATGACACATCCACTGGATTTTTTTGTGTGTGTGAGCAGAGAGAAGTTCAGAACCACACTGTCTGCACCCTCCTTTAGCAATCTTCTTTCTGGTACCCAACGGCTTCAGGGATCTGAAAACACAAATAGCTACATATCGTAGTGCTGAGGCATGGAACGCCGTAAAGGACACTGAAACCATCAGTTTGCTGAATGGCAACCAAGGACAAGTGCCCATTCTCAGAATGACTGGCTCCGCTAGACTTTAGGTGACCAAGAATAACGATGGTTAGGATTATTTGATTGTTCCTAATGTAAGAAGGTGGCTAATACTCAATTTCAGCAGAGGGACACAGGATGTGTTTTCAGTATAGAAGCCTGTCAAGCCATTTTTATGCCTAGCCTTAATATAATTCTCCTTTCCCCATAAGAGGGCAGGTTTATGAATAATTACCATATGCAAATTAATAGGGGCTCTTTATCTTCCAAAAGTGGTACTACCGCAACACTACCAATGGATCACATAGCATCAGAAGAAATGTTATACTGCACTGTCTACCCAATCCCGTAACCAAGCCAAAATTGCACACTGATTCCTCTAAAGAGAGCTTGTGTGATATAGTGGTTAGGCTGCTGAAACAGGATGTGAGAGACCAGCTTCAAAACACACACAGACACACCTGTCATGAATTCAGTGTTCCCTCTAAGCTGAGTTAGTGTGAGCTGGCTCACAGTTTCTTAGCCTCTGGCTCACACCTTTTTGTCTTCACTCAGGAAGGATGGCTCCAGAGCAAACTAATTTATGCAGTAGCCAAATCGCTGGCTCACAACTTTAAATGCCAGTAGCTCACAAAGTAGAATTTTGGCTCACAAGACTCCACAGCTTAGAGGGAACATTGGATGATCCTTACTGGGTCATCTTGAGCCAGTCAGTTTCACAGCCTCACCTATCTCATTGAGTAGAAAATAAAGAAGGGACAGCCATTTGGGAATTACTTGCTTTCTGTGGAATTCTGTACTGGAGAAGTAAGACAAACCATGGTCTGCGACGGTTTTTGCGAGGCGCTTGAAGTTCACTGCGAGTATGAACGGTTTGGAAAGCGACAGACCCGGAAAGGAAAGGAAAATCAACGAGCAGTTCTTTTCGAAAAGAAGTTCTGGGACCGCAACGCATTGTGCAACCTTCACATTTCAACATCAAAGATTCTTGATTAAACACTGGTAGGGCTCCTTTGGGATTGGGCAAGCGAAGAGGTGACAAACCACAGGAGAAAAAAATTGGACAGCTGACAGCAGCCTGGGGGAAGGGAAAAGAGAAGCCCACAAGACTTGCTTTCCCAAGAAAAAGATTAAGAAATTTAGAGCACAGCAAGTACAGCTGGGCACCTCGGATGGACAAACAGCGTTACTGTATTGAGATTCCTAGGGAGCTGCGGTGGCTCAAGTGGTTAAGACGCTGAACTGTAGGCTGTGGAAGGTCAGTAGTTCAGCAGTTCGAGACCCGAGTGCCGCATGATGGAGTGAGCTCCCGTCTCTAGTTCCAGCTCCTGCCAACCTAGCAGTTCGAAAGCAAGAACTTGCAAGTAGATAAATAGGTACCGCTTCGGTGGGAAGGTAACAGCGTTCCGTGCGCCTTGGTGTTTAGTCATGCCGGCCACATGACCACGGAAACGTCTTCCGACAGCGCTGGCTCTTCGGCTCTGAAACGGAGATGAGCACCGCAACCCTAGAGTCGGATTTGACTGGCTTTCGAGCAAGGGAAACCTTTACCTTTTACTGAGATTCCAGCAGCCCCACTGGCTAGTCTCTTCTTCTTATCCCCAGCTCTCTCCAAATAAAGGTAAAGGTAAAGGTTTCCCTTCGACTGGCTTTCGAGCAAGGGAAACCTTTACCTTTTACTGAAATTCCAGCAGCCCCACTGGCTAGTCTCCACTTCTTATCCCCAGCTCTCTCCAAATACAAGTGTTGCATTTGGATGCCCCTTTTGAGTCTGGATTCTCATCCAGCGTCATCAGTTGGGGCATAGCACTTCTAAAGAAGCTTCCCCCCCCAAAAAAAAAGTGCTGTAAATACCATGAGGCACATGCCCTAATGCAGGCCTCAGCCACATGAATGGTCTTCAGAAGAACTCTGGTCATAGCATCCCTAAGCCATTATCAAAACGTAACGGAATTTTGCCACCGGCATCTTAGCTCAGCCCATATAGCAGGCACGATTTCCCCCCCTAGCAAACGTTTATCATCCACCTTTCTCATAAAGGCTCGATGAAGATTGCAAAATGTTTAAAAATTCAGTAAAAACAATCTAGAAAATTGCAACAGACATTAAAACCATGGTGTCGATCTTCTGGGACCCCGGTCCGCTTCCTCCAAATCCTCTCCTATACAGTATATTTCCTAAGACCTTACGTTCTGAAACCATGGATTGCGTTCTTGTGCACAATGATGCACACAATGATATCTGTGTGCCTTTGCTCACTCAACAGATGGTTGTGGATGTGTTTCCCTTCCAAGTTAAAAAAAATCTTGCAAAAACTGTCCTAGATACTTACTGGCTGAGGACAGACTGGCAGTATGAAGCGCGAGGGAGGCGGGGCAAAAAGACCCGAACCAAGTTGTGCCGGGGATTCCCGGTCCCACGGCACCTACTGATACCGGGAAGGAGGCGCAAGGGAGTGTTCGCACTGTTGGCCCGCCCCTGGTGGAGGCACGGCTGTAAGTGGCTTTCACTCCGGCGATATGCGCATAGGCGCAGCATTGCATCAGCAATTGGGGCAGGATCCCGTTGCGCCTGCCCCTGTCTTGCACTGGGCGGTAGAGCAGCAAACATCTGGTCACATCACTGCTGCCTCTCCAGGGCAATCAATGGCACCTTCCTGGTGCCAGAGTGAGGCCAAGAGGTCAGTCACCATGGATGCCGAGGACGCAGGCAGCTCCAAGCGCATATTGCGCATGGGCGCATCCCTGCTGGATCAGCCGGTTCACCTTATCAATGCGGCTTCTAGCGTGCAGACTTCCGGGAAGCGGGATCAACGCGCCCTCCAGGGTTTGCTCCAGCTTTCACCTGGTACTTTTTAAACGCTGTAGGAAATCATCATAGGACGGGTTGAGTACGGCTGGGGAACGCCTGACCACTGTGCCTGTGTGTGAACCGGCCCCTTCAATCCGTTTGTGAAAGGTGCCTCTATCGGGCCAAACTGCCAGTCTGAACTCGGCCACTGTATTTTCACTCTTCCCTTTGCAGGCAATAGCAACATTTCATTTGGGCTCCTTGGCCTAAAGAGATCACAGTTGCCAATTCCCACTTCATAATCACAAGGGCAATTCTCCAGCAAAACACGATCATGCACAATCTATTTACTACTGCATGTTAGGGGGTGTGGCATATGCAAATAAGTTATGCTAATGAGTTATGCTAATGAGCTCCTGCACCTCTTTTTCTACGGAATGACCCCTGCCAACAGCAGTGTGGGGGGGAGGACTCACTTTGCAGTGACTTCTACACAATAAAGGTAACATAAAAAGGGTCTCTTGGAATGTAAGATTTAGATTTTTCAGAATAAGGAAGAGTGATGCCCTGCCACGATAAACAAAAATCGGGGTGATGGGAGGCAAAGAACAAGAAAGATAACAAGGGAGGGAGATGTTAATTAAGTCAACAGGGAGAGGAAATTGTTCAGGAGCACAGACACCCAACCCTCTGGTTGGGTTTCAGCAATTAGCAAACATGGCTGCATAGTTTCCCAGGTCACATGAGACTTGCAAATTTGTTTTTTTTAAAGAAGAACCAGAATATAAGAATACAAACAGCCTGATCGTAACCAATGTTCCCTCTAAGCTGTGGAGTCTTGTGAGCAAAAATTCTACTTTGTGAGCTGCTGGCATGAAAGTGGTGAGTCAGCAATTTGGCTACTGCACAAATTAGTTTGCTCTGGAGCCCTCCTTCCTGAGCTAAGGCAAAAATGTGTGAGCTGGAGGCTAAAAAACTGTGAGCTAGCTCACACTAACTCAGCTTAGGGGGAACACTGATACTAACCTTATTTCCTCAAAATAAATCCTCTTCACTCCACTGGAATTGCTTGGACATAAACATCCTCCCGACTGCAATTCTCACGCTCCAGGTTTCCAGATTCAGAGCAACGTGCAGAAACAGGAAGCACGGAGACCTCATTATGGTGAAATAGCAAGCATGACTGGGAGTTGCTAGCCTCTGCCTATTGGCAGCTATGACACAATACTGTTAATAGCCTGTAAGTTCTCCTTTCAGCCCTTCAAGGTGGGGCTGCATGGTATAGGGGTTAAAGTTTCAGATTAGGAACAGGGAAAGCTCAACCAAATCTAACTCAAGAGGGTTTTTGTAAGGATAAAACGGAGGACAGGAGATTTACATACACTGCCCTAAGCTTCTTGGAGAAAACAGAAGACAAAATATTTTACAGAGGTCCTATATACATCATACAGGCCCGGGACACACGGGCCGGATATCGCAGGGGGGAGGCGTGGCTAATTGCCCTGGCGCAGTTTGATCTGTGATTACGCGATCAGACGTGCCGGCGGCACACCATGGGTCCTTCCCTCGGCGCCGGCGGGTAAACGAGGGACCGGAGGGGAATGCCGCGCGCCGGCGCGATCACACCACGGGCGTACGGAGGCAGCCCGTGGCATTACTAGTACCTTTGAGGTACTAGTTTTTTAACGTGCATTGTCGGCGGTAAGCCATGGCTGCGCTCCACTTCCCAGATGTTGGGGTGTGATCGCGCCCGGATAATCCGCCCACCATCCGTGCCTCTCCCGCGGCAACTTTGCCATGTGACCGGGGCCACAATGAGACTGATAACCTGTAACACTCAAGGAATCAAAGGCTTGCCTAGCATTCTCCTTGTGAATTACCCAACACGCTACTAGCTCCAATACTCACAGCAACCAGAACAGAACCTATGCTTCACCCACTGGAATGCCATTGAAAAACTAAACAAAAATACTATATTTTTAGTATACTTTTTACACTTGCTGTGACATAATTAAAGGGTAATAAAGGATAACTTATCTGTGTGATCATTTACGACCCCATGACCAAGCTTTCCTTCAGCGTGACAGCTGCTAGAAATGGGGAACAATCTACCTTTTGAGCAACCAGCCCAATCTATCAAAGAATAATGGGATAAACCCCAAACCCAGCATCGGCAGCTATTTACAGAAGTACCCCTGCGTACTGTAAGACTTACAAAGAACTTTTTAACAAGCCAACTGTTATTTTTGGAAGGGGATTTCATTATTATTTTTTACTGGCATTTCCACATTAGCACATTTAAACCGTCAAAAGTGTCTCCCGATGTTTCACAATATGCCTTAAATATTGTTGTTGTACATTCTGAGCTCAAGAGCTGGAAATCTCTAAATTTCTGGAGAGTCCTGGATATCGGTTCCATACAAACTCTCTTCCGGTAAAAGTACTCACATAAATGTGTTTTTTCCTTGTACATTGACTTAGATGTTCCAATAATTCACCCCTACAGTTCTAAGCATTACTTAATATATTTCCTTGCAAGTTCGGATTAGCCCTAGCCTGGGCGAATAGGCCTTGTGGAGGATTTGTGCGTTTTGAAGGGAACTAACCCTATTACTGCTCCACTATCCCAGAAGGATTGAGTGCCATTTGATTGACTGAAGAGTATTGTCTGCTCTTAACCTAATTATGAAAATATGCAAATACATATATAAGCTGGTCTCGACATCATGCCCAGGATCAAACATGTTTCCCCCCTGAGAGCCAGTTTGGTGTAGTGGTTAAGTGCGCGGACTCTAGTCTGGGAGAGCCGGGTTTGATTCCCCACTCCTCCCCTTGCACCTGGCTGGATGACCTTGGGCAAGCCGTAGTTCTGATAAGAGCTGTCCTTGAAAAAAGAGCCGTTCCTGTCAGAGCTCTCTCAGCCCCACCTACCCACTGTCTGTTGTGGGGAGGGGAAGGGAAAGGAGTTTGTAAGCCGTTCTGAGACACCTTTGGGTAGTGAAGGGCGGGGTATAAATCCAATCTCTTCTTCTTCTTCTTCTTCTTCTTCGAAACATTTTCTCTTTAAAAGTTCAGATGGAGAAGAATTGTGCAACTCAAAAGCTTGTGTACTGCAACTGAGCATTAGGTTTCCCTTGCTAGAAAGCCAGTCGAATCCAACTCTAGGGTTGTGGTGCTCATCTCCGTTTCCAAGCCGAAGAGCCAGCGCTGTCCGAAGACATCTCCACGGTCATGCGGCCAGCATGACTAGACGCCGAGGCGCACGGAATGCTGTTACCTTCCCACCGAAGCGGCACCTATTTATCTACTTGCAATTTCTTGCTTTCGAACTGCTAGGTTGGCAGGAGCTGGAACCAGAGACGGGAGCTCACCGTCTTGCGGCACTCGGGTCTCGAACTGCTGAACTACCGACCTTCCAGCATCAGCTGATCCCAATATAAGTTATTACCTCACAAATCTGAAATGTCTTTCTCTCATTCATCGATTGCCTCATCAGCAGACATTGCCCTGCAGCTTCGTTAAACCAGCAGGAAAAAGAAGGCGACACTGCTGTTTACAGCAGCTTTCCAAGGAATGGTCAGAGAGGAAAGGTAACTTGCAGAGGTTGTAGGACTCAATTTTCCAAGAAAAGCTACTGCTGCTTCCCCGGGGAGGTATGCCTGGCCCCCTCACTTTGAATTTAGGACCCAATTTGGTTAAGTTTACTAGCAGTCCTGAATTGTGATTTTAAATTTTGGTTTTTATGTGGTTTTTTATATATTTTATCTGTGTTGTAAGATGCCTTGAGCCCCTTAAGGAAGAATGTTTTGGATAAATAAACGAGGCATGTATAGGCTTGCCATGTCCATCTTCCACCCCCACCGGGGGACTTTGGGGGTGTTCCTGGAGGGGGCGGGGCATCCCCGACGTGATGATGTCACGTTGGGGACGTCCGCCACCCCCCCTCCGCCCGCACGCTGGAACTCCAGAAACGGCAGTTCCTTGCACTTAAAGGAGCCAGCATTTCCCTTTTAAATGCAGGAGCCGGCGTTTCCCCTTTAAGAGCAGCCGCGTTTCCCTTTTGAGAGCATGCAAGCCTGATCTCAAGCGGAGATCGGGCTTGGGAGGAAACACGGGTTCCACACACTTAAAGGGAGAGAGATGGGTGGTTGTGGGTGTTGGGGGCGGGGCTCCCCCTGCCAGCCATCTAACCCTAACCCCCCAAAAAAAACGGGGGCCCCCTGGCAAACTGGGGTGGGTGGGTTGGCAACCCTAGACATGTACGACTCTGCTCAACCAAGCCTTAAGCCTTCCTGCAGCCTAAGGGAATCTTCCTCCAACATAAGTGAAGAAAAAGCCACGGAGGCTGGAAGAAGGGTCCAGACTGTGCTGAACAGAGCGGTGAGCTACATGCCAGGGCGGGTGGGAGGCGAGGGGTTTCCCAAGACAGGGTCAAGCAAACCAGTAGAAGGGCCAAGACAAGAACCCCAGATTAGGAGCTTCCAGCCTTATTATATATAGTCCACGTCTTCCTGGTTATCTGATCATTACACTCAGTAATAATCTGTTCACAGCCGTTGCTCCTTCTCCAGCATAAACAGCGTTGAACGGGATGGGTGAGATTTCAGAAGCCAAGACCTTGGGAACAAGGGGCTCATATCCTTAGGTACCTTACCTACGCTAAGTGTCACCGGTTTCTTCACTCTCCGCCTACACCTCACCATGTGTCTCAGTAGCTCCACCTGCATGAAGCAATCACCACCATCGGTGTGATCCTGTCTCGGATCCCACAGACACATGGATCCCTCCAGAAGCAGGCCACATCCCAAGGAGTGAAGCGCTTCACTGGGTGTGGATGGGACAGTAGTTAAATCAAATGGCCCACATACTGAGCCTGCCAACGAACAAAGCCGAGAATGAGCCATTTCATCACTGAGACAACCTGGACGTTTGAAGATTGTAGGATGTCCTGTTTGAAAGCTCTGTGTATAAGTATAAACAGACGCTTTTCCGATTGGTCTGGTTTACCGTGGGAACACGGAGTGAATAGGGCTCCGCCACGATGCAAGAACTTGATGGTTAGAAAAGGGGGGGGGAGTGTGATTTCACACAGCCATTAAAGAAGGAAAGATCAGCTGTTGTACTTACATCCATGTAGTTCTTCAAAGCTTCTGGGGTTGGAGTTTCTGCGCCTGGAGCCCCATATTTGTACTTCAGCACCTCACCCATCTCAATCAGGTCTTGGATATCGTTCCCATATTCTGAATAGATGCTGCGCATGGAAGGGAACTTCTTCAACGGGATTCTGGTTTTTAAAAGACACACACTACATTAGCTGGAGCAGGTAGCCCTTCGGACCTCTCCACCCACCCACTGTTGAACTAGAGCCGGGCAGGCCTGATATTGAAACTGTTCTTTCACTTGGGGCCCACAAGTGTCAAGATAAGGGCTAAACACCAAAGCGACAGTTTCATTATCAGCACCATCTAGTGAGACACTTCCCTTTGCAGCAAAGGCTGCATCTTTTCCTCCTGAAAGACAGAAACGTAACAGGTTCTATGGGTGTCACATTCTTCACTGGTGCTTACTGGTTTGCCTGCTGTGCAGTTAAGGGATCCTTGTTAATTTGCTCCTGCAAGGAATCTGGCACTATCTAAAGGGAACCTCCCTAGTGGATCAAGTTTTAGAAGTTCCTTTAAAAAAAAAATTATTAAGTCATGCTTGCTGCAAGGCAAACTGCTGGAAATTTACTATCCAACCTTTAATTACAATACTTCTTAAGTGACACCTTTCATCTGTCAATATCTGTGCTTTTAATTCAGACTTGCATTTAAAAGAAGCACACTAAAAGGAGTCATACAGGGTAACCATTACGAGCACAGCCCAAACACCCAAGGTATAAAACTGCCATCTCTCTCCAGAGCACAAGCCCTGCTACCATTCCCATCCTATGTTTAAGCCCTTTTTATCCAGTCCACAGTCAAATCCAAACCAACCAATACATCAGTAGTCAAATTCAAATACCTTTTATTGGCATACAATATTAGAAGCATTTCCCAATAATACAATCCAAAAGAAATTATAAAATAGATAGTCGTGGCTATGTCAGGCCTAACTCAAGTTGTCACAAGCTAGATTTGACGCATCAGTAGTAACATTCACAACACTTGGGATCTTAGCGTTCACTCTTAAAAAAACAAGGTGGTGGCAAAACTTCCCGGCAAGTTCATGGTGAAGCAGGAATTTGAATGCGGTAACAACATCGGCTGTAGCGAACAAGTGGGGGGGGGGGCAGTAAAAAAGGTTTCTTAGGTAGTCAGGCTTTTGAACAGCACCACCCATCCAAAACCCACCACAGGAAGTCGAAGGGCTCTCAGAGAAAACTGCAAGTTTCACAGTTTGGTTAGGAGATGTTCACATTACAGTAAAGAGGCAGCAGGACAATTTCAATGAAAGCTGTTCAACCCGTATTAGTAACCGCAGAGAATCAAGTCTAAAACGTTGGCAAACTGGTCTTGCTAGCTTTCATAGACTGAGATGCTAGTAACCCAGTCTCACTTCAAGTTTAAGGCCTCTTTAGTCAACAGTATCGATGGGAAACGAGGGCCCATGCATTTTGGCTGGCCAGCTACTGAATTCTGGCAACACCCTGGTCACCACTTCTGTCTCAAGTCCTCAACATGGTGAAGCATTTGAGAGAGGGGTCAGTTTCTCACTTCACAGATAAGCTCTGGGACACCTAGCAGCTGCAACTCTCTCTCTGTCTCTCTTAACTAGCACAAGGCAGGAGACGCCAGGCTGAGTTTTCTGCAATGCCGGGAGTGGAAGAGCCTTCTCATTTCTTGTTGGTTGTAGAAAGAAATGTATGATTTGCACAGGTTGTGGATTCCAGTACAGAACCAACTATGGAATATTTCAGCTTTGCCTCTCAGTGTGCCCCCTTTCAAATAAATTTGGAAAAATTTAGCCATATTTTTTGCAGGGGGGGGTCCTTTGGATATGGCTAACATTCTTGCAAAGGGCTTTTTATTTATTTTTTTAAACTGTGGCTGCACCTCCTGTACTTAGATACTAAGAACATGTAAGGCATCTGAATTATACAGCACTGCCGACCATGTAGGAGGTATTTTCGGCATGTCAGGACACCAACAATCAAACTTGTTTGCTCACTATGAAAGTGTGATGGCTTTTCTTTCTATCTAATGCCATCTCTTCCATTAGGTGGTGCCTCGTGTGCAGGGGTGTGTATGAGAGCATATGCACAGATGTGCAGGCACATTCAGAGAACGGGAAAAAAAATTACCAGCGAGTTTCACTGTAAGATTTTTATCTTTTAAGAAAAGACCTCAGGTTGTGCGAGTGTAAACACTCTCGTACATCTAGTGTTTGCCACTTGCAGGTTTTTCCACAGGTTTAAGTGTTTCTTTGCCATTCTACATCACACAGGTGTCTACTTAAAAATGGATGGGTGAGAAGAGCAGATTGCTCAATGCTATCTTTACGCGCCAAAGCATACATTTCTTAACAGCCTCTTGACATTCTTTGACCCTTTTCCGGTGGCAATAACCCGTCGACTCACTGCAGCTCTACAAACTGCTTGCAAGACAACCCAAACCTACATTCCTCTCTCTCCCCCAACCTTGAAGGCCTCAGAAATTAGACCCCTGAAATTCTACAAGGTGCTGATACATGGAGACTCAGGCACATCCAGGGCTCCAACCAATTGCAACGACACAAACCGGGGTGGCGGGGGTGTAATTTCATATCTGTGACTATCAGACTGATAACTACATTTATTTTTGTAAATTAAAGAAACGGAGAAAGTTACCTTCAGTTGTCAGAATTAGGCTACAATCCTAGAATGCCCATGAGGAAGCCAGTCCCACTGAATCCAGTAACACTTAACATGCTTAGGACGAGGGATATCCGACTGGTCTCTTGAGGCTAGGGTTGCCAACTCTAGGTTAGACAATACCTGGAGGCTTTGGGGGGCTAGTCCAGGAGAAGGCAGGGTTTGGGGAGGGGAGATACCTCAACATGGTTCACTGCCGCAGAGTCCACCCTTCAAAGCAGCCATTGCCTCCAAGGGACCTGATCTCTCTCAGCTGGAGATCAGTTGTAAAAGCGGGAGATCCCCAGGCCCCACCTGGAGGCTGGAAACCATGTGCCAATTCCCAAGAGAAAGCAAGGTCAAGGCAGAGAATGTACACCAAGAGGAAAAACTAGCTCTGCTTGGGGGACCCCCGACGTCACTGCAATCTAATCCTTAACACTCGACTAACAGAAATGATCTCTGTTCCCTCACAAATCGACCCAACCAGAGCCAATGTTCCCTCTAAGCCATGGAGTCTTGTGAGCAAAAATCCTACTTTGTGAGCCACTGGCATTAAAGTTGTAAGTTAGCGTATGAGTTGTTTTTTCTAAAGTAAAACCTCAGTATTCAGGTTAAATTGCCGAGCTGGCACTTTGGGATAAATAAGTGGGTTTTGGGTCGCAGTTTGGGCACTCGGTCTCTAAAAGGTTCGCCATCACTGCTCTAAGCTGTGGAGTCTCGTGAGACACTGGCCTTCAAGTTGTGAGCAAGCGATTTGGCCGCTGCATCAATGAGTTTGCTCCGGAGCCCTCCTTCCTGAGCGAAGACAAAAAAGGTGTGAGCAGCTGGGGGCTAAAAAACCGTGAACTCCACTTAGAGGGAACACTGAGTTACCAGACAACTAACATCTGAGCACCAGGCTCTCCCCAAAATTTTGCACGATTTCACAGTCGCGCTCATTCACAATGGCGAAAAACAGCAGCAGCAGCAGCATCCTAGGAACAGACAAATGGGACGACAAGAGCCTCGCCATGCCGGCTCCATCCAGGCACGCCCTCCTACACGCCCGGGAGAATCCACAGGGGGGGGATCAGCAGTTGCTTTACAAAGCACGACAACAAGGCTTGTTGCACTTGGACTGCAAGGAGATCAAATCAGTCAATCCTAAAAGAAACCAACCCTGACTGTTCCCTGGAAGGCCAGATACTGAAACTGAAGCTCAAATACTTTGGCCACCCAATGAGAAGGGAGCCCTCACTGGAGAAGACCCTGATGCTGGGAAAGACTGAAGGTCAAAGAAGACAGGGACGGCAAAGGATGAGATGGTCAGACAGTGTCACAGATGCAACGATCATGAAGTTGAGCAAACTTCAGAGGACGGCGGAAGACAGGAGGGCCTGGCGTGATCTGGTCCAATGCTCCCTCTAAGCTGTGGGGTCGTGAGCAAAAAAATCCTACTTTGTGAGCTACTGGCATTAAAGGCGTGAGCTGGGGGCTAAAAAACCGTGAACTCAGCTTAGAGGGAACACTGAGTTTGGCTGCTGCACAAATCAGTTGGCTCCGGCGCCTTCCTTCCTGAGCCGAGACAAAAAGGTGTGAGCCGGAGGCTGAAAAACTGTGAGCTAGCTCACACGAACTCAGCTCAGAGGGAACCCTGATTCTTGTCCATGGGGTATCGAAGAGACTGTGCGACTGAACAACAACAACAACAACAACAAGGCTACTCCCGGGAGCAACAGGGCGATGGCAATCTCCTCCCAAACCCCCCCGCGAAGAGGCTCTTCCTTCCAAAGGCATCCTCGCCAGCCCCCGACCCTCACCTGATCAGCGACGAGGAGGCGGCGACGAGAGAGGCCAGCAGTAGCAACGAGCGAAGCCCCATGGCGGCGGCGGCTGTGCGGGATTGCAGAGACTCGGTGACGGGCTGAGGCTGAGACGCCGCTCCTGCTCCTGCTGCAAGCCCCGATGCGCTTGTGCCGGCACCCCTGGGCGCCCCGCTGGTATTAAGGGGATGACTGAGCAATCCAGTCCTGTGACTGCCTCGTCAGCTGACCGTCTGGAATTGCAACTGGGTGCCATGTGATCAGAGGAGAGGTGGAGAGAAGCTGTTTAACCCCGGGTATGCCGTGGGAGACCGGTAGAGGGCGGGGGGCGCGGGAGCCCTGCGTGCATGCATGCAATGTGCCTGCACATGTCTCCCAAGGCCGCTTGCTGGGTGCGAGAGAGGGACGTGACTGTTTCGCGCGGCGCGGCCATCGCTAAACATCCATGCAAGCAAGCGCTCCAGAGTCGGCGCTGAAAATGCAAGAGAGAGCGATTGAAAAATAGCGACGGAGGAGGTCTTCTTTTGCCACTTTTGGACACACCGCGCCCTTCACGCAAAAAAACCTCTTCGCTTTGGACGAGATCCTCTGAACGCGCGTTTATGTTTGTTAAGGCTATTGTCGTTCCCACCACTTCGGTTTCAGTGCGCCTTGGTGTTTCATGCCGGCCACATGGCCACGGAAACGTCTTCGGACAGCGCCGGCTCTTCGGCTTCGAAACGGAGATGAGCTCCGCAACCCTAGAGTCGGATTCGACTGGCTTTCGAGCAAAGGAACCTTTACCTATTGTCGTTTCAGCAACGGGTTGCCAGGAAAGGTTCTGTTGCTTCTGACCCATGCTCCCTCTAAGCTGTGGAGTCTTGTGAGCAAAAAATGTACTTCGTGAGCCACCGGCATTGAAGCTGTGAGCGAGTGATTTGCCTGCTGCATAAATTAGCTTGCTCTGGAGCCCTCCTTCCTGAGCGAAGACAGAAATGTGTGAGCCGGAGGCTAAAAACCTGTGAGCTAGCTCACACTAACTCAGCTTAAAGGGAATATTGTTCGAGACAGTTGCCAGAAACAACCATGGGGTGTGATAGTGAGCAAGTTTTTTATGGACATGAAAGACCACATCTGGAGGGGGGGGATGGTAAGACTGCCAACTAGGGTGTTTGTTAGTCACTCTGTATTTCAAAAGAATATGGGTTGCAAGAGAAGAGAGTTACTAACTGTAATAACACACTACAGACGGAACATGCCAACATGGGAGACCACTGATCACTTCCCCATCTTCAAACAACAGTGTTAAATTCATAAGAAATTACTTAACTTCACTAGAACATTATGGAAAATTAGAGCGCATAATAGGTGATTTTAACTACCCACTCATTAATTGGGTCAATATGTGTTCTAGTCGGGAAAAAGAGATTGAGTTTCTAGACACTCTCAATGACTGTGCTATGGAGCAGATGGTCACAGAACCTACCAGGGGAGAGGCATCCTGGATTTGGTCCTAAGTCATACCCAAGACCTGGTGAGAGATGTAAAAGTGATTGCACCACTTGGGAACAGTGACCATAATGTTACTGAGGCCCCGGTCACATAGGTGGTTTTGGGCCGGAAGAGGGACAGATCGGGGGCGCAGCAAACGGGCGCGATCTCACCGCAACATCTGGCAATCAACGCGTCCCCGTCCCCGATCCGGAGCAAAAAACCCCAAGTAAAGAGAAGGACTTACCTGAAATGCCGCAGCAAGCACGGCCATGGGATCGCCGGCCCGTCCGTCGTCAGGAGCATTTGAAGCTCCTGGCCGAACTGCGCATGTGCATGCATGCGCAGCCAGCTGCCTCGGTCTCCCGTCCGTGGCTTCCTCCCCGGCATCTGATCGTGCCGGGGAACAACTGCGCAGTGGCTCAGGGGACCTGTGTGATCCCGCCGCCGCGTGTCTCTTTTGGTGCGGCTCTAAAAAGCCGCACTTTGGCCGTGTTTTTTCCTGCTGTGTGGCAGGGGCCTGAGTTCAGCATTTGTATAAATAGGGAGTTGCCCAAAAAGACTGACACAACCACTTTTAACTTTAAAAAGGGGTAACTTCTCTGATATGAGGGAACATATGAGGAAGAAACTGAAAGAAAAAGTAAAGTAAAGGTAAAGGTTTCCTTGCTCGAAAGCCAGTCGAATTCGACTCTAGGGTTGCGGTGCTCATCTCCGTTTCAAAGCCGAAGAGCCAGCGCTGTCCGAAGACGTTTCCGTGGTCATGTGGCCGGCATGACTAAACACCGAGGCGCACGGAACGCTGTTACCTTTCCACCAAAGTGGTACCTATTGATCTACTTGCAATTTCTTGCTTTCGAACTGCTAGGTTGGCAGTAGCTGGAACTAGAGACGGGAGCTCACTCCATCATGCGGCACCCGGGTCTCGAACTGCTGAACTACTGACCTTCAGGTCTGCAGTTCAGCGTCTTAACCACTTGAGCCACCGCAGAAAGGGTGGAAATGGTCAAAACCATTGGTGAAGCTTGGAGACTATCTAAAACTACAATCCTAGAAGCTCAGAAAAAATATATTCTGTAGGTTAGGGAAGGCACAAATAGGTATAGAAAAAAAACCCTGCATGGTTAACAAAGTAATGGAAGCTGTAGAAGGTAAGAAGGATTCATTTAAGTGTTGGAAAGCTAGTCTCTGGTTGATAAAAGGGAACACAGGCTGTGGCAAATAAAATGCAAGTCTGTGATCAGGCAGGCAAAAGGGGAATATGAAGAGCATATAGCAAAAAACATAACGACCAACAATAAAACTTTTTTCAAATACATTAGAAGCAGGAAACCAGCCAGGGAGGCAGAGGGGTAAAAGGAGTAGTGAAGGATGATAGGGAAATGCCTGAGAAGCTGAATGCATTTTTTGCTTCTGTCTTCACTGTGGGGGGGGGGGGTGTTGAAAGACCTGAGTCAAATTGAGGTGATGAGAGAGGAGGTCCTACGACTGATAGACAATTTAAAAACTGATAAATCATCAGGCCTGGATGGCATACATCTGAGAGTTCTGAAAGAACTCAAATGTGAGCTTGTGGATCTCCTGACAAAAATATGTAATCTTTCATTACAATCTGCCTCTATTCCTGAGGAGGACTGGAAGGTAGCTAATGTCACTCCCATCTTTAAAAAGGGTTCCAGAGGAGATCCGGGAAATTACAGGCCAATCAGTCTGACATCAATACCGGGTAAGTTGGTGGAAACTATTACTAAGGAAAGAATGAGTAGGCACATCGATGAACAAAAACTATTTTAGCAGACTCAGCATGAATTCTATAAGGGGAGATCTTGTCTCACTAACCTGTTAGTGTTCTTTGAGTCCACAAACATGTGGACAAGGGGGACCCAATAGATGTTGTTTACCTTGACTTCCAGAAAACCTTTGATACAATTCCTCATCAAAGGCTCCTAAGTAAGCTCAATAGTCATGGGATAAAAAGACAAGTCCTTTTGTGGATCAAAAACTGGCTAATTAATAGGAAACAGAGAGTGAGAATAAATGGTCAGTTTTCACAGTGGAGGGTGGTAAGCAGTGGAGTACCGCAGGGATCAGTACTGGGTCCGATGCTTTTTAACTGGTTAATTAATGATTTGGAGTTGGGAATAAACAGTGAAGTGGCTAAATTTGTGGATGATATGAAGTTGTTCAGGGTGTTGAAAACCAGGGAAGATTGTGAGGCACTCCAAAGGGATTTGTTGAGGATGGGCGAGTAGGCGTCAACATGGCAAATGGGGTTCAATGTGGCCAAGTGCAAAGTGATGCACATTGGAGCCAAAAATCCTAACTATAAATACACGTTGATGGGGTCCAAACTGACAGAGACTGACCAAGAGAGAGATCTTGGAGTCATAGTAGATAACTCAATGAAAATGTCGAGTCAGTGTGTGATTGCAATAAAAAAGGCCAACGCTATGCTGGGGATTATTAGGAAGGGAATTGAAAACAAGTCAGCCAGTATCATAATGCCCCGGTATAAATCAATGGTGTGACCGCATTTGGAATACTGCGTACAGTTCTGGTCACCACACCTCAAAAAGGATATTATAGCTTTGGAAAAAGTGCAGAAAAGGGCAACTAGAATGATAAAAAGGTTGGAACACTTTCCCTATGAAGAAAGGTTAAAGCGCTTGGGGCTCTTTCGCTTGGAGAAACGACAGCTGAGGGGGTGACATGATCGAGGTTTATAAGATGATACATGGGATAGAGCAGGTAGAGACAGAGGTACTTTTCTCTCTTTCTCACAATACAAGAACTCGTGGGCACTCCATGGAATTGCTGAGCGGTCGGGCTAGAACGGATAAAAGGAAGTTCTTCTTCACCCAAAGAGCGATGAAGACATGGAATTCATTGCCACAGGAGGTGGTGGTGACTACAAGCACGGACGGCTTCAAGAGAGAATTAGATAAACATATGGAGCAGAGGTCCTTCAGTGACTTCTCTTATGTTCTTATAAGCTTTATTTATTGGGAACCAGCATGTTGTAGTGATTAAGAGCAGTGGATTTCAGTCTGGTTTGATCCCCACTCCTCTACGTGAAGCCTGCTGGGTGACCTTGGGCCAGTCTCTGATCTCCTGCTGACAGAGATCAGCTCACCTGGAGAAAATGGCTGCTTTGGAGGGTGGACTCTATGGCACAGGGGGGCGGGTGGCACAGTGGGTATATCCCACTGTCTTAACATCCAAACTGTGCTAGTTCGAGCCCCGCGCTGGTGTGAGCAGCCAGCCTGTTGTCCCCAGCTCATCGTCCACCCAGCGATTCGAAAGCTTTGGCGAGTAGATAAAATGGGAACCACTCCTTAGAGAGGGTGGGCACACCAATCTCCCTTGTGGGAGGGTGTTAGCTGACGGTCGGGACGTCCTGGTCGAGGTTCGGAAAAGGCGGAAGAACTTCTCGGCTACAAAAATCCCTGCAGTGGATGTTTCCAGCCAGGCGGTGGCAGTGTGGCAATTTGACATACGGGTCCTGAAGCCTGGTCAACAAGCAGCCATTCGGAAAATGACTGAGCCAAGCCAGAAGACGTTTACACCATGCAGTGACAGTGTGTGCAATTAAATGAATATATGTTGTCTTCCCTATCTCCTATGAACATTGTTAGTCCCGTCTAAAATGTGTACATGGCTTTGAGCCCACTGGGGAAAGCAATTAATAAATTGAAAGTATAATAATAATAATAAGTATATAATAATGCTGAGGCTCCACCCTCCTCAAACCCCACACTCTCCCGGATCCAGCCCCAAAGTCTCCAGGTATTTTCCAACCCAGATCTGGAAACCCTACTCAGAAGTCTCTCAGCCCCACTTACCTCACAAGGTGTTCGTTGTGGAGAGCAGAAGGGAAAGGCGATTATAAGCCTTTTTGAGACTCCTTAATGTACAGAAAGGGAGCTGCGGTGGCTCAAGTGGTTAAGACGCTGAACTGCAGGCTGTGGAAGGTCAGTAGTTCAGCAGTTCAAGACCTGAGTGTGCCGCATGACGGAGTGAGCTCCCATCTCTAGTTCCAGCTCCTGCCAACCTAGCAGTTCGAAAGCAAGAAATTGCAAGTAGATAAATAGGTACCACTTCAGTTCCGTGCATCTTGGTGTTTCCGTGGCCACATGACCACGGAAACGTCTTCGGACAGCGCTGGCTCTTTGGCTTTGAAACGGAGATGAGCACTGCAACCCTAGAGTCGGACTCGACTAGCTTTCGAGCAAGGGAACCTTTACCTTTACCTTTTAACGTACAGAAAAGCAGGGTATAAAAGGCTCGTCCTCTTCTTATTCTCAATACTTTAAGTTAAACAGGGCTACAGTATTACAGAACAGATGTCAAAGTTCCCTAGCACTTCACAGAACAAGTATCTATTACCAATAAAGTGCCACACTGTTATAAAACTCTATAACACAGGCTTTTATAGTACCAAGGAATTTAATCCTGCAGCACCATAGAATGCCCTCCGAGGGAAGCCTGCAGAATTTTGTGGAACTATGATTTAATTCTCAACGTGCCCATAATTGTGGATACTTACACCCAGACATTGGGGCCATAGACAGACAAGACCGATCTTGCTACAAAGGTGAGAAAAGCCCCAGAATTGCAGAAAAACCTGAAATTGTATTTTTTGGGGGGGGGGGCGAAAAACCCTCCAAAATAGCAGAGGCAGCACCTGTAGCTTTAAAAAAATGAATGCCCTCAGTGGCTGTTGCTAGGCAACCACAACCATATTGCCAGTCTTCAAGCTTTGGTTTCTACCAGTAAGAGGGAGGGCCCTTTTCCAGGGCTGTTTTGGCTGTTGAGGGAGGAGTCATCAGGGCAACTTTCATGATCAACCCAGGCCTGACTGCTTGCTGCTATTCTAGAGCAGCCACCCAACAATAGCCAGTGTGTTGTAGTGGTTAAAGTTTTAGATTAGGATCTGCGAGACCTAGGTGCAAATCCCCAGTCTGCCCTGGAATCTCACTGGGTGACTTTTAGCCAGTCACACGCTCTCAGCCCAAGTTACCTCAGACGGTTGTTGTGAGGAGAAAATAGAGGAGCTGAAGCTGGCGGCTCCTGGCTCAGCCTGCCTGAGCACCATGCAAGGAAAGGGAGGTGGCTCCAAGCTTAGTGCACCCAAGGTCTGGGCGGCAGCGCCCAGCTAATTGGTTAGACTGGCTGCCTCTTCCTTTCTCCCTCCCTCCCGAGGGGGCAGGACCAATGGGGGCTGGGGGAGGGACCCTTTTCCAGGGTTTTTCATAATATGGAGGAGAGGAGACTGATGTAAGCTCCTTTGGGTCCGACTTAAGCGAAGCATTGGCACCACTGGTAGATTTTAAAGTGGACGCACTACAAAACGATATGGACCTGGTTTATCGAACCTACCCTGACTTCATTAAGAAAAATAAGCTACCTGGTGAAATCGTCATCAAATCCTCCAAAAGATTAACTAGAGATGCAATCCTGAAAGCGACAACTGGGAACCCTCTGAAAATCAAAGGTGAAGAAGCAAGGATTTTGAAAGACATGCCATTTGAGATACGAAAACGGGGAAGACAATATAAAAATGTAACTTCTTTCCTGCGTAATCATTCCAGTCCCTTCAGATGGACATTCCCAGAAGGACTTACATTCAACTATAACGATAAAAAGATAAAAATTGTCTCTGTCCAGAAAGCAAAGATTTTCTTGGAACAGCAACAAGGAGCGGCCAAAGGCAAAGGAAAAACAGAGGACAACACACATGTAGAAGACAAAAGTGATTATGAGTCTGAGGACAGTCTAAGCAATTCTGGTAGTTCTCCAGAAGGTTCTGATTCTGAAAAAGGAGTGGCAGTTCCTAAAAATTTCAAAGTTGAGCTGCAATATGAAAAAAAAATAAACACAGGAGACAATAATAAATTTTTGTAATGTAACGCAGTCCTGAAAGTTTACTAGTATAAAAATAATAGGCTATAATGTACCCAATCTTTGGTTAAAAGGGCCAAAGTTAGCTTTGCTATGGTAAGAAGGCATTCAGTATCATTCTTTTATGCTTTCATTGGTAAATTGTAGGAAGAGAATATGTTTGTTTGGTGGTAATATGATCCTTGCTTTATTCTTGTAGTTTCACATGTTAGTTTTAGTATTTCCATGCACTTCCCTCCCTTTTATAGTTTTTGTAGTAATAAAACAATTTTTTTTAAAAAAATGGTTTCCATCCAATGATCAACTGCCACAAAAACATAAAAAACAGACCAAACAGAACAGCAACAAGCAACAACGGATTGAGACTTAAATCCCAACAGCTCTACTAGCTATAAAAAGAACCACAGTTTTCCATTAAGAAATCTGTTGTGGTTGGACTACTGGGAAAAAGAATGAAATGGGGAAAAGAGCACCTTTTTGAAAGAAAGAAAAAAATATTTCCTTAAAGGATTATGTCCAAAACATAATATTGATTAAAACCAGTAAAACAACAATAATTTTTATTTATTTATTTATTGGATTTCTAGGCGGCCCTCCCACACATAGGGCTCAAGGTGATTTTCAGCATTCAAGGAACACATCATAACATTTCAATAGATACAGTTATACAAACAGATTAAAAACGAAAAACAACAATACAATCCACTATTGCACCCCTTGGAGGGGTGGAGAGGTGAAGGAGGCCAGGCTCGATGTTGAACTGTTGCTGTCCTCAACCATAGGCCTGGTTGAACACCTCTGTCTTGCAGGTCCTGTGGTACTGAGTTAGGTCCTGCAAGGCATGGATGTCATTGGGCAGAGAGTTCCATCAGGCCAGAGCAAAAAAGACCCTGGTTCTGTTCGAGCACAGCTGGATATCCTTCGGACCAGGGATCGCCAGGAGGTCCTTCTCTCTAGAGCATAATACTCTTTGGGACCCCCCAAGGAGGAGAGGTGGTCCCGTAGATACATTGGTCCCAGACTGTTTGGGGCTTTGAAGGTTAAGACCAGGGGTCATTTAGTAGAAAAAGAGGTGCAGGAGCTCATTAGCATAGCTCATTAGCATAACCTATTTGCATATGCCACACCCCCTGACATCACCGGAAGTGTGTCAGAAGGCAACACCCACCGCTCAGGCTCCATTGGACTCTTTTCGATTGCTAGCTATCGGGGGGGGGGGGGGCCGTGGAGACTGTCCTCGCAGAGGAGGGAGAGCTTGTACTTGAATAAAACTTGGTCTTAAAGGTACCACTGGACTGTTTTGGATTGCTAGCTATGGGGAGGGCTCTGCAACTTACCTGGCTGCTGACTGAGGGCTGCTGGGAGCAGGGGGTGGGGCTTGTTGCATGTACCCGCCCCCTGTGCTCTTTACTGCCGGAGCTCCGCTCCTGTGCGCTCCTGCCGGAAATGACCCCTGGTTAAGACCAAAACCTGAAACCTGTTCCAGTAGTCAACCTGGTGCCAGTGCTGTGCCAGTTGGATATTAGCTGTTAATGGGGTTCCAATAAGCTTAGCTTACTGCTTAGCTTCCAAGATCTGCTAAGACCAGGCTGTCCTAGGCCATTCAGGTCAGGGCAAACCTCACCTAAACTCAGCTGAAATCCTGGGTGAACAAAAATTTTACCCTGGTACTGACTGCTGTGTTGTCTAAGGGGGAGGGGGTGTGTGGCTCAGTGGCAGAGCATCTTCGTTGCATAGAGAAGGTCCCGGTTCAGTTCCTGGCATCTCAAGTTAAAAAGAGCAAGGGTGTAAGACCTCTCCCTGAGACACTGGAGAGTTACAGTCGGTCTGGGCAGACAACGAGTTGACAGTCTTGACCAGGGTTCCCGCTAAGCTGAGTTAGTGTGAGCTAGCTCACTGTGTTTTTAGCCTCTGGCTCACACATTTTTGCCTTGGATCAGGAAGGATGGCTCCAGAGCAAACTAATGTATGCAGCAGCCAAATCGCTCGCTCACAACTTTCATGCCGGTAGCTCACAAAGTAGAATTTTTGCTCACAGGACTCCACAGCTTAGAGGGAACATTGGTCTTGACGAGACAAATCCAACTATTTTTTTTTAAAACCAAAACTTTTTAATTTCTTCATCAACTTACAGATATAAATACCAGATGTACTTCTCAGGTACAATCCAAAAAAAAGATAACAAATTGCCCCCTCCCTTCCCCCTGAACTAAAAACACATGCCAACTATAACCAACTAACATTGTGAATACAATTTTCAAAATCCGAATGTAAATCTTAATACAAGGCAACATGTAAATGTTTATCTGGTAATTTGAATAGTTCACCAGAGCTTGAAGTTGTATAACTGAAAAATGGATACCAACGTTCCAAGAAATTGTTTGCTAATGTTGGAATCTGAGCTACCAGCAATTGAGTAGCTATTTTATCAGCCACTGCCAAATCTCAGCATTTCAACGTCCATTGTCTTATGGAAGGTACCCTTACTTGATTCCATAAAGGTAAAGGTTCCCTTGCTCGAAAGCCAGTCGAATCCGACTCTAGGGTTGCGGTGCTCATCTCCGTTTCAAAGCCGAACAGCCAGCGTTGTCCGAAGACGTTTCCGTGGTCATGTGGCCAGCATGACTAAACACCAAGGCGCACGGAACGCTGTGACCTTCCCACCGAAGTGGCACCTATTTATCTACTTGCAGTGTCTTGCTTTCGAACGGCTAGGTTGGCAGGAGCTGGAACGAGAGACGGGAGCTCACTCCGTCATGCGGCACACTCGGGTCTCGAACTGCTGAACTACTGACCTTCCACAGCCTGCAGTTCAGCGTCTTAACCACTTGAGCCACCACACCTGGGCAATAAAACATTTAGTCGCAGCTAACAATATGGAGATCAGTTCTTTTTTAAGTTTAGAGACAAATCCAACCTTGATGGACAGATGGTCTGATTCATTGTACGGCGGCTTCATGTTGTTCACCACCCAGAGCTTTGTATATACAGGCAGGGGTCATTTCCTGCAGGAGCGCACAGGAGCGGAGCTCTGGCAGTAAAGAGCCGAGGGGGCGGGCACATGCAACAAGCCCCACCCCCTGCTCCCAGCAGCCCTCAGTCAGAGCAAGAAGCAGCCAGGTAAGTTGCAGAGCTGCCCCCGCCCCCCCGGTCCAAAACAGTCCAGTGGCCCCTTTAAGACCAAGTTTTATTCAGATACAAGCTCTCCCTCCTCTGCGAGGACAGATCTGCACATTCTCCCCCCCCCCAATAGCTAGCAATCCAAAACAGTCCAGTGGAGCTGAGCGGTGGGTGTTGCTTTCTGACACACTTCCGGTGATGTCAGGGGGTGTGGCATATGCAAATAAGTTATGCTAATGAGTTATGCTAATGAGCTCCTGCACCTCTTTTTCTACGAAATGACCCCTGTATAATACAGGAGAGGACAGTCTAAAAGTTTGACTTATAAATAAATAAATAAATTAGTGCCAAAGAACAGCTGTGGGGAGGGATATGCCACTGGTCGAAAAAGCCAATGACCATCCACCTAATCTCTCAAGGCAGAGCACACAGACTAAGCATCAGGAGAGGATTTTAGGTAAGATTATGATGTTGTTGGATTTTATCGTAACTATTCAGTTCCTGGATTTTTCTGTCTGAACATATGGCTTCATATTGGTGCGAATTTCTAAGATCCTTCACGACAAAACGAGCAAGAAATATACATTTGCTTCTCAACAGGGCTTTTTTTGTACAAAAATCCCAGCAGGAACTCATTAGCATAGTAGGCCACACCCAACAGCAAAAACCTATTAGCATATTAGGCCACACCCCACATGTTACCAGAAGTGTGGTTATCCAACGACACCCACCTTTTGTTTCTTATTCTGTTTACTTTGTTGTCAAAACCCTGGGCTTTTTTTGTAGCAGGAACTTCTTTGCATGTTAGGCCACACACCCCTAATGTAGCCAATCCTAATGCGTGTCTGCTGTTAGGTGTGGCCTATTAGTCTAATGAGTTCCTGCTGGGCGTGGCCAACTCCATAGCCAGCCGGAACTCTGTTCCTGTGCGTTCCTGCCCCAAAATAGCCCTGCTTCTCAATAGACTGAACTTCTGAAGAAGACTCTTACATGTATGATAGCTTCTACTGGCATGCTTAGAAAGACAGAGTGATGAAATGTACTTGATGACGGTAGAAAACATGGTTTTGAAAGTACCATTGGGAAATAAATCTCAGTGAAATGTTGTGTGCCATGCAACTGCAATATTTAAATAAACATAGCACCTATTTTATCGCTTTGTTTACTAATTGTTTGCATTCACCAGATGATATGCTCCACTGTTAACTACAAAACCTGGAGCATACCAGCACTGGCCAGTAGAATGAAAGCTCTCTTGCTTTGTTGCCAAATATGAGATTTGAAAATTTAAAAACTATAATTTTTTGAAGCTAGATTAATAGGACCCTGGAAAATGTTTCAGGTTTTTGAAATCTAAATATAAACTAGTTGTAAACGGCTGTGAAATGCAAGACTTCTGTTTCCTAATATCAAGATTCATGTATCATTCTTAGTAATGATGTTCAGTGGAACATACTGCTCATCATCCGATAACAGGTGATTAAGCCTTGTTAATTATCCAAAGGATGACACACCACACGTGGTTAAGAGAGATTCTGTAAACACTGGAGCTATAATTTGGGTAGTATAGGTGCCAAAGCTAAGGCACGTCACCCAGGATATTGCAAAAAGTGCCAAGAGTTTCTGGGAAGCCCAAATTAGAACTCCTCTAAAAAACAAAACAAAACACATACAGTATTTA
Organism: Gekko japonicus; assembly: GCF_001447785.1. Lineage (NCBI taxonomy): Eukaryota > Metazoa > Chordata > Lepidosauria > Squamata > Gekkonidae > Gekko > Gekko japonicus. The sequence continues at coordinate 1,502,780 of NW_015172557.1, forward strand.
GAGACTAGATATTTGGTGTGCTTTAAAAATCACACTGGTTTGGTTCCTATTTAGTGCAAGCGGAGAAATGCTGAAGAGAGCAAATTTACTGCAGCCTACTGTGTCTCCTGAATTCATGCCCCCCAGGGATCCCAGCCCCCCCTAGAAAGAACATGGGGGGTGAACAGCATGGGGGTCTGTACAGGAAGGAGTGAAAAATCTACTTCACTGCTTTTTGTCAGAAGAAAGCATAGTAGGGATCCGACTCCCTGTTGTGAAATTAAAACCGCTGAAAACCTTCCAGCAATGCAAGACCCCTTGAACTGAATGGTGGCTGGACTTCTAGAGAGTTTTGTGGATTAAAGGTATAAATACAAGCCACTTTTTCGCATTTTCTAAACTACGGCTATCCATATATCTTTTTGTCACTCTGCGCATCAGTGTGATCAGTGGAATGTAATCCTTGTAACGTTTTCCAAGGAGTCATACCCAGGGGTCATTTCGTAGAAAAAGAGCTAGGGGAACTTATTAGCATAACTCATTAGCATATGCCACACCCTCTGACATCAGGTGGACCTGCAAGGCCAGCAGGAGTGCGAGGAAGCCCCACCAAGGCCCTCCCTTGCCCCAGGCAGGCAGGGGTGGGGAGAGGCGGGGAGGAAGCAATTTACCCTCCCTCTTCTCCTGTCTCCTCCTGGCTGAATGAGGGCTGGAAGCGGGGTGGCCGGAAGCAGGGGGCGGGGCTTCATCATGTGCCCCGCCCCCGCACCTCACCCGGGGGAACTGCGATCCCCCGCGTTCCCCCCCGAAATGACCTCTGGTCATTCCCATTGAACAGACTTCAGCAGGATTCTGAATGAACCAGGTTAGGATTGCTCTCTTACAAGCTTTCGGCATCCTGATGTTGATTCCTGCCACTTTGAATTCTGGAGGTTCCAGTTTGGAGCGTCAGAATTCTTCTTGCCCGGATCTTTCTGGTGTGCCGTCGTGGTCCTGGATACCTCCTTATCTAGGGAGGCCCAGGTCACAAACGCCGCTAAGCTGGGTGTTTTTCCATCTTCGCCAAGCATGGCAGCTGACCCCTTTCTTGTCTCGCCCCAACCTAGCCACAGTAATCCATGCAATGGTCACCTCCAGACAGGATTACTGTAACTCGCTTCATGCTGGCCTGCCCTTGAAACTGATCCAGAAGCTCCAGCTGATCCAGAATGCAGCAGCACGAGTCCTGACGGGAACGCCACGGACGGCACATGTTCAACCTGTGCTCCATCAGCTGCACTGGCTTCCCTTGGAGAACCAGGTCAGGTTCAAGGTTTTGGGACTGGCCGTTAAGGCCTTGATCAGTCTGGGACCAGTGTACTTGCAGGATTGCCTCCTCTGGTATGTCCCCCAAAGAGTGTTATGCTCTGCTAAGAACAAATTACTGGTGATCCCTGCCCCAAAAGGCTGTCCTCAACCAGGGCCAGGGTTTTTTCCATCCAGGCCCTGGCCTGGTGAGCTACTGGCATTAACGTTGTGAGTGAGCCATTTGGCTACTGCATAAATTAGTTTGCTCTGGAGCCATCCTTCCTGCGCTACAAGAAAAATCTGTGAACTGGAGGCTAAAAAACTGTGAGCTAGCGCCCACTAACTCAGCTTAGAAAAAACACTGGTACTAACACCATCTGAATACTGTAAACTATGAAGTGTTTTAATCAGCTTTTAAATTGTTGGTATTGTTTGAATATATGTTTTTAATATTTATTTATTGTTGTTGTTGTTGTTCATCGCTCAGAGCCATGAGTTCCGAAAATCTCAAAATCCTTCTCTTTACACAGATCAGGGATCACTCTTTTAAGAATTATCTCCCTTTTCACTGGGCAGGGATTACTTCTCTTGACTAGAAGCTCTGTCCCTTTTTGGTTTGAATGGGGATTTTCCATGATCCTCTCGCTCCTCTTGCCTCCTTCCCAGTCCTCAGTCAGTGCTAAACTGTCTCTTCTTTAACTGTCAGTTCCCAACTGTCATTTCTTAACTGATGCTTTCCACATAATTCCATTTGAACAGCCTGTCATTCAAAGGTTCTCAGACTCTGTGAGGCACTAACTCTTGATAGTCCTTCACACCATGCCTTTTTCCTTCTCCCATACCCCCAGCCCCAGTGGTGCTGCTAGCACCTCAAGGCCAGGACTTACTTTGATCACTTGCCCAGAAACCTGGCCCTGCCTGCTGAGCGAAATTGTGTAGTGCAGTCTTCCACAGCTACCTCACTACATTTCAGTGGCCATTCTTAATAAAATGCTTTTCTTTAGCTCTTGAGAGGTCCCGTCCACACGAGGGGATTTGGGCCAGTTGCGGGACAGTTTGGGGGTGGATCAAAGCAGCACGATCACACCACAACATCTGGGAAGCGTCCTGCTTCCGTACCCGAACTGGCCCTTTCCCCGGAAAAGCCGGCGCAAGTTGAACCTTGGTGGTTCAAATGGAAACGGCGCCTCTAGCCGGGCGTTTGATCAGCGGCGCGTCCTTGCGCCGGCACAACCCCGGCCCGGAGCCGAACTGTGCATGCTCCGACATGCGCAGTTCGGCCGGCTCCAGGTTAGGGCCGTGTTTTCTCCCCGGCGTTTGATCGCGCCGGGGAGAAAAGGCGCTGCGGCCAGGGGATCCAGGGGATCCCGCCGCGGCGTCTCAACGTTGGCGCGGCTTTTAAAAACCGCGCCTTAAGAGGCTTTTCCCCTGCCGTGTGACAGGGGCCAGAGTACTCCATCTTTCTGTGTTATACCTCTGAGGATGCCAGTCACAGCTACTGGTGAAATGTCAGGTCCTACAATGCCAAGACCATGGCCATACAACCTGGAAAATCTACAAAAACTAATGAACTCGGGCCATGAAAGCCTTTGACAACATAAATGAAGAAGAAGAGAAGAGATTGGATTTATACCCCACCCTTCACTATCTCAGAGCGGCTTACAAACTCCTTTCCCTTCCCCTCCCCACAACAGAAACCCTGTGAGGTAGGTGGGGCTGAGAGAGCTCTGACAGAAACTGCTCTTTTTCAAGAACAGCTGTGCCAGAATTATGGCTTGCCCAAGGTCATCCAGCAGGTGTAAGTGGAGGAGTGGGGAATCAAACCCGGTTCTCCCAAATTAGAGTCCGCGCACTTCACCACTACACCAAACTGGCTCTTTTTCTGTTTGGCCATTTAGATAGTCCCTGGTACCTACTATGTAGTGACCACTTACCTTTCATTTAGTGTATTCTTATGACCTTATTCTTTTGGGCACTGTCTGAGAAAGTATTCTCTGAAAGCATCTGAGTTGAGACATCCCCTTATAACCCAATCATCAGCCGAAGAAGGTGAGCAGATGAAGCTGCCTTCCACTAAATCAGACCATTGGTTTATCAAGGTCAGTACCATCTACTCAGACTGGTAGCAGCTCTCATGTACATGAGCTCATTTTTCAGGAAACCAATAACTGAAGACTGTATTTTGTGGAGGAGGAAGCACTGGCTTTATAGGAAATACGTGAAGGTTAGTAGCAGGCCAATGTGAGACATTGTTGTTCAGTCGCACAGTTGAGTCCGACTCTTCGCGACCCCATGGACCACATCACGCCAGGCCCTCCTGTCTTCGGAGTTTGCTTAATTTCATGTTCGTTGCCTCAATACCACTGTCTAACCATCACATCCTTTGCCGTCCCCTTCTTCTTTGACCTTCAGTCTTTACCAGCATCAGGGTCTTCTCCAGTGAGTGCTCCCTTCTCATTTGGTGGCCAAAGTATCTGAGCTTCAACTTCAATATCTGGCCTTCCAGGGAACAGTCAGGGTTGATTTCTTTTAGGACTGACTGATTTGGTCTCCTTGCAGTCCAGGGGATGCTCAAGAGTCTTCTCCAGCACCATAATTCAAAAGAATCTATTCTTCGGCACTCGATGTAGGACATAAGTAACATGAAATGCATCCGTATGTTGCTCTGGAAGCACTTTTATGCTCCACAATGCCTTGTTGGTGCTGTAGATTATGACATTGGTTGATTTTGGGCTTCAGAAGTCTATTTTAAAAACAACATGAAGGGTCAAACTAGATAAAAATACTGGGAGAGCTACATTAAAATACAACAGAAGCTGCATCTGGATCCAGATTGGTTTGGGTCCGTGTTGTAAGGATGATGCCTCTCTGATTTGGTATTGCCTATTGAAACCAACTCCTCTGTGGTATTTGTTGTTGTTGTTCAGTCGCACCGTCGACTCCGACTCTTCGCAACCCCATGGACCAGATCATGCCAGGCCTTCCTGTCTTCCTCCGTCCTCTGAAGTTTGCTCAATTTCATGTTCGTTGCATCTATGACGCTGTCTAACCCTCTCATCCTTTGCCGTCCCCGTCTTCTTTGACCTTCAATCTTTCCCAGCATCAGGGTCTTCTCCAGTGAGTGCTCCCTTCTCATTGGGTGGCCAAAGTATTTGAGCTTCAGTTTCATTATCTGGCCTTCCAGGGAACAGTCAGGGTTGATTTCTTTTAGGATTGACTGATTTGATCTTCTTGCAGTCCAAGGGACTCTCAAGAGTCTTCTCCAGCACCATAGTTCAAAAGAATCTATTCTTCGGCGCTCGGCCTTCCTTATAGTCCAACTCTCGCAGCCATACATGACTACTGAAAGACTATTGAAAGAGGTAGTCAATCTTTAAAGGTACAATTGTGGTCTTAGGGTACTGTCTCAGTGATGATCTGGTTCTTATAGATCCACATGGGTCAATGCAGGGGTAATTCATGAGGACAACCAGATGGATTTCACCTAGAGAACTGGTGTTGAGTAGTGATGGGCATGAACATATCATTAGCCCCCAAAGGAGATGCAACTTTCCATTTGAGATCTAACAGTAACACAGAGAGGCTAGTTATATTTGGCAAACACATAGTGGGAAAGAGTTAAGCCCCTCCCATTATGTGCCTGTCAGGGCACATCTGAACCAGCACCCCCACCCCTGGCACAGAATTTTATGAGCATTTTTAAAATGCTGGGAGGATCTAATCATAAATATCCTAGCACTTTGTCTTCAAGTTAAGAACTGACTCCATGGTCCACCAATGTCTTTTACACTTACAAAATAATTACGCATGTCTGTCTCTTAATAGTTAAGATATACTGAGTAAGTTCTCTGGCTTATGCCGCAGGATCGGATCCAGGACCACCTCAATCAGCAACATTTGAAAGGATGCCAATAGATACTAGGTGATCCACCAGAAACTGGAGAGTAATCAACCAGTAGATCCTTTACCTTCTCATATTCTTACTGTACCAGGACACAGCTACACTTCTGGCATGGTTCCCACATGGTTTGCATAAGGTGAAAAAATGTGGCATCTATGGAAATAATCTTGAACACTTTTGCAAGATCTAGCTCCCACATTCTCTTTCTGGTTGCCAGCCGACTACTCCCATTCTTTTTATCAGCATAATCAGTGAGTCACCCAAGTCGGCGTTTCATTTATTTGGTGTAGTTCACAGGCCAGTAAATACGATAGGATGTTTCAGGCAAAGGAGACAATCCATTGTTATAACTTTTCTTCTTCACAATCATCTCAAGCACACCTTCCCCACAGTTCCTGCTCCAGTCCAGTTGCATATGCCCTCTTTCTCTGAGCAATATGTACTTAGAAAAACTCATTCCACCAGCTATGCAGTACCCCAAGTCTATCACCTGTGGATTTCTTAAGAATCACGAGAATCAACGAAATGGATTATGGCCATTGTGGCTTATGCAACCAAAACAGTGTTTGAACTCTTGCGAGAAGAAGGGAAAGTTGCAAAAGAAGCTGTTTGCTGTGCACCCAGCTGCTTTCTCCAGTCATCTAAGGACAGAGCCACCCAACTCACCCCCTCAGACTGATTTCATTCTGGAAGCTTATGATCCAACCCTCTTTTTATGATGGAACTTATGATCCAACCCTCTTTTTAAAGCATTTCTTGGTTCCTGAGCACTGAGGACAATACCAAGTTTTTCTCCTACTGCCACGAAGAGAGCCAGTTTGGTGTAGTGGTTAAGTGCGCGGACTTTAATCTGGGAGAACCGGTTTTGATTCCCCACTCCTCCACATGCAGCTGCTGGTGTGACCGTGGGTCAACCACAAGTCGTGTCAGAGCTGTTCTTGAAAAAAGAGCAGTTTCTGTCAGAGCTCTCTCAGCCCCACCTACCTCACAGGGTGTCTGTTGTGGGGAGGGAAAGGGAAAGGAGTTTGTGAGCTGCTCTGAGACTTCCTTGGGTAGCAAACGGCGGGGTATAAATCCAATCTCCTCCTCCTCCTCCTCCTCTGCCTCCTCCCCTTCCTCCTCTTATTCATTTTCTTCTTCTTTTTCTTCTACTCCTCCTCCTCCTCTTCTTCTTTTTCTCCTCCTCCTTCTCTCCTCCTCCTCCTCCTCCTCCTCCTCTTCTTCTTTTTCTCCTCCTCCTCTCCTCCTCCTCCTCCTCTTCTTCTTTTCTCCTCCTCCTCCTCTTCTCCTCCTCCTCCTCCTCTTCTTCTCTTCCTCCTCCTCCTCTTCTTCTTTTTCTCCTCCTCCTCTTCTTCTCCTTCTCCTCTTCTTCTTCTTTTCCTCCTCCTCCTCCTCCTCTCCTCCTCCTCCTCTTCTTTTTCTCCTCCTCCTCCTGTTCTCCTCCTCCTCCTCTTCTTCTTTTTCTCCTCCCCCTCCTCTTCTTTTTCTTCTCCTCCTCCTCTTCTTCTCCTTCTCCTCCTCCTCCTCAACAGTTGTCCTCCTTGATGTAAGACACAACCCATCATGTTAGTCTCACTTTTTTTTGCTGTCAGGTCACAGTTGACTTATGGCGACCCCGTAGGGTTTTCAAGACAAGAGACAGTCCGAGCTGGTTTGCCGTTGCCTGCCTCCATGCCACAACTCTCATATTCCTCGAAGGTCTCCCGTGTCCCCTCCAAATACTAGCCAGGGCCAACCCTGTTTAGTTTCCTAGATCTGACAAGACTGGGCCAGCCTGGGCTATGCAGGTCAGGGCACGGTGGAGAACGCGGGCATGGATCCTACTACCTCTTGTATGCGAAGTGAACCATTGGAGCTCATTCCCCCTCCTTTATTTATTTAAATTTTTTTTGCCATCAAGTCCACAGCTGATTTATGGTGACTTCTGTGGGGTTTTCAAGGTAAGACATATTTGGAGGTGGTTTGCCATTGCCAGGGCTTTTTTTGTAGAAAAAGCCCAGCAGGAACTCATTAGCATAATAGGCCACACCTAACAGCAGGAACTCATTAGCCTATTAGGTCACACCCCTGACAGCACAGCTCATTCGCATATTAGGCCACACACCCCTGTTACCAGAAGTGTGGTCATCCAGCCACACCCACCTTTTGCTTCTTATTCTTTTTACCCTGTTTGTTGACAAAACCCAGGGCTTTTTTTTGGAGCAGGAACTCCTTTGCATATTAGCCCACACACCCCTAATTGTAGCCAATCCTAATGAGTTTCTACTGTTGGGTGTGGCCTATTATGCTAATGAGTTCCTACTGGGCGTGGCCAACTTGGGAGCCAGCCGGAACTCTGTTCCTGTGCGGTCCTGCCCAAAAATAGCCCTGGCCATTGCCTGCCTCCGTGTTCCCTCCAAGCTGAGTTAGTGTGAGCTAGCTCACAGTTTTTTAGCCTCCGGCTCACACTTTTCGTCTTCGCTCAACAAGAATGGCTCCAGAGCAAACTAATGTATGCAGTAGCCAAATGGCTTGCTCACCACTTTAATGCCAGTAGCTCACAAAGTAGAATTTTTGCTCACCAGACTCCACAGCTTGGAGGGAACTTTGGTCACAACCCTGGTATTCCTTGGAAGGGCTCCCATCCAAACACTAGCCAGGTCGTATGCCTTCTTTCGTCATCATTTCTCCTTTATCTTCCTGTTGCTTTTTCTTCTGCTGCTGCCCATTTTGTGCTGTTCTCTCATTAGCAGGATGAGTCAATATCCTGATGCCTCCTGAACAAACAGAGGTGTTAGGTCACCTTAAGCGAACAGATTGATTGAAACTCAAGCTCTCATGGTGCCACAAGACTCCTTTTTTATTTTTGTGGCAACTAACTAACATAGTCACTGGAATCCTGCACTTCCTGCTAATTTTTGAGGATCTTTTCTTCTGACTCTTAGGCCGAGTTCAGACTGGCAATATGTACTATGTGGCCTTAGATAGGGAATTGAATTGTATTTGAAACTTGCCTGTAAACCGCTCAGAGACCCTTTGCGGTCAAAGCAGTATATAAATTGAATGTATAAATAAATATAAAATATGAAGCACTAGGGAGTCGTGGCAAAGAAGACCCGGAACAGACCCGGAACGGCTTGGTTGCGGTATTCCCGTTCACACTGCAGCGAATGAAGCGGGAGGATACTGTGGAGGAAGCACAAGGGAGCATTCGCACTGTTGGCCTGCCCCTGGTGGGCTGTTAGTGGCTGTTTCTGCGCTCCGCTGCATGCGCATATGTGCATAGGCGCATGGGTGCCTGCCGCGGAAACAGCCAGCGCCTATTATCAATGACTGCGGATTGTTCCCGCCTTAGCGGCGCTTGCGTTCACACGTCAGGGAACCAGAATCAACCCGCTCTACACATGGTTTGCTACCACTTTCACCTGGTACTTTTTAAACTCGGGAGGGAAGCGGCACAAAACGGCTTGAGTACAGCTGGGGGACGCCTGACAGATGTGCCTGTGTGACTCTGCCCCTTTAATCCACTCCTGAAATGCTCCTGAAATGTTTGGCTGCCGGGCCCAACTGCCAGTCTGAACTCGGCCTTAGTTACGTATTCGGCATGTGTATCTTACTGTTCCCACCAAATGATTTGTAGACCTGCTATACCTACCTACTCTTCCTAATGCCTTCCTTTATTGTACATAGTTTTGATATTATTTTTATTCTTTTATACCGCCATCCCTGCAGGGCAGGCTCAGAGCAGTGTACAACTTATGTCAAGGAACATTAAAAACAATCTACTAATCTAGGTACACATATGAAATACAGAAGTCATAAAAAACATATATGGTGCCACAGTACGAATTTGACCCCCAATGGCAGGGGGGAGAGTGCGAAGCAGTGTTCCCTCTAAGCTGAGTTAGTGTGAGCTAGCTCACAATTTTTTAACCTCCGGCTCACACGTTTTTGTCTTTGCTCAGGAAGGATGGGGCTCCAGAGCAAACTAATTTATGCAGCAGCCAAATCTCTTGCTCACAACTTTAACGCCAGTAGCTCACGAAGTAGAATTTTTGCTCACAAGACTCCACAGCTTAGAGGGAGCATTGCTGAGAAGGAAAATTAATTTACCAATTGCTATTAAACATCACTGCTGACCTCAACCATATGTTTGGTGGAACATCTCCGCCTTGCAGGCCCTGTGGAACTGTGAGAAGTCCCACAGGACCCTGATGTCCTTTGGCAGACTGTTCCACCGAGTTGGAGTCAGGGCTGAGAAAGCCCTGGCTTTGGTTGGAGACAGCTGGGCACTCTTTGGGCCAGGAACTTCCAGCAGATTTTGTTCTCCTGAGCACAACACTCTCTAGGGGTCATACCAGGAGAGGCGGTCCTGCAGGTATGTTGGTCCCTGACCGTTCAGGGCTTTAAAGGTCAAAACCAAAACCCTGAACCTGACCCAGTGCTCAGTCTGGAGCCAGTGCAGCTGGCGAAGCACAGGCTGAATGTGTGCAGTTAATGGTGCATTCTGGACCAGTTGTAATTTCTGGATTAGTCTCAAGAGTAGCCCTGCATGGAGCGAGTTACAGTAATCAATATTCATTGCCCTCCCCCCAAATACTGACAACTAGCAGCTGCATTTCCTCTCTTAAGACAAATGGAACCTTGTTTTAAGACATTAAAAGGAGCTGCGGTGGCTCAAGTGGTTAAGACGCTGAACTGCAGTCTGTGGAAGGTCTGTAGTTCAGCAGTTTGAGACCTGGGTGCTGCAAGACGGAGTGAGCTCCCGTCTCTACTTCCAGCTCCTGCTAACCTATCAGTTCGAAAGCAAGAAATTGCAAGTCGATAAATAGGTACCACTTTGGTGGGAAGGTAACAGCGTTCCGTGCACCTTGGTGTTTAGTCATGCTGGCCACATGACCACAGAAACGTCTTCGGACAGCACTGGCTCTTCGGCTTTGAAACGGAGATGAGCACTGCAACCCTAGAGTCGGATTCGACTGGCTTTCGAGCAAGGGAACCTTTACCTTTACCTTTAAGACATAACAAGAGAGAGATTGGCCAGTCCAAATTTCTAGCTCAGTTCTCATCAGAATACTGACTGACCACAGCTAATGTTTCTCTCTTTGGAAGGGACCTTTTGTAAGGTCGCCTCTGGCAAACTAAACTCAGCCTGTCCATGAAGTGAACAGTGGAAGCTAGATTTATTTGAGTTTCATTTGCCCTCTAACAGGGAGATCAAAACACAGGGAAAGCTGAATTTGTTAAAAGGTATAAGAGGTATCTGGTTGGTTATTGCTAGGAACGAAATGCTGGGCTGCATCCACATGGGGTGGGGAAACGCACTGAAATGGGTGAGAATGGAATACTTATGAATGCACCAGGCCCATAGCTACAGTGGGGCATTTCGGGGCCCAGCCCCCCGACTTCCTGCCAAGGCCCCCTCAACTTCCATCCAGCTGTCCACTGCTGCTACCCCTTCCCCAAGCATGGCTTGCTTCCCCAAATCATGTCAGTGCCACCCGACTTATTTAAAGGCCCCCCGAATTAGAAAATCCTGGCTACAGGCCTGGAATGCATGCGCGCGCACACATGCACACCCCATTTATGAGTTGCTTACTCCTGCCACTGCACCCACCTGCTGCTCTTCTCCCATTTTCCTGTTGCTAAGACCCCACTTTCCCTGTAATTTCTTTTTCTCTACTGCACTGTGCCATAATGCTACAGCATGCTTCTGCAGGGAAAGGGGGAAAGGCCTTTTCAAGAGCAGAAAAGGGGAGGTACTGCAGAGTTTCTTCCCTCTCCATGGTGGCTGTGAGCGTCATCTGCAGCTGCCGCCCAGCAATTTCCCTTTAGAAATTTGATTTGTATTTTCTCTGGAATAAAGGGTGGGTGGGTGGGAGACAGAAACCAGAAAAATCATGCATATGTTGGGTAGGATGTTGTCTGTGCCCTTCCCTTTACTGCAGTGGGCCTTCATGCAGTCCATCCAGGGGAAAATCTCCATGTGGAAGCACCCTTGAACCAGCAAGGTCTTCTTCAACACCGGAATATATAGTCCTCTAGGCAGGGGTCATTTCATAGAAAAAAAGGTGCAGGAGCTCATTAGCATAACTCATTAGCATAACTTATTTGCATATGCCACACCCCCTGACATCAGCGGAAGTGTGTCAGAAGGCAACACCCACCGCTCAGGCTCCACTGGACTGTTTTGGATTGCAAGCTATTGGAAGTTGCGGGAACGTGCAGATCTGTCCTGGCAGAGGAGGGAGAGCTTGTACCTGAATAAAACTTGGTCTTAAAGGTGCCACTGGACTGTTTTGGATTGCTAGCTATGGGGGGGGGGAACGCACATATCTGCCCTCACAGAGGAGGGAGAGCTTGTACCTGAAGGCGGGCCGGGGGGGGGGGCTCTGCAACTTACTTGGCTGCTTCTTGCTCCTTGTGGCCCGACTGAGGGCTGCTGGGAGCAGGGGGTGGGGCTCATTGCATGTGCCTGCCCCCTGGGCTCCTTACTGCCGGAGCTCCACTCCTGTGCGCTCCCGCAGGAAATGACCCCTGCCTATAGGGTTTCCCCCCTTCAGAAGGCAGGATGAAAAATATCTTTCTCTCATGCTGTGTATCATGCGTTAGAGGTCTTGCAGGAGTATTGTGTTACTAGTACAATGTATTTCAACACATTGAATAAACCCTTCGAAAGGAGAGCCAACTAGGAAGTCGGGAATATTTGAGATAGCTAGTTGAAATATCTTAAAAGCCTGAAACATTCAGCACTTTCTAGGGTACTAGGACTGTATAAAAACTTTACAACTGTAGGCTCTAATGATACCTAGGATTTCTAGACTTGTTGCATATGGAGAAAAACTCAAACTAGAACGAAGTGTGCCCCAGAGGCTAAGAAAATGAGTCAGACAACAATAATCCCATTTTACTTTGTCACTTAAGCTTGTTTATCCTGCTCACCTTTCCCAATGATCTTGACTCAAGTTGTCAGATAAACTACTGAGTCATCTTCTGATGTAGTTTTGGGTAAGGATGAGTTTGATCTGCTTGGTATTTTGGGAGGCTCCTCTGGATTAGCAACATCTGGATCAATCAAGTTTCCTGCTTTCAACTATGCATGAGTTGACATGAAAGTTCTGTCTATCGGTTTTGATCTGGGATTTCAGTTTCACACATACAAGTCATCTCTTGAAGGTGTGATCTTTAAGTGTTGAAGGCTCATATGTGTATTTTGCCCTAAGTAACTTCTCCAAGGTTTCTTAAGGTACAAGGTATTTGTGGCAAGGCAAGAAATAAAGACCTTATCTCATAAGAACACAAGAGAAGCCATGCTGGATCAGGCCAATGGCCCATCTAGTCAAACACTCTGTGTCACACAATGACCAAACTCCAGGTTCCATCAGGAGGTCTACCAGTGGGTCCAGAACTCCAGAAGCTCTTCTACTGATGCTCCCCAAGCACCAAGAATACAGAGCATCACTGGCCCAGATGTAGTGTTCCATCTATACCTTGTGGCTAATAGCCACTGGTGGACCTCTGCTCTATGAGATGCAGGGCTCATTTCCTGCTGGAACGGGCAGGGCAGCAACAAGCCCAGGGACGGGCACATCTGGTGGCAAGCCCCGCCCCCAGCTCCCAGCAGCCCTCAGTCGGGCCAGGAGGAGCGGGAAGCAGCATGCACGTGCTGCCTCCCTCTGCTTGCCACCGCCGCCACACCGCTGCCACCAGCCAGAAGGTAAGGTAAGTTGGTGGGGGTATGGGGGGGGGCGGCAGGGGCTTGATTGGGTAAGGTGGGTGGGTGGGCCGAGGGTGCTCAGGGTGCCAGCGGCCTGGCTGGTGCAGGGAGGGTGGCGGGGGCTTGATCAGGTAGGGTGGGAGTGGGTGGGAGAGCCACGGGCGGCCTGGCTGGTGTGTGGGGGTGGACTGCAGGGTGCCAGCGGTCTGGCTGGTGTGGGGGGGGTGGGGGCTTGATCGGGTAAGGGGTGGGCTACATCTACATTTGATGCCACATCCACTCTCCTGTTGTTTCGTCTCAGCATCAGCTGTCTGCATCATTTTTACTGCCATTTAGTAGTGACTCTAATGTCACTTCAGCGTCTCACCACCTTATCTGAATGTGGTTTTAAGGTGGTACAACTGCTCCTCCCCACCGTCGAGCCGCTGTGAGAAAAAAAGCAGACAACTGGAGCTGAATTCTCCCCCCCCCCATCTTTTCTAAGGAGATACGCACAAAGGAAACAAGTTAGCTGAAAATCCAGTCGTCTGTGTTTAACAGCAGCCAGTGCACATTTTTATGTGATCATTTTGGAGGGGTGTGTGTGATGTATTCAATAGCTGCCATTGTAATACTTGACTGTATGTGAAACACCTAATTGAAGTTCCATGTCAAGCTTCGTCCTGGGCTAGGATCCTAATCCCTCCAATCCTATTGGTAGCCCAGGAAGAACCAACCAATCACGTGCCATCAAGCTCCCTGAGCAGGAACGTCAGTGATTGGGCTTTATGTATACAACCTTATTGGTTGGGATTTGTATAGTAGGCATGGCTACATTAGCCGGGAGAGTTTAAAAGCAGAACAGCTTCAGTGCAAAAGCTATTCTGGCTATTCATGTTGATCTGTTTGGAGTTGAGTTACGAGTTGCTGAATAAATCTGATCTTTTGCTGGAATCACTCTCTGACTCTTTGTTAAGTAACCGACATAACAGGGGGGTTGGAAGCAAGCCCACCCCTAAACCATTTGTTATTTCCTGGGGCAGTCTCCAGAACTGCTGGGTATTTTGTGTTTTTTACCCAGCTCGTTCCATCTTTCCTGCTCCCCCTCTGCCAGGTCACCCCCTTTTACTTTCTGTGTGTGTATGGGGGGGGGTCGTCACAGGTGCAGTTTCCTCCCCACAGCGCAGCACCCTGGGAAGCCGCTCCCCCCCCCTTGTGCGCTCTCCCTAAACAGCTTGTGTCCTGATGCAGACAGAGGAGAGCTTTATACTGAGCCAAATGGGAAGCCGACGCCACAGCAGCAGGGAACAGTTTTACATAGCAAATGCAGATCGGGCCTTATTAGCATATCAATTTCAGTATTGTTTCAGGGGGCTTCAGACTCATATCTTGATTAAAATTTAGCTTTAGTGCACGGCCCGTAATGTTGACATCAGCAGCTGCCTCAAGAACGGGCAAATAACATCCAGACACAGATGTGGAATAACATCGAAGCGCTTTCATCTGAAAAGATCTTATTTGTTTGTTTTTAACTGCCGCCAGTATTTTGAGCCATTTGTAATGCACTATTTTAATTGTTGTGTTTTAATTCTGTATTATTTACGTTTTCATTCCGTATTGTTGTATTGTTGGAAGCCGCCCTGAGCCTGCTTTGCGGGGAGGGCGGGGTATAAGTTTGACTATAAATAAATAAATAAACTTTGTTGGTCTCAAAGGTGCCACTGGACTCAAACTTTGTTAGACAGGCAGGCAGGCAGGAAGTATTATTTTCTCCTTCTGCCTTCCCATGGTGTGAAATATTTGGTTGTTGTTGTCCAGTCGCACAGTTGAGTCCGACTCTTCGCGACCCCATGGACCAGATCCCGCCAGGCCTTCCGGTCTTCTGCCGTCCTCTGAAGTTGGCTCAATTTCATGTTCGTTGCATCTATGACACTGTCTAACCATCTCATCCTTTGCCGTCCCCGTCTTCTTTGACCTTCAATCTTTCCCAGCATCAGGGTCTTCTCCAGTGAGTGCTCCCTTCTCATTTGGTGGCCAAAGTATTTGAGCTTCAGTTTCATTATCTGGCCTTCCAGGGAACAGTCAGGGTTGATTTCTTTGAGGATTGACTGATTTGATCTCCTTGCAGTCCAAGGAACTCTCAAGAGTCTTCTCCAGCACCATAGTTCAAAAGAATCTATTCTTCGGCGCTCGGCCTTCCTTATAGTCCAACTCTCGCAGCCATACATGACTACTGGGAATACCATTGCTTGGACCATGCAGACTTTTGTTGGCAGGGTGATGTCTCTACTTTTTATCATGCTGTTGAGGTTCGCCATCGCTTTCCTCCCAAGGAGCAGGCGTCTTTTAATTTCATGGCTGCTGTCACAGTCTGCGGTGATCTGGGATCCCAGGAACGTAAAGTCTGTCACTACTTCCACGACTTCCCCTTCAATTTGCCAAGGAGTGATGGGGCCGGATGCGCTCTCCTCTTTTACCCTGAGCAATTTCTTTTATGAGATATCTAGGAGTAGAGGCTCATATTAAGGCAAGTACACCCGGGGGAAAAACTAGCGTTAATGTTCCTCGACGCAGAGAAAGCGTTTGACAACATAAATGGGGCATTCATGAAAC
>NW_015172557.1:1519818-1522364 GCF_001447785.1 Gekko japonicus
TATATATATATAAAAAAGGCAACTCAGAATGTGATACCCCCCCCCCGGCCTATCTTGAGGCTCCATGCTGCACGTTGTATTTGATATTTTATGCCAATAAAGGTCTTGTATTTGTATTTGTTGTGACTTGCAGGTGGCATCTCATCCTTCCTTCCCCATTGTTTCCCCCTTTCCTTCTATCTGTTTGTTGTTGTTCAGTCGCACAGTCGAGTCCGACTCTTCGGGACCCCACGGACCAGATCCTGCCAGGCCCTCCTGTCTTCCGCCGTCCTCTGAAATTGGCTCAATTTCATGTTCGTTGCATCGATGACACTGTCTAACCCTCTCATCCTTTGCCGTCCCCGTCTTCTTTTACCTTCAGTCTTTCCCAGCATCAGGGTCTTCTCCAGGGAGTGCTCCCTTCTTATTTGGTGGCCAAGGTATTTAAGTACCACTGAATTGGGATGCTCACTGCATTTCAAAGGGAGTCAGGTTAACGATGTCTTCAACGGGTCCTTTAAAAAGGATTTTGTCAAAGAGGTTCCAGAACTCTGGTCTGGCATGTTCCCCCAGAAAAAAAAAGCCCTGGCAATTGTCTTGCTCACAGCAACAGGCAAGACGTAGCTTGTATTCACTTGAAGAAGGCAACTTGGCTATGTATTTAATATTATTTAATCTTATTATATGTGTCAAGTGTGTAACTCTGTTTTAGGAACACCTCTCTCTTTCAAGGGGTCAGGTTATTCATAATTTACTAGAGAAGGGAGGATGTCTTTTCCAGATAGTAGATCTGCTAGCCCTGTGAAACACGGAGCATGCAGAATGTGTACCACTACCTGGAGTGTTTGCAAGTGACTGAAAGAGAAACTTGCATGAGATTGTGACTTTTCTTCCATTATTAAAAGTTTTTGCTGAGCATATAAAAAACGCTGCGATCTTGCAAAAGTCCCATTCTCTAATGTCACACTGTTCATACAAGTAGACCATTTATTTGGACAGGATTTTTCCCTGCAATAATTTATTTTTCATGATGTAACTATACAGGTACATTGGTGTGATAAGAACGTAACTTCCTTTTACAAAACAAACCAACCCCACTCATATATAGCAAAGGTCACTGCTAATTTGCCCTTCTAAGGAAACTGGACTTTAAAAAGCTGAACCCAGGAGGCTTTGTATAGCAACAATCACAAAAATAAACAGCAATACTAACTTGATCTGTATTTTCATGCTTGTTGTAGGGTAGCTTCCGGTGATGTCAGGGTGTGTGGCATATGCAAATAAGTTATGCTAATGAGTTATGCTAATGAGCTCCTGCACCTCTTTTTCTACGCAATGACCCCTGAGAGACCCTTTTAATGTTACCTTTATGGTGTAGAAGTCACTGCAAAGTAAGTCCTCTCGCCCCTCCCCAACTGCTGTGGGTAACACTGAAAGAACCAGGAGAGGAGCTCACATTGTAGTCTCTTTGCAGAAACTGGGTCAATACTGATGCAGAAAAAGAGCTGCGTTTTAGACTCTCGGTCCAAGACTCCATGTTACTGGGTTTGAAAGGACACTCACTCCACTAGCTCCCACAGCACAAGGGTGAGGAGAGAAGGGGCCTTGTATGATTAACTAACTAAAGGTGTGATGTTGATTGATCTGCAGGCTTTTTGAACATAAAGAAACTGAATTCCGTGGTGCAAAACTTATCATTTGTACCAAATGCACAGAGGCTGCCTGTATCATCCCTCTTCCTAAAAGTAAAGGGGCTAGATCATGTAAGGTAAAGGTAAAGGTTTCCCTTGCTCGAAATCCGACTCTAGAGTTGCGGTGCTCATCTCTGTTTCCAAGCCGAAGAGCCAGCGCTGTCCAAAGACGTTTCCATGGTCATGTGCCCGGCATGACTAGACGCCAAGGTGCACGGAACGCCATTACCTTCCCAACGAAGTGGTACCCTATTTATCTACTTGCAATTTCTTGCTTTCCAACTGCTAGGTTGGCAGGAGCTGGGACCAGAGACGGGAGCTCACTCCATCATGCGGCACACTTGGGTCTCGAACTGCCGAACTACCGACCTTCCAGCCTGTAGTTCAGCATCTTAACCACTTGAGCCACTTGATGCTAAAAACGACAGTTTACTGCAAGGCGCCGGTTATGAATGTTGCTAACACAAGTTAAATCATCCTAGCCAATGTAGGTTTTACAGTTACAGGTGCAGGAACTGAAAAGCAGTGTAAGCATCACTTAAGAAAATTGGTAATGCACAGAAAGTGAGGATGAGTGTGACATGCAGAGAAAGAAGTACAAGTGAGTATCTTTTCTTTCTTTTTTTGGTTTCCGTGTAACATTGGAAGCATAGACTCACACATCTTGCTTTTACAAAAGGTATATAATCCCCCTCCCTTCAGACAACATCTAGAACCATGGAGACAAGACGTAAATTTGCAGGGTGCACACATTCATCCAGTCTTCCGGTTTCTCCTGCTTGTGGAACGGCAAAAGCTGCTCAAGGCTTTATCAGATCCACTTTGAAGCAAACCACAAGCAGAAAGATAACTTTTCTAAAATATACAAGTTTGAAA
>NW_015172557.1:1522392-1525766 GCF_001447785.1 Gekko japonicus
CTGTTTGTTTAGGGCTTAATTAGGATCAAAGGTGACAAAGTAGCATGGCAAAGTCAGAAGAATATGTTCTCACCAATTACGGTTTGTTATGAATGAACTTCATATTTGTGCTGTATACATTTGCATTAAAATGTCATAAACAATACCTCTCGATTGCATATACCTCTTGAACTTATATAGTTCAGTACCCAAGCTGCGGTGGCTCAAGTGGTTAAGACGCTGAACTGCAGGCTGTGGAAGGTCGGTAGTTCAGCAGTTCGAGACCCGAGTTTCTGCATGACGGAGTGAGCTCCCGTCTCTAGTTCCAGCTCCTGCCAACCTAGCAGTTTGAAAGCAAGAAATGGCACTTCTCAATTGAGTTGCTGGGGGGGAACTCACAGCTGGCATCCTGCTGTAGTTCCTCTTGGGACCATCTGTTAAACATAACACGTAGTTGGCCCCTGAGTCACGTCTATAAAACTTTCTTCTATGTGGGGCAATGTCTAAAAGAGCCCTGGCCCCATGGGTCATTTCCTGCGGGAGCGCACAGGAGCGGAGTTCCGGCAGTAAGAAGCTCAGGGGGCGGGCACATGCAACAAGCCCCGCCCCCTGCTCCCAGCAGCCCTCAGTCGGGCCACGAGGAGCAAGAAGCAGCCAGGTAAGTTGCAGAGCCCCCCCTTCAGGTACAAGCTCTCCCTCCTCTGTGAGGGCAGGGAGGGTGGCGGGGGCTTGATCAGGTAGGGTGGGTGGGGGGGGGAGAGCCACGCGCAGCCTGGCTGGTGTGTGGGGGTGGACTGTGGGTTTTCAGGGTACCAGCAGCCTGGCAGGTGCGGGGTGGGTGGGGGCTTGATCAGGTAAGAGGTGGGCCAAGGGTGCTCAGGGCGTGGGCGGCTAGGGCACTCCGGTGGGCAGTGGGGGCTTGCTTTGGGTGGGGAGTGTGTGTGTGTCTCTCTCTCTGTCTCTCTCTGTGTGTGTCTGTCTCTCTGCCCCTCAGATCTGCGGGTCCCCCCCCCCCATAGTTTGCAGTCCAAAACACTTCAGTGGCACCTTTACGACCAAGTTTTATTCAGGTACAAGCTCTCCTTCCTCTGTGAGGACAGATCTGCACGTCCCCCCCCCAATAGGTAGCAATCCAAAACAGTCCAGTGGAGCCTGATCGGTGGGTGTTCCCTTCTGACACACTTCCGGTGATGTCAGGGGGTGTGGCATATGCAAATACGTTATGCTAATGAGTTATACTAATGAGCTCCTGCATGTCTTTTTCTGCAAAATGACCCCTGCTTGGCCCCAAGGGTACCAGTGAATGCAAGTTCTTGAACTCTGGGGGTGAAAAAAATAAGAAGGAGAGGGTGGGGAGAGTCTAACTTAAATGGCCATTAGGAACCAAGCAGAGGAGGACAAGGAGAGAAGAGGAAATATGTAGGCTGAGCTGGTCTCTTTGCTTCTGGGAAGGAGAAGAAGAGATTGGATTTATACCCCGCCCTTCACTACCCAAAGGAGTCTCAGAGCGGCTTACAAACTCCTTTCCCTTCCCCTCCCCACCACAGACACCCTGTGAGGTAGGTGGGGCTGAGAGAGCTCTGACAGAAACTGCTCTTTTTCAAGAACAGCTATGCTAGAACTACGGCTTGCCCAAGGTCATCCAGCCAGAAGCAAGTGGAGGAGTGGAGAATCAAACCCGGTTCTCCCAGATTAGAGTCTGCACACTTAACCACTACACCAAACTGGGAAGATCTAGAATGGGGGTGGGGGGAAATCTAGGGCATTCCCTTCTGGAATTAAGGAGGTGTCGGGAGGAGAGCTTCTGGCTCAGAACAAGATGAGGTTGCTGCGATTGTTATTTTGTTACACTGTGGAGACAGACTGATGGAGAGATTTCCTTGGAAAAGAGGAGTTTGACTAGTGAAAGCGATAATCCACCACCACCATTATACTCTCGTGTGCCGTCTCCCCTGCAAATCAGTTGATACACTTTCCCTGAATTCCCATGGAGGAAAGGTGAAGTAAGATGCAATAGTTTAGGAGGGCTGCTTTGCCTCCCCCTGGCCTCTACTTGTGTATTTGTAAACATAGTTGAGATTATGCAGAATTCATTTCTCTTTCCATCAAAGTGAAACAGCCGAGGAAGCTATTGCTGGAACTTCTTGTTGCTCAGGAAAGCGGGGAGAGAATAACAAAATTCGGTCTGCCCTCTGAAGAAACAATGCATTAATCTGATTAAGTGGTTCTACTCCGCAAAAGCTTATGCCACACCAAGGCTGTTAAGGTGTCACAAGACTTGTTTTTCCTGTAATAGGCTAATACGGCTGCCCCTCTAGGGGTTGTTACTTTAATAGTGTTGCAATTTTTTCTTCTTTTGTCTATTGGGTGATAAGTGATTAACAACAACTATTCCCCACTCATGATAGATGTATCGTGGAGCTTTTATTGGATGAAAGGAAAGGTTACTTTAATAGAGGCAATGTGAAAGCAAGCGAACACCACATGCAAGGAAACTTGGGTCCCGGTCACACGCTGAAGTTGCTGCGGGATACTCACGGATGCCAGGTGGGTTTTATGGGCGCGATCAAATGGGCACTTCTGGCAAGTGTCACGCACCTGTAGCCAACCCGTCTCATCCAGCTGAAGATCCGGAGTTAAAAGGAACCTGTGAAAATCCACTATCAAACGCTTGCGATGGGCCGCAGACGGACTTCCTCCGTCCGATTGCTCCAGCGTGCTCCTCTTGCATGCCACCGGAAACAACCCCGGTCCACCGCTGCAACATCAGATCAGGTAGTGGCGAATTACATTGCAGCGGCACAAATAGCCACACCTCCCCCCGCGCGTTATCTGGCCCGTGTGATCGGGGCCTTGTTTAACCAAGTACCAGAATATTTGCAAGGGGAATGGATGATAATATATGAAGACCCACTATTCCTCTAGTAGAAACACATTCTCCCATTGTCTAAGATTTCTCAGTTTTCATGTGTCACCAAACAGAATTGGAACATCCCAAAGAGGGGACATATTTTAATTCATATCAACATATGCAAATTTGAAATAGCCCATTAACCAGTAATCACAGTTTTTGTTAAAGTTTCTGTTTTTTTCTTCTGTCAGAAATTCAGCTGCATCTCCTTTCATAGAGCTGTAGTGACACAGAACCCATCTGTTCAATTTCTACCTGATGAGAGCTGAGAAAGGCACAAAATTAGGAAAAAGTGTTCCCTGTTTTGTATATATTACTGTATCTAGTGGAATAGAATTAAGATCCATAAGGTCCCAGCTGGGCAAGTGTTCTCCCATTAGAAAAGGCTGGGCTCCCCCTCCCCCTGCACAGTTGAGGGAGTGCATCTCTAATGCCAGACCACTCATATGCAGGGCTATTTTTGGGCCGGAATGCACAGGAATGG
>NW_015172557.1:1526097-1550171 GCF_001447785.1 Gekko japonicus
CTAATGAGTTCCTGCTGGGCTTTTTCTACCACCACCCCCTGCTCATATACAACTTATGCTTCCTATCGAGACTCGCCCCTCTCCTGTAAGGGGTTTCGATGGAATTCTGACTGCAGTTGGTTTGCGGCTCCATGTGGTCAAAATGTGACCCTGGCTATGGTCAGACATTTGCAGATCATAATCCTCTTGTTGTTGTTGTTGTTGTTGTTCAGTTGCACAGTCGAGTCCGACACTTTGTGACCCCATGGACCAGCTCCCGCCAGGCCCTCCTGTCTTCCGCCGTCCTCTGAAGTTGGCTCAATTTCATGTTCATTGCATCGATGACACTGTCTAACCATCTCATCCTTTGCCGTCCCCGTCTTCTTTGACCTTCAATCTTTCCCAGCATCAGGGTCTTCTCCAGTGAGTGCTCCCTTCTCATTTGGTGGCCAAAGTATCTGAGCTTCAGTTTCATTATCTGGCCTTCCAGGGAACAGTCAGGGTTGATTTCTTTTAGGATTGACTGATTTGTTCTTCTTGCAGTCCAAGGGACTCTCAAGAGTCTTCTCCAGCACCATAGTTCAAAAGAATCTATTCTTCAGCGCTCGGCCTTCCTTATAGTCCAACTCTCGCAGCCATACATGACTACTGGGAATACCATTGCTTGGACCATGCAGACTTTTGTTGGCAGGGTGATGTCTCTACTTTTTATCATGCTGTTTAGGTTCACCATCGCTTTCCTCCCAAGGAGCAGGCGTCTTTTAATTTCATGGCTGCTGTCACAGTCTGCGGTGATCTGGGATCCTAGGAACGTGAAGTCTGTCACTACTTCGACGACTTCCCCTTCTATTTGCCAAGGAGTGATGGGGCCGGATGCCATGATCTTAGTTTTTTTGATGTTGAGCTTCAAGCCCACTTTTGCGCTCTCCTCTTTTACCCTGAGCAAGAGGCTCTTGAGGTCCTCTTCACTTTCTGCCATCAGAGTGGTATCGTCTGCATATCTGAGGTTGTTGATCTTTTCCCCAGCAATCTTAATTCCCACTTGTGATTCATCCAGGCCAGCATTTCGCATGATGTACTCTGCATATATATTAAATAAGCAAGGCGACAATATACATCCTTGTCGTACTCCTTTTCCTATGCTAAACCAATCAGTTGTTCCATATCCGGTTCTAACTGTCGCTTCTTGGCCCTTATACAGGTTTCTCAAGAGACATGTGAGGTGGTCTGGTACTCCCATCTCTTTAAGGACCTGCCATAGTTTGTTGTGATCCACACAGTCAAAAGCTTTAGCATAGTCAATGAAGCAGAAGTAGATATTTTTCTGGTACTCTCTTGCTTTCTCCATAATCCAGCGAATGTTGGCAATTTGATCTCTAGTTCCTCTACCTCTTCGAAACCCAGCTTGTACTTCTGGCAGTTCTCTATCCACGTACTGTTGAAGCCTAGCTTGTAGGATCTTGAGCATGACCTTGCTAGCATGTGATATGAGTGCAATTGTGCGATAGTTTGAACATTCCTTGGCATTGCCCTTCTTTGGGATTGGAATGTATACTGACCTTTTCCAATCCTGTGGCCACTGTTGCGTTTTCCAAATTTGCTGGCAAATTGAGTGCAGCACTTTAACAGCATCATCTTCTAAGACTTTGAATAGCTCAACTGGAATACCATCACCTCCACTAGCTTTGTTGTTAGTAATGCTTTCTAAGGCCCATTTAACTTCACATTCCAGGATGTCTGGCTCGAGGTCAGTGATTATACCGTCGTGGTTGTCAAGGACATCGAGGTCTTTCTTGTATAGTTCTTCTGTGTATTCTTGCCATCTTTTCCTAATCTCTTCTGCTTCTGTTAGGTCCCTACCGTTTTTGTCCTTTATCATGGCCAGCTTTGCATGGAACGCTCCCTTGATTTCTCCAATTTTCTTGAAGAGATCTCTAGTCCTTCCCATTCTATTGTTTTCTTCTATTACTTTGCACTGTTCATTCAGGAAGGCCTCCTTATCTCTCCTTGCTGTTCTCTGGAAATCTGCGTTCAGTTGGGTAAATCTTTCCTTTTCGCCTTTGCCTTTCGCTTTCCTTCTTTCCTCTGCTATTTGTAAAGCCTCATCAGAAAGCCACTTTGCTTTCTTACATTTCTTTTTCTTTGGGATGGTGGTGATTGCTGCCTCCTGTACAATGTCACGAACCTCCGTCCATAGTTCTTCAGGCACTCTATCTATCAAATCCAGACCCTTGAATCTATTCTTCACCTCTACTGTATATTCATCAGGGATGTGATCTAGGTCAAACCTGAATGGCCTCATGGTTTTCCCGATTTTCTTCAGTTTAAGTCTGAATTTTGCAATGAGTAGCTCATGATCTGAACCACAGTCAGCTCCAGGTCTTGTTTTTACTGACTGGATAGAGCTTCTCCATCTTTGACTGCAAATTATATAGTCAATCTGATTTCGGTGTTGCCCATCTGGTGATGTCCATGTGTAGAGTCGCCTCTTAGGTTGTTGGAAAAGGGTGTTCGCTATGACCAGTGTGTTCTCTTGACAAAACTCTGTTAACCTTTGCCCTGCTTCATTTTGCTTTCCAAGGCCAAACTTGTCTGTTATTCCAGTTACCTTTTGACTTCCTACTTTAGCATTCCAGTCCCCTATGATGATGAGGACATCATTTTTTGGTGTTAGTTCTAGGAGGTGTTGTAGGTCTTCATAGAACCGGTCCACTTCAGCCTCTTCTGCATCAGTGGTTGGGGCATAGACTTGGATTACTGTGATGTTGAATGGTTTGCCTTGGAATCGGACAGAAATCATTCTGTCATTTTTGAGATTGTATCCCAGTACTGCCTTTTGCACTCTCTTGTTGACTATAAAGGCCACACCATTTTTTCTACGAGATTCCTGGCCACAGTAGTAGATATAATGGTCTTCTGAGTTAAATTCGCCCATTCCTGTCCACTTTAGTTCACTGATTCCTAGGATATCGATGTTCAGTCTTGCCATCTCATTTTTGACCACGTCAAGCTTACCTTGATTCATAGATCTTACATTCCAGGTTCCTATGTAGTATTGTTCTTTGCAGCATTGGACTTTCCTTTCACCATCAGACACATCCACAACTGAGCGTCCTTTCGGCTTTGGCCCAGCCACTTCACTCTTTCTGGGGTTACTTGTACTTGCCCTCTGCTCTTCCTCAGTAGCATATTGGACACCTTCCGACCTGAGGGGCTCATCTTCCGGCGTCATATCTTTTAGCCTTTTGATACTGTCCATGGGGTTTTCTTGGCAAAAAATACTGGAGTGGGTTGCCATTTCCTTCTCCAGGGGGATCACTCTTGGTCTGAGTTCTCTGCTGTGGCCTGTCCGTCTTGGGTGGCCCTTCACGGCATAGCCCACAGCTTCATAATCCTCTACCAGTAACATTAAAAGAAGAAAGGAAAAAAAGTAGGTGGTCTTTAAACACAGGACTCCTTAGAGATAAGGAGCTAATTCAAAAAACAAAAGGAGAAATAGTGGATTTCCTTAAAAGAAATATTCATCCAGAAATGCCAATTCAGATAGTCTGGGACGCTTTTAAAGCGTACATGAGAGGTTGGTTCATTGGCCAAAATGCATGGAAAACGAAACAAGATAAGAAGAAATACGAGGTATTAGTGGAACAAATTAGGTTATTGGAACATAAAATGAAAAATGATAATGAAAATAGGGACTACAAAGTAAAAATAAACCTCCTACACCATAAAATGAACTTAATGCTGAATCAAGAAATACAAAAGAAAATTGAATATACAAAACAATATTATTTCAAAAACATAAACAAACCTAATAGGTGGCTAGCATATAAAATTAGGAAAGAAAGAGAAAAACGTTTTATTTGCAAGCTAAAAAATGAGAACAATGAAGAGAGAAATTGCCCAAAAGAAATTAAGAAGATAGTGGAAAAGTTCTACCAAGATCCTTACCATCAAAAAAGTCAAGATGTGCAACAGATTAAAGATTACCTAGAAAAAGGAAATTATATACCATTTAATGAGCAACAAAAGAAGATATTAAATGAGCCTATTACAATGTGCGAGATGGTAGAAGCAATTAAGAGGCAAAAAAAGAAAAAGGCTCCGGGACCTGATGGATTGTCGGCCGAACTATATCAAATTTTTGAAGAACAGATAGTGAGTCCGTTAAAAAAGCTGTTCCAAAAGATAGGAAAATCAGAAACGATACTGGAGTCCTGGAACCATGCTGCAATTACACTAATTCATAAACCTAACTCAGAGGCAAACAAAATTAAAAATTATAGGCCAATCTCTTTATTAAATGCTGACTACAAAATATTTGCTAATATCTTAGCTAAAAGATTAAAAAAAGTTTTGTCCCAAACTATACACGAAAATCAGATGGGGTATTTACCAAAAAGGCAAATGAAGAACAATTTATGTGTGATTATTGACATCTTAGAATATTATGAGGTACATCCCGAAAAAGAGCTGGTTCTGCTGTTCCTTGATGTGGAGAAGGCCTTTGATAACCTGTCATGGGAATTCTTGCTGCAGAAGTTAGATAAAGCCGAATGTGGTCAGTATTTTTTAACTATGATCAAAGCCATCTATAAAAAGTAATACGCTAAAGTACTTTTAAATGGAGATACCACTAATAATATAGAAATCTGTAAAGGATCGAGACAAGGTTGCCCGCTATCACCTCTACTGTTTATCTTTGTGTTAGAATCATTGAACAATTTTATATGAAAAAACCATCATATAAAAGGTTTAAAATTAAAGGGAGAAGAATTTAAACTTTTGGCTTTTGCTGATGACCTACTATTTATATTAGAGAATCCTGGAATATCTATATCTTCTTTGTTGGAGGCGATAAAAACGTATGGAAATGTAGCAGGTCTTAAAATAAATTATAAGAAAACAAAGCTTATTTCGAAAAACTGTCAAACAGATACGCTGCAAGCAATCGAAGACATAACGACGATGGAATTTGTAAAAAAATATATCAAATATTTAGGTGTAATTTTGACCAACAAAAGCAGCTCTTTAATAGAGGATAATTATTATAAATTGTTAGAAGAATTTAGAAAGGATTTGGTAAAATGGCAGGAAATACCCTTATCGATCATGGGTAGAATTGCAGCAATTAAAATGATCATATTACCTAGATTTCTATTTTTGGCACAGAATGTTCCTGTTTTAAAGAATCAGATTTTTTTAAGGAGTTAGAGAAAATCACCAAAAAGTTTGTCTGGCATCCTAAAAAAGCTAGAATAAGATGGAAAATTTTACAGGACAGAAAAGAAAAAGGGGGGGATGAGCGTACCAAATTGGTTGTTGTATTATGAAGCGGACACCCTAGTATGGATAAAACACTGGCTTTTGCTAGAAAATAAGAGAAGGTTAATACTCGAAGGGCATGATTTGGCTATGGGCTGGCACGCTTACATTTGGTACGGTAAAGACAAAATACATTCTAACTTTAATAGACATGCAATAAGAGGTCCACTAATCAAGTTGAGATTCTATAGAAAAACCCCAAGGTGGGTTTCCCCACTAGAGGCGTTTATAAGACCTACACTTATTTCCCAGACAATAAAAGGAAATTATGAGGCTTTATTGGAAAAAGATAATAAATTAAAAGCTGAAGATAAATTGATATATGAAAATAAATTATCATGGTGGGAGCATGTATTAATACGAGACGGATATAATAAAGACATGGTAAGAGGGTTTGACTATGGAAAAAATGAACTTGATAAAATTTGGTTGTCTTCGAACGACAAACTAATTCAGAAGCTATATGGTTTCTTGCTGGATGATTTCAAAATAGATGAAAATATTAAAGTTATGATATCATGGACAAAAGATCTGGGAAAAACCTTACAGGCAGAACAATGGTCGAAAATATGGAAATCAGTAAAATATATGAGAGCGGTAGCGTATAAAGAGAATGTTTATACAATGTTCCACAGATGGTATTGGTCCCCCGATAAACTAGCTAAATGTTATAGTAATGTATCCAATATATGTTGGAAATGCAAATCGAATGTGGGGACCTTTTATCACACGTGGTGGAACTGTAAGAAAGTTCAAAAATATTGGATAATGATACGCAAACTCATACAAGAAATTTTAGAACTGAACCTTGATTTGTGACCAGAAATATATTTGTTAAATATTGTACCAGATGGATATAATTATAAAGATGTTTATCTAATAATATATATAATAACAGCTGCCAGAATGCTGTTGGCTACATATTGGAAACTAGAAAAATTACCCTCTAAAATAGACCTAATCATAAAGTTACTAGAACTTGCTCAGATGGATGATTTGAGACTACAACTACAGGGGAAAAACAATACGGTACAAAATAATAGATGGAAAAGGGTTTATAATTGGTTAAATAAGCTAGAGAACTGAAAGACTCTAAAAATGTATGTAATCTGTGAAGATGTGATGTTCAATGAAAAAATAAAATAAACGTTTTTTAAAAAATGTGACCCTGGCTGTGGTCAGACATGCCATTTGGCACGGAGGGGAAGCGATCCTGTTTCTTCTGGTGGAAATTGAAACAGAGTTGCACGATCACACATCCCTTGGTGCTGTGGGCTCAGCCAGTCGCTGCCTGATCAGACGGCACATTTGGGCGAGTGAGGTTTTGGGGTTTTTTTGCCTTTCCCCCCTGCATGTTCATAGATGAGGAATCGAACCTCCATGGTGGTCCGTGACTATGGATCACTTATGCAATTATGCACATACCACTAAGCGAGCAAAAAAAAATGGCACCGAGTCGGGATGGACCGGGCAGCCCATCGCAATGGCTTGAGTCTGCTTGCATGACCAGACAGCGGAAAGTCTGTCTGTGGCCCATCGGAACCACTTAGAACCGGATTCCCCCCGGTGTCTTTTAGTGCCGCTTCTGTGGCGGAGCAGCATGGGTTGCTGATAACTGTGGGACCTTTCCCAGATGTTGCTGTCTGATCGTGCCCTTTAGATCCATCAGGCATTTGCAACTGAGTCAGATCTAAAGGCATGTCTGACCACAGCCCCTGCTAGGAAGAAGAGGCCATGAACGTTTGGCTAGCAACAGGGGAAAGGATCCAGGAAGTCTCACTGGGAGAGACATTATCTCAGTACCCTTCTGATTTGCCTGTGTTATCCATCTGCTGGCATCCATTCTGCCCATGCCACTGCTGCTTCCTCCTGGTGGCTACTGTCTCCACCTTCTCTACCTCCTGCTGGTTAGGATGTTGTCATGTGCCAAGGTGCTGCCCACACTCCAGCACCTTTTTTTTTTTTGGTGACACTTGCACATGTGCAGATATTGCTATTAACTTTGGGTGTTATCCCCAAATTAATTCTTGTTAAAAGAACTACAGCTCCCAGATTATTTAGAACTTTAAAGATCATGCCGTCACCAGTTCTTCAAACTCGGTCCAGAAACAAACTGGTAATTACCACGAAAAGCTAAAATGGGAGTGACATGTCCTCTGTGACTCATTGTATCAGAAGATAAGCCTTCGTGTTCTGCAGCTTCCAAACAACCTTCAAAGGCAGCATGAGCACAAACCAGAGGGCACACGCCCTCAATCTCTGTTTGTTGGCATTGGCTAATTAATAACACAGGCTTTTGTTCTCTTCTGAACTACGGCTTGGCGGTGGTAGCAGAGGAGTAATGCATGTGGGGCATGATGCAGCTCTCTTCCCCTTCCTTTGTGGTAGATCAAGATGGGCAGCCCTGTTCGTCTGCCTGTAGCAGCAGAAAATAGTATGAGTCCAGTAGCACCTTCAAGACTAACAAAATTAGTGATAGGGTATGCGCTTTCATGAGTTCTTCTGCTCATCCCC
Source organism: Gekko japonicus (assembly GCF_001447785.1). Classification (NCBI taxonomy): domain Eukaryota; kingdom Metazoa; phylum Chordata; class Lepidosauria; order Squamata; family Gekkonidae; genus Gekko; species Gekko japonicus. Next base: position 1,533,913 of record NW_015172557.1, read on the forward strand.
TTCCTTTGTGTATATATAACATTGCCTCCGACAAGGTGCCTCTTATACGAAACCATTTCCTCCGAAGTGTAATCACCAGGGGTCATTTTGTAGAAAAAGAGGTGCAGGAGCTCATTAGCATAACTCATTTGCATAACTTATTTGTATATGCCACACCCCCTGACTTCACTGGAAGTGTGTCAGAAGGCAACACCCACCACTCAGGCTCCACTGGACTCTTTTGGATTGTTAGCTATTGGGGGGGGGTGTGACCATGCAGATCTGTCCTCGCAGAGGAGGGAGAGCTTGTACCTGAATAAAACTTGGTCTTAAAGGTGCCACTGGACTGTTTTGGACCGGGGAGCCGGGGGGGGGGACTATGCAACTTACCTGGCTGCTTCTTGCTCTGACTGAGGGCTGGTGGGAGCAGGGGGTGGGGCTTGTTGCATGTGCCAGCCCCCTGGGCTCTTTACTGCCGGAGCTCCACTCCTGTGCGCTCCTGCAGGAAATGACCCCTGATGGAGACTCATTTGGGTAACAAAATCTAGTGTGTGTATGTGTGTGTGTGTAGCAAAGGCCGTCTCAGATGGGATTATTAAAGACTCTTTTAATGAGCACTGCTTTACTGGATTGTGAAGAATGTGTACCAGGGCAATGAACACAACTGTGGTCCCGTGTGAAGTGTCCAGTGCTGGACTATGGACTGTACACTGTGGACAAAGGAAGCCTTGTGCCCAAGAAGCATGCCAGGCCAGACCTGGATGTGGGACTATCGAAGACCTCTGCCCCTGCACCTCTGCATCCACACAAACACTGTGATGCAGACCGGCAGCCCTGGACTCCATGAGCACAGACAGCTGCAGACCAGAGAGAGAATCTATGCCAGGGCTCTTTTTGTAGAAAAAGCCCAGCAGGAACTCATTAGCATAATAGGCCACACTCAACAGCAGGAACTCATTAGCATATTGGGCCACACCCCTGACAGCACAGCTCATTAACACATTAGGCCACACCCCCATGTTACGAGAAGTGTGGTTATCCAGCCACACCCACCTTTTGCTTCTTATTCTGTTTACCTTGTTTGTTGTCAAAACCCAGGGCTTTTTTGTAGCAGGAACTCCTTTGCATGTTAGGCCACACACCCCTAATGTAGCCAATCCTGATGAGTTTCTGCTGTTGGGTGTGGCCTATTATGCTAATGAGTTCCTGCTGGGCGTGGCCAACTTGGGAGCCAGCCGGAACTCCGTTCCTGTGCGTTCCTGCCCCAAAATAGCCCTGGTTCTGACAGAGGACTGGTGTTCCTGCACAGAAGCCATGAAGAGATCCCTCCTCCATCACGTCGCACATCCCTCTCCCTCCCCCAAGTCCTTCTCCAACAAAGATTGTTGCCCAGTTAAAGACAATAGCAGTGGTTAAGCCTTCCTGCCATCTATCCAGATAACGCCCCTGCCAAGCATCGGATTGTTAATGTGAAGCACTGGACCAGCAAGGTGATTGGATCCCTCCAACCCTTCCTTTGTCTCACCCCCTTTGTCAAGAGTTGTCACTCCCTGCCGACCGTCATGTCTAAATTGCCCAACCGTCATTTCTTTTGTATGATTGTTTTAGTTTCAAACTTCCTGGGAACCCATGACCACCTGACCATTGTGTCAGGTCACAGTTGGACTACTTAAGGAGAGCCTTGTGCCTTTGCTCTCTCTCTCGCGCTGGAGCTTCCTACTCCCACCCCACCTTTAGGTTCCATCCCTGGTCATTTTGGAATCACTCCACGTGTATCGCTGGCCAGTGCACGATCCATCTCCTAGTTTTCTTTCCCTTCCTTATCTGCTGCAAGGGCTACTCATCTCGCCGGACAGGTAACATATCATCTCGCCGGACAGGTAACATACTCCTGCTCATGCAACCATCCCTATCCTTTCAACCCTAATTTCCTAGCTCTGTATTGTGTGTTTGTATGCTTGCTAATTATTGCTTGAGTGTTATTAAGTAAAAGACCAATTAATTCAGCAACCTGGTCTCCTTGTCTGTTCATGGGCTCTGGGCATTCTGACTCTGGTATACAAAGGTTATGGTCCTATATTTTATGCCTATTGCCATTTAATATTCACAATTCTCCCAATCTTATTAATAATATAAGGCAATTTTGCTAATAGTAGCCCCGCAAGGCTGCTTAATTATGGTTGTTAAACAACCCCAGACTAGAAGTGTTATAAAAATTATTATATTAACATTCAGATCAAAAGTGGCTTGAAGGTTTTTAAAATCAAAATTCCAGCCTCAGGAATTATTTATAATTACAGCTGTCAGCAAGATTGACTGACGAATGTTCCTAGATATTCAGACTTCTAGATTCAGGACAGTAGGCTCAGAAACAAAATATATGTACAGTTGGCAAGTATTTCATACAAATAATATTTGTATGCTAAAAGAGAAAGAGAAAGAAAAAAAACCTTCTGCTAGTCTGGAGTCTGACGCAGACCTAGAACCCTATAAATGGAACTTTCTTTTCTCCAGGGCTCTTTTTGTAGAAAAAGCCCAGCAGGAACTCATTAGCATAATAGGCCACACCCAACAGCAAAACTCATTAGCACATTAGGCCACACCCCTGACAGCACTGCTCATTAGCACATTAGGCCACACCCCCATGTTACCAGAAGTGTGGTCATCCAGCCACACCCACCTTTCCCTTCTTATTCTGTTTACCTTTTTTGTTGCCAAAACCCAGGGCTTTTTTTGTAGCAGGAACTCCTTTGCATGTTAGGCCACACACCCCTAATGTAGCCAATCCTAATGCGTTTCTGCTGTTGGGTGTGGCCTATTATGTTAATGAGTTCCTGCTGGGCGTGGCCAACTCGGGAGCCAGCCGGAACTCCGTTCCTGTGCGTTCCTGCCCCAAAATAGCCCTGCTTTTCTCATAGATTATTAAAGTCCTCATAACATTTACTCTAAAATAATGTATTGAAATCGATAAAATTTAGGATTGTCTAATGACCAGAGATAAACTGGCCCGGGTTGCCCTTCTACTTTTAATCACTGAAATCACCATGACATGGAACTATGCTTTGTCGGTGTTACCTGCTAATCCTTACAGATGAAATACCTGATAAAAAGGCGGAAGAAGAGGTGCCATTAAAACAGTAGGCAACTCTAGTGAGAGTATTCTCTTGTAATTGGTGCAGTCTTTGTCTTAGTGCTTCCAATTAGCTGATCAATGTGCCACTCTTACAGACCAGACACAGAACAACAATCCTTTATTGATTGGCAGGGTACCCTGCACACCTGCCCATTCAGATTCTGTTGTGTTTTAGGTATAGTGCTGTGAAGACTTATTCCTATATATGCCCATAACTCTGACTCCTCCTATTGATTTCCATGGGAGCAGTCAAAGTGGGAAATTTTATATATACAAGTCTGGCTCTGAGTAGCTGCAAATGGAATTTCTTCAAATGATATCTGATAATTCAATCAATAAAGCATTTTAGCTCTAAAAATGGCATGAAATATTCATTTGTACTCTGGAGAGTTGTGTTTAGAAGCCATTACTACATAGGAATCAATAGAAATTTGATCACATTACTTGCACTCAGAGAAAGAGAGAGAGAGAGAGAGAGAGACGATTGCTAGAAAGAATCCCACCATTTCTCTTCCGTTTATGATCGTTCTTGCTGTTATTCTTGGAAGGCGATGGGTGTTGGCTCTGTCTTGAGAGCAAGCTTGGTGTAGTGGTTAAGACTGCGCGGACTCTAATCTGGAGAACTGGGTTTGATTCACCACTTCAGCACATAAAGCCAGCTGGGTGACTTTGGGTCAGTCACAGTTCTCTCAGAACTCTCACAGCCCCACCTACCTCACAAGGTGTCTGTTGTGGAGAGTGGAAGGGAAGGTAATTGTAAGTTGCTCCAAGACTCCTTTGGGTAGTGAATAAAACCAACTGTTCTTCTTCTTGGTACTTGCAACATTTCTTATTTTGGGTATTATGGAAAAGCTCATCTGTTTTCTGAGTGCTCTATCTTGGTCCATAATGGTACATGCATGGAGACGATGCCACACAGTTGTGCTTTATTGCATTAGCCTCTGGGAATTATAATTAGTTTTCACCTCGTCTGAACTCAGTTCATAGCACCAGTCTTGCAGGAAAGGCACTAGGTTGCTCATCTCAGCAAACACATCTAGGAACAAAGAGAGTTACAGACATCAATGTTCCCTCTAAGCTGAGTTGGTGTGAGTTAGCTCACAGTTTTTTAGCCTTTGGCTCACACATTTTTGTGACGGCTCCAGAGCAAACTACTTTATGCAGTAGCCAAATCACTTCCTCACCACTTTAACGCCAGTAGCTCACAAAGTAGGATTTTGGCTCACAGGACTCCACAGTTTAGGGAGCATTGGTTACAGTATTTACACTTGTTCCTACATGAGCTTGCACACCACTGAAGATCTTTCTCAGATGTTCTGCTTTATGTGTCCTCGCCATCTGAGGTGGCTATCGGATATAAGACATTTTCTGTGGTATCTCCTTGATATAGGACACCACAGCTGTTTGCCTGGTGCTGGCCTTGCCTAGTTTTTGGCTCCAGGAGAAAACTTTTCTTTTTTCCCATGCTGCTGCTGCTGCTGCTGTTATTATTTGTCACAGTCAGATATTTGACTGGTAGATGGTGTTCCCAAGTTCTTGTGAATTGCAGATACCTCTTCGCAGGATTCTTGCTGTTCCTGGAACTGAGCTGGTCTTCTGGTCTTCCTGGAACTGAGCTGGTCTTCTGAAGCGGAGCTGGTGTTATTTGCTCAATGCCAAAAATGTCCAGGTGTTTCTTGAGACTTCTAGCCACTGCTCCAAGGGCTCCCATGACAACTGGCACAATGGTAAATTTCTTCTCCCAGAGGCGCTCTAACTCTGTTCATATTGCTTGTAACTGGAAATCCCAGACCATTTTCCACGATTTTGTCTGGTTTGTGCTCCCATAAATTTCTGGCTGATGGGAATCCATACTTGCAAAGATTCCAGTACAGCATAGCTGCAACTCTATCGTGACATTATAGCCAGTTTGAGCGATTTTACTGCAGGTACTGGCCATATGGTCGACCCTTTCATCGTTTGTCTTGAAAAGCTGACATTTGTTGTTATCACTGGTATTCTGAATCTTGGCTTTCGCACTATTTGTTTCCAAGTGCCTTTCTGTGTCTTTCAAATATTGCCCATGCAAGTGCTTTGCCTTCCAGTTGTCAAAGTGAGTTTTGATTGCAGTCTTTTTGTAATCTCCTTTGGTTTCCGTAACCTTACATAAGTCTGCCTTCCACTTCAAGTAGAGACTTCTCTTTGCTTTTGTTGGTGTAGTCATTCAGTGCTTGTTTTTCTTCTTCAGCTACTTGCATAACTTTTACGAGACCACTTCCACCTAGGGTTGCCAGGTCTGGATTGGAAAATACCTGGAGACATTGGGGATGGAGCCAGGAGAGGGCAGGGTTTGGGGAGGGGAGGGGCCACAGCAGGAAGAGTCCACCCTTCAATGCAGCCATTTTCTCCAGGGGACCTGATCTCTGTCAGTTGGAGATCAGTTGTAAAAGTGGGAGATCCCCAGGCCCCACTTGGAGGCTGGCAACCCTACTTCCACCTAATTTTCTTGATGATATTATTATTGTTATTGTTATTATTGGTGGCAGCAGCGGTGGCAGTGTTTTGTTGTTGTTGCTGTTGACTTTTTCAATGTAATGATTTTAAGGGTCCCCTATCGGTTTCTACCGATTTTGTCATAGTTGATTAATGTTTTACTGCTTTTTATTTTTATAGCTATTTTTATTATGATTGTTAGTTTTTTTGGGATTTTATTAGAAGTTGGAAATTGCTTCAAAGTCTGTCATGTTGAGAATGCAGGGTATAAATGTTTTAAATCAATAAATAGATTAGGATGGGAGACAAAATCTACACAGGCTGCGGTCACACGGAGCATTAGCCACGCTACAGAGATGGAAGATAGGCGGATTTTCTGGGCGCATTCAAAGCGCCACATCTGGAAAGCGTAGAGCTCCCCTGGCTCACCCGAGGCTTCCCGCCGAAGATGCGGGGTAAACAACTAGTACCTCCGAGGTACTAGTTTCCGGAAACCGCGGGGCAAGGGCGGGCGTCTGATCACGTTTCCGGTGGCATCCGGCGCCTGCCCATGTCCCGTCGCGAAAAGGTTTTTTCCCCCCAAGTCTCCACGGGATGCGCACAAGCACCCAATGGAGCATGCGAACACTAGGGTTAAAAAAAAAAACAAGCCCTGCCGATCCGCTTCTTTGCCGCGCTGCAGGAGTGACGTATGATCGGCACCTCCCTGGCACCTCCCCCCAACCACGGGATGTCGGCGGGACGTTTGATCCTGCTGCCACTCCGGGGCAAACAGCCACGCCTCCCCCCCGCAATATCCGGCCCGTGTGACCGGGGCCATAAACTACCATTGCTTCTTGGAAACAGTCAAAAGAATTGAGCCAGATGTGGCTTAGTGATCTGGTTGCACAGTTGACAAACCAAAACAGCTGTTTTCTAAAACTGAGCTAGTTTTCAGGGACAAGGAATTTGTTAAAGCAATATCCTTCTGGACTTAAACACCGGTGACTATTACAACTTTTTTTGGGGGGGGGCACCTCTTTGCGTGTTATGCATTTTTGTTTTTCTTTGATGCACAGGTTACAGCAGTCAACAACATTTATATCAATAGTTAAGTGGTGAACAATACAGAACTCCTGCAAAATCACCTACAACAGAATTTGAGCTTGTGGTCTGTTGAACTCTGGCCATGAACATGCAAATCTTTGTTGAATACTCGGAGAGAACTAGTGAGAGAAATTGTGGTGCTTATGAGCCGGACAAATTACTATGCCGAACAGGTAATTATGAAATTTAGCACCATCACTGGTTGTGATGAGTAGTTCTAATTCAGCCTACCATGTTGTCCTGGGCTACAATGCAAATAATGATACAGTCCCTCCCTGATTTTGGAAGGAGTACAATGGTTTCCCAGACACAAAATTTCAACATCATCAAATGCTTTTCTAAAGTAGATCTTTATCTGGTTCAAATTAGCTACAGCTTATGCTGTGTGTATTTATGCTAGGCTCTAAATATTCCATCTGTTTACACCAACACAAATTGTAGTGATCAGTTTTTGTAATGGTTCCCATTTTCTCATGTTAACTGCTACTGAATTTGGGAAGCTGGAATAGCCAGTGGCTGGAACAGGGTTTGTAGCAAGCAGCTGAATGCTAAAAATTAAACGCCTGTTCATAGATCAGCATCTGTCTGCTGGTGAGGATAATGCCAATCTTCTGGCCCGCGGCATCACGTTTAGATTCATATGGTCTTTGACAGCTTCATTTTACCTGCCCATTAAGCACAGGTGCAGTACCATCTGCATAACAGATACCCAAATTAAGGCTATTGTTTGAAAAACAGTGATGGGCTCTTTTTGCAGCTCTTCCTGGGCTGTCAAAAAGATTTATGTCAAAACAGCAAATGGGAAAACTATGCTAATCTATAGAGCTGGTGCCACAACAGGACAGATCGGTTATGACAATGCACCAAAGTACTGAGAGGTTAACAGGTGCAACATTAGTAAGAGTCACTTGATGCTTTCATGCTTATATCCAAGGGTCATTTCCCGCAGGAGCGCACAAGAGTGGAGCTCCGGCAGTAAAGAGCCCAGGGGGCGGGCAAATGCAACAAGCCCCACCCCCTGCTCCCAGCAGCCCTCAGTCAGAGCAAGAAGTAGACAGGCAAGCTGCAGAGCCCCCCCCCACCCCCCCCCGGTCCAAAACAGTCCAGTGGCACCTTTAAGACCAAGTTTTATTCAGGTACAAGCTCTCCCTCCTTTGTGAGGACAGATCTGCACGTTTCCCCCCCCCCAATAGCTGGCAATCCAAAACAGTCCAGTGGAGCCTGAGCGGTGGGTGTTGCCTTCTGACTCACTTCTGGTGATGTCAGGGGGTGTGGCATATGCAAATAAGCTATGCTAATGAGCTCCTGCACCTCTTTTCCTACTAAATGACCCCTGCTTATATCTGATGGTGAATTTGAACACTTCTGGTGTCAGGTCTGGGTGACGTCCTTGACTAGAAAACAGGGAATTGTGTGTGTGTTTTATATTACAACTGAAAGTATTCAGACCGCATCAGGGCCTTGCTATTTGGATTTGTTCACACAGGCTTTCCAGAATGATGTTCCTGGATTCTCTGGAGGGGCATCAGTTAGATGCTGAGAGACAGCAAGTGAAGGCCGATGTCAGGATTTAGGAAACGGCAACCTGCATTATGAATGAGGCTGAAAAACATGCAAACACGGGAACGGAAAGCAGAGGAACTTGATAGATCGTAGATATAGGGAGAGTGCTTTACAACTAGTGCTGGGAAGAAGTTAATCCCCTGGTGAATCATAGACTGGTTTCTTGTCGACTCCTTCCTGTCGGCTCATTGACGAAATTCTTGCAAAGCACAGCCGGCTTGTTTTGCCATTCCCATCCTAAGCAAAATTATGGCTTCCTAAGTCTGTTGAAGTCAATGGGAAATTAGAAAGGTGTAATTTGGCTTAAAACAGCACTGTCCAGTAACTATGAGTGCCACATGCTGTTCTAGACCTTTCAACAAAAATTTTGGATTCTTGACAAATCCCCCCCCCCTGGGCCATTTCCATTTTAGAGTAAGATACAGAATAGAGGTGGCAAATGGGATGTGTACTCTGTCTCCATGCACATTTAATTTTTAAAAAAACTGTGTACTACTTTTCTACATTCAAATTCCATGAGGAAAAATCTGTCATAGTGATTAGCCAAAATAGCACAAAAGGGAGCCTCCGTGTTCAGAGGCAGTACATCTCTGATTCAGGCGTCATTTTGTAGAAAAAGAGGTGCAGGAGCTCATTAGCATAACTCATTAGCACAACTTATTTGCATATGCCACACCCCCTGACATCACTGGAAGTGTTTCAGAAGGCAACACGCACCGCTCGGGCTCCACTGGACTATTATCGATTGCTAGCTATGGGGGGGGGGGAGAATGTACAGATCTGTCCTTGCAGAGGAGGGAGAGCTTGTACCTGAATAAAACTTGGTTTTAAAGGTGACTGTTAGATACGAGACTCGAGGCAGCAGGTGAACAGTGATAACAGCTTTATTGAACACGAAGTCAGAAGAACCAGAACAAGACAAACAATGGAGCAACAGGCTCCTTTTTAAACAGTCCGGGCTTGGAAAGCCACGCCCACATGTCAGATACGATCCAATCAGATATTGTACATAAAGGCCAATCACTTGGTTTCTCTCCAGAACTTCCCTTGTTCTGATAGGTCAGTTTACAATACCTTGCTTAGACTCAAGCTCAATACATTCCTACATTCTGTTCCATACATAACAGTGCCACTGAACTGTTTTCGACCAGGGGGCCAGGGGGGAGCTTTGCAACTTACCTGGCTGCTTCTTGCTTTGACTGAGGGCTGCTGGGAGCAGGGGGTGGGGCTTGTTGCATGTGCCCACCCTCTGGTCTCTTTACTGCCGGAGCTCTGCTCCTGTGCGTTCCTGCAAGAAATGACCCCTGCTCTGATTACCAAATACAGGGGCCAAACAACAGGGGATGGATATTACCATCATGCCCTGCTTGTGCAAGTGCCAAAGTTCACAGGTTGCACCCAAGCAAACCAGCAAAATGAAGGAAAGGCCCAGCCTCCTCTTGAAAATAAAAGCCAGCAGTTATTCAACCCTGTCTCTGGCGCCAACCACAATACACAGGTCACTTCACTTCACTTCAGTGAAGGTGGAGATTAATTGTACCAGATGTATCATTAATTAGTCTTCAAAGACTTTTCTGGATCAGGGTAATTAATCCGAATGAAAAAAGAGAGAGGAATGACTGCTCTACAAGGGAAAATGTAAATGACGTGCAGACTGAGGACCCCTTCTCCACTCTGCCTGTAGTCTGGTAGGGAAGAGCTCTTGGGCAAGAGGTAAAGGTTTCCCTTGCTCAAAAGCCAGTCGAATCCGACTCTAGGGATGTGGTGCTCATCTCCGCTTCCAAGCTGAAGAACCAGCGCTGTCCAAAGATGTTTCCGTGGTCATGTGGCCAGCATGACTAAACACCGAGGCGCACGGAACACTGTTACCTTCGCACCGAAGTGGTACCTATTTATCTACTTGCAATGTCTTGCTTTCGAACTGCTAGCTTGGCAGGAGCTGGGACCGGAGACGGGAGCTCACTCCGTCATGCAGCACTCGGGTCTCGAACTGTCAAACTACCGACCTTCCGGTCTGCAGTTCAGCGTCTTAACCAGTTGAGCCACCACAGCCCCTCGGGTGAGAGGTACAATCCCCAAAGAATTTCATTCCAGTTTAAGAGGTGGGAGTTAGAGGTGGAAATGTGTTGTGCCTTTCATCACCTTTAGGGAGGCTTCGGCCTATCTGGCTGAAAGGATCCCTTGGTTGAGGATTCCTGAGAATTCATCCCACTTTAGAGGGCAAGAGTTACTGGTCAATGTGTGTTTCCCCACTGAAATCAATAAAAGTTTCTACCAAAATGATTAATCTGAACCCATGCCATTATGATATTAAAGAATCTGACTAAATCAGGGGAGAAAAAAATTCCTGTTCCTTCAGTAAGGTGGGAAGGGCTGCTACACTGCTTGGGAGGGCAATCAGAGACCCGTCTCCTTGTCCACCCCACCACAGGTAGTCTTCTGTCTTAGCAGAGCAGAGGCCTCCGTTTCCACTCTCCAACAACTAATGCACAGGAGGCACAGGAGGCAAGAAATTAAGGAATCTTCTTTCTTGGTGAGTTAAACTTTCTCCTCATCTAAAAGCAGCCCTGGAGGACCTGTTTCCTCTTGAATCTGCCATTTCATACACAAAGTTGAAGTCTGCATCTATTTTTTTTAAAAAGCAAACAAACATGTAGCATGCCAGTAAGACAAAGTCTGCTTCTTCCCCTTAGTTTGCTGAACTAAGCGCTTGGCTGTGTAAAGTATATTTTTCTCCAAGCCTGCTCCTGCTTCCAAAACAAGAATAATCCTTTCTGATCTTCCTGAAATCTGGAAGGTTTCATCCCGTTTAGCTGGGGGACAAAAACGTAAAAGGTGGGAATGTGTTTCCCAGTGAAATAAATGGAAACATCATCCAAATAATGACTGCAACCATAGCAAAAGGAATCTGAACAAATGTTGAGGAAGAAAACAAGTCAAATGTCTTTATGCCTCAATCTTTTGCAAGTTAAGGAGTGTAGAGTTGGGTGCTAGATGATGCTTTCTTCAAATAAAGTAATAAACATTAGCCCCGGTCACACGGCAAAGTTGCCGCTGGAGAGGCACAAATGGTGGGTGGATTATCCGGGCGCGATCACACCCCAACATCTGGGAAGTGGAGCGCACCCGTGGTTTACTGGCGCCACTGCCCCTACCTCCAAGGTACTAGTCAACGTTTGCCACGGGCTGCCTCCAGATGCCCGTGGTGTGACCGCGCCGGCGCGCGGCATTCCCCTCCGGTCCCTCGTTTACCCGCTGGCGCCGAGGGAAGGACACATGGGGTGCCGCCGGCGCGTCTGATCACGTAATCGCACATTAAACTGCACCGGGGCAATTAGCCACGCCTCACCCCCGCGATATCCGGCCTGTGTGACCGGAGCCTTTGATCCTTTCAGTTCCATGGTTCTTTGAAATGAAATATGGTGGGATGAAGGCCTGCCTTCACAACATGCATCTGAGCTAGAAATCATTTCCCCTAATGTATTTGGGTTGGAGCTTGATGTGATTACTCAGCAATGGCCGTTCAAATATGCTCAGAGGCACTTTCTTCTTAATATTCTCCTGGACATTTGAATTCAAGGCAACTTGAGGATATCAGCTGCTATAAAACCCTGGCTAATTTGTAACTGAACATGATTCTCCAGTTTGACTTGATCAACTGGTTAGTTACAAAAAGCAACCTCTGATAGTTTTAAGATGTCAAGATCAAAACCAGACATGCACTGGAAATACCGTGTTCAGAACTCCCAATTATTTTTTTTAAATGTCATTTGTAGACACACAGGGGCCAAATTCAACTCCCCCCTCCTGCACCACTTTTGCAGTCTGCAACTATTTGCCCCATCAAGCTACAGTTAGCCAACTCCCCAATTCCCCAGGGCCATTTCAGGCCAGGATAATGGTTTGTGTGTGGGCACAGGCTCAAACCCTTGCTCCTTGTGCCCTGCAGTTCCAGTCTGAATTGTGCAGCTGAAATTTAAGTTTTAAAAGTTGCTGGGAGCGATACTCCCTCTAAGCTGTGGAGTCTTATGGGCAGAAATGCTACTTTGCAAGCTGCTGGCATTAAAGCTGTGAGCGAGCCATTTGGCTGCTGCGTAAATTAGTTTGCGCCAGAACCATCCTTCCTGAGCGAAGATAAAAATGTGTGAGCCGGAGGCTAAAAAACTGTGAGCTAGCCCACACCAACTCAGCTTAGAGGGAATGCTGGCTGGGGGTTCCAAAGATGGAACTCACAAGCAGGGGTCATTTTGTAGAAAAAGAGGTGCAGGAGCTCATTAGCATAACACATTAGCATAACTTATTTGCATATGCCACGCCCCCTGACATCACTGGAAGTGTGTCAGAAGGCAACACCCACTGCGAAGGCTCCACTGGCCTCTTTTGGATTGCTAGCTATTGGGGGGGGGGGAGAAACGTGCCGATCTGTCCTCGCAGAGGAGGGAGAGCTTGTACCTGAATAAAACTTGGTCTTAAAGGTGCCACTGGACTGTTTTGGACTTGGGAGGCATGATTATTACCTTGCCCTTGTTAGCTGCCCTGAGCCCATTGGGGAGGGCGGGATACAAAAGTGAAAAATAAATAAATAAATAAATAAATTGCTCTGACTGAGGGCTGCTGGGAGCAGGGGGTGGGGCTTGTTGCATGTGCCCGCCCCCTGGGCTCTTTACTGCTGGAGCTCCGCTCCTGTGCGCTCCTGCAAAATGACCCGTGCTCACAACACATGACTGGTTTGTCCTTCCATAGCAGTTTGCCCAGAAACCATTCTGTAACTGGGTGCATTAGTTAGGGTTGGAATATGGTGGTCTTTGGGAAATGCAGAACTCTTTAAAATGACGCTCACCCTCTGTATCGGCACAATAGCTTGGGGAGTCTTGTGAACTTTATTACCATGTGATAACAATATGCAGCTGGTAATGAATGAAGCCTTTAAGCTCTGCCATGGCAAAAGAAATTACATGCTTTGCAGTGGTTTGGCAAGCAGGCATTCCGCACCTTATGTGCATTCATGCTATATATAGTTCACAGCATCCAAGCTGCCAACTGCAGGTGAGTGAGGCTCACATCCCTGCATGATGCTGGAGTAATTTTTAGGGCAGGGTTTGAAACGCTAGTTGTTCAGAGTATTACTCACCAGAAACCAAACCAATAATTTACGAGGAGAAATGTTGCAAAGCAAATTGCTTGCATAGTTGTATCCACACCATTCCCAAAGCCATAGTGCGGTTTTATAGACAGGATTGGCCATGGAAGACCTGAGTTCAAGTGCTTGTTAAACCATGGTCTCCTTGAGTTTCATGGGTCAAGTCACTGAAACTTGATCCCAAGTTCTTTACCTTTTTAATTATGACAGCAACCTACCTCATACGGTTCTTGGGAGAAGATGCATTAGGCAGGGGGAAATAGTTATGCATCTTGGCACATCTCTTCCTGAAAAAGTATCTTCCTGTAGAAAGGTCATCAACAACATCTACAGCTGTGCAAGTAACAGCAGCATACTGAGATGGTCCTTAATTTTAATTTTAAGAACATAAGAACATAAGAGATGCCAATGTTGGATCAGGCCAAAGGCCCATCCAGTCCAACACTCTGTATCACACAGTGGCCAGAAATACCAGTGCCATCAGGGGGTCACCAGTGGGGCCAGGACATTAGAAGCCCTCCCACTGTTGACCCACCCAAGCACCAAGAAGACAGAGCATCACTTGCCCCAGAGTCCCTATCTATATCTTGTGGCTAATAGCCACTGGTGGACCTCTGCTCCATATGCTTATCTAATTTTATCTCTCCCAGTAAGTTACAATTATTTGTATGGCACCAGATGTTGTGGGAGACCTTCATTCAGAAAAAAAATGCTTTTTTCATAGGACATGCTATAAGCTCCAGGTATATTTTTTTCTCTTTATGAGTAACTCCAGCATTGCCAATACAAGAAGAGTTGGTTTTTATACCCCACTTTTCACTACTCAAAGAAGCCTCAAAGTGACTTACAATCACCTTCCCTTCCTCTCCCCACAACAGACACCCTGTGAGGTAGGTGGGGCTGAGAGATCTCTGGGAGAACTGTGACTGACACAAGGTCACCCAGCTGGTTGCATGTGGAGAAGTAGGAAATCAAACCCGGTTCTCCAGATTAGAGTCCACCGCTCTTAACCACTACACCAGGCATCCAGAAGTACCAACAATCCCTGTCTAGTGGAATGGATCCTTGCAACATTTAAAGGTGCGAACAACATCAAGGCCCTACCCTATGAAGTAGAGTAGGACATGGTATTATTATCAGGGAGCGGTGGCGCAGGCGGTTAAACGCCTGCTGGTAACATCTGCGAACAGCTGTTACAGCTGTTCGAAACCCACCGCGGCCAGGGTGAGCACCTGGCCCTAGTCCCAGCTCCCGCCCACCCAGCGGTTTGAAAGCAATGAATAACATCGAAAAAGCGAGTAGATAAATGGGTACCTGCCCTAGGTGGCAGGGGGCACCCTTCCCCGTTGTGGGGGCTGATGGCGCAGCAGCGGCGAGCGGCGAAATGGCGATTAGGCGCAACACCAGCGGTGGATCGGACGTCGGTGGAAGGCGGAGCCAGGAGACGCAAAGAACGTAGAGGCGCGGGCGCGGCGGAGCCAAATGGACAGAGCCGGAGCCGCGCTGATGCGAACCGCGCGCCGGATGGGCCTGCCAATCACAGCTGACACCGAAGACCACGAGAAGAAGAAGTAGAGGAGCCGGAAACCGAAAGCCGAGCCGACAGTAAGCCGAACCAGGAGAGAAGAACAGCAAAGTCCCTCCACTGGGTGCCGGTAGGGTAGTCCCCACCCCTGAATATGTGTGGCCATAGATAGGGATAAAGAGTAACTGTAAGCCGCTCAGCGACCCCTTGGGGGGCTCGAGCGGGATACAAGCTGAAAGCATAAATAAAATAAATATCACATAAAAATCATGAGGAGCATTGCACAATGGTTAAAATGCACATGTTGCATCTTTTAAGTGATACTGTGGCTTTTAGGCAGACTAACTTGGAAGTAAGACCTCATGAAATCAATACTATTTCGTTAATGAATAACAGAGTCATTATTGCTTTTCTCATCTGGAGAGACTTTATAATACCACTGATTTTTTCCCCCCAATCCACATATTTTTAAAGACCACTAAGTTTTCCAGCTGGAACCAATACAATGGCTACAGGGTTGGAGTAGAACGAAAAGGGCTGAATTCAAATCCCATCTCGACCATGTAGTCACTGTGAGGCATTGAAGCAACTCACAATCATCTGTAAAACCGAAAGCCGTCCCACTTATAATGAAATATTATTTTTATTGTGATATGAGCCTAATAAAATAGTTGCCCACGCATGTATTAAAACTTTACAAGCTGTGAAAATTATGTTTCAAAACCTCCCTTGGACGAGTTTGAAGCCGCTCTATGGAAAGGGGGAAGCAGCAGCGCCTGCATCGCACCATTTGTCCAGAAGAGAAAGACGAGGAAGTAAAGCTTTGCTGAATATGCATGGGAATTTTATTCACAACAAACTACCTTGTTTTAAAAGCATCAGCAAAGATGTCATACGAGGGTGTTAACCCAGGTATAACTAATTATAAATTGCTATTAACTGCATTGCTGTAGCTCCAAGACTGGGGTCACACGAAGGATGCTGCAGAAGCATATCGTAAGAGAGACATTCCCTGCCCTGAAGAACTGCCAGCCTTAATTGAAGACAAGAATCTGTAAGCTGGGCTGAGGAAGCAAGATGGATAATGCCTCCTTCACGTGTAGAAACTTGCAAACCCAGGCATGGGTTTGTACAGCGGAACCAAGATTGTTCAGAGTTTGCAAACGTTACAAGGGCCCCGTTCACACGGAGCATTTGCCGCGCTAAAGATACGAATGAGAGGCGGATTTTCCGGGCGCGATCACACCGCAACATCCGGGAAGTGTAGTGCACCCGTGGCTAACCCGTGGCTTCGTGCCGAAGATACAGAGTAAAAAACTAGTACTTACAATGTACTAGTTTCCGGAAAACGCGGGGCAAGG
>NW_015172557.1:1550823-1562372 GCF_001447785.1 Gekko japonicus
CTACACGACAAGCTCTCTGTTATTTCATTTCCTTCCGCCTTATCTCTGACAATCAAGTACGGTCCTTCTGCACAGACCCTATCATTAAGAACACTCATTCTGTAACAGAAGGCCTTACTATCTGCAGATGTTATCAGCAACCCATTTCTGCTGTTAAGCTTGTGAGTGAAACCCAATCATAATCACACTTTGGTTTCCCTCTTATTATGTTTAGCTGTTAGTATCCGGGCCCTCAGGGGCTTCATCAAGCTCCCTGGAACCTGGTCAATATCCCCTCCTCAACTCTAGGAGCTACCAGAATGGTACCTGTAGGATACACTGATTTCCATGCTGTTCTGGTATCCCCCCAAACCACAGCTAGCTTGGCTACTATAGTGAATGTTTCAATAGGTCTGGGCCTAGAATGATTTTGCTGTATCAGGCCTAGGAACTAGGCGTATTTTGCCTTTCCCCGTGCTACTTCCTGCATATAGACATATTCCTCCATTACCTTGCATGCCTCTCCATACGTGTTAATTAATCTAAGGTAATTATATGTCCCTGTTGTATATATTAGGGGATACTTTTCCTGCATACGAAAGCTGCTCATTAAGATTAAGCTAGAGAGGACCTGATCAAAATTCAGCAGCTTCAAGTGGCACCCCCAAAATGTCGTTCACTTCATGCAGCTGGTGGTGTGGCTTGTAACAGTTGAAGGGAGAACTGTATTGACAAGTCTGCATGTTTCCACTATGTAGATTCCTCATCAGAGATTTCAAGAAGTGTCACCGGCTCTATTGGGAATTGGTGGCACCTTCTATAATATATGAAGCCATTTGATAATGTATGAAGCCATTTCCTCGGGAGACCTTTCTGTGTCCATCACTACAAATAATTCTTTGAGAAACAAGGTAACACTTTCCTGTTTAGATAAAACGGTGGTACCAAGCAGGATTTGTTCAGCAGTTCTGTAGTTGCTTGCCGCCTCTGTAAGCAGCAGGAGAAAGATTAAAAAGAAAACTAAAACCTCTTAAAGAACATTCTTACCACAGAATTCCTAGGGAATTATAGAGCTGCCTGGAAGTGGCAAAGGATAGTTCTCGGGATTTCTGAAAACTCTATGGTAAGATCTTCTGGTTTCTACCATAGAGTTTCCAGAAATTCCTAGAGCTACCCTTTGTCACTTCTGGGTAGCTCTAGGAATTGCCAGGAACACTGTTGAAGAAACTTCCTGTAAGTAGACAAGGCTTTCCCTCCCTTTTTAATATCTCTCCTGTAATGCCGCCCTTCCCAACCCTCCTGCCAACAACAAAATGTCAGAGAATGAGCTTACACAGATCTCTAGTTCCGATTCTTCAATATTTCAGGTGGAAGCTGTGTTTAACAGGATGCCTTTTAAAACTAACTTTTAAAAAACCTGCATTCCTACACAGTAACACTGTGACGATCCTTGTGCTGTGGTGGTGGCTGTTTGCAGAAGCAACTTTCTAAAAAGTCTGCACTTGCAATCGGACGCCCTGCTAGGCGAAAGCCCTACATAGCCCTGCCCACATTCTAAAAACACCTGGAGGATGCAAGGAAAGATGTAGGCAGGTGCCGCAGGTGCCCACAGGTACCATGTTGGGGACCCCTGAAGGAAGTTATAGTGTCACGATCAGGGCTATTTTTGGGCAGGAACGCACAGGAACGGAGTTCCGGCTGGCTCCCGAGTTGGCCACGCCCAGCAGGAACTCATTAGCATAATAGGCCACACCCAACAGCAGGCACTCATTAGGATTGGCTACATTAGGGGTGTGTGGCCTAACATGCAAAGACGTTCCTGCTACAAAAAAAGCCCTGGGTTTTGACAACAAAGTAAACAGAATAAGAAGCAAAAGGTGGGTGTGGTTGGATGACCACACTTCTGATAACATGTGGGGTGTGGCCTAATATGCTAACGAGCTGTGCTGTCAGGGGTGTGGCCTAATATGCTAATGAGTTTCTGGTGTTGGGTGTGGCCTATTATGCTAATGAGTTCCTGCTGGGCTTTTTCTACAAAAAAAGCCCTGGTCACGATCTTCTATCTACAACTGCTTGGCTGTGGACAGGAGTTGTTGTTACTACGAAGCTGGACCCATGATGGGATTCCCATGTTGATCCAGGTTTGGGTGCTGGGGGAAGGGGAGCCTTAACTTTTCCCCCTCATACCAATCCCCCAGTTAGAAATAGCTGCTGGAAGTCATGGTAAGGGAAACGAACACTCACCTTTTATCGTTCTTGTCTTTATTACTGTTATTATTATTATTATTTAAGGCAGGGCCTTTTTTTGTACAAAAAGCCCAGCAGGAACTCATTAGCATACTAGGCCACACCCCTGATAGCACATCATATCAACATATTAGGCCACACCCCCGTGTTGCCAGAAGTGTGGTCGTCCGGCCACACCCAGCCTTTGCTTCTTATTTTGTTTACCTTGTTGTCAAAACCCAGGGCTTTCTTTGTAGCAGGAACCCTTTGCATGGTAGGCCAGACACCCCAGTGTAGCCAATCCTAATGAGTGTCTGCTGTTGGGTGTGGCCTGTTATGTTAATGAGTTCCTGCTAGGTGTGGCCAACTCCGGAGCCAGCCGGAACTCCGTTCCTGTGCGTTCCTGCCCCAAAATAGCCCTGATTTATGGGTTTAAAACAACCTGGAGGATCAGCATGTCCAACTGCGAAAACAGTGCAGCATCGCCACAACACTGATCTGTATCACCCCTCCAATAGCTGGAAGGGGGTTGTTTTATTTTGTTGCAGTTAAACCACATGTCTTATTAAGTATCCCTGGCATCACATCTAACTTGGATTTCTCACTCACAGATTTAAATGAGCTGCTTTCCTCTCAGTTTCACCCCATCAGCTGTATGGAAACAATAATAAAGAACAGTTGTTAAGTGCCTCAGATGTTCAGTTCCAAGGGCTAATATTCAGGGGTCATTTACTGTGGGAGTGCACAGGAGTGGAGCTCCGGCAGTAAGGAGCCCAGGGGGTGGGTACATGCAACAAGCCCCGCGCACTGCTCCCAGCAGCCCTCAGTCGGGCCACGAGGAGCAAGAAGCAACCAGGTAAGTTGCAGAGCCCCCCCCCGCCTTCAGGTACAAGCTCCCCCTCCTCTGTGAGGGCAGATCTGTACGTCCCCCCCCCATAGCTAGCAATCCAAAACAGTCCAGTGGAGCCTGAGCGGTGGGTGTTGCCTACTGACACACTTCCGGTGATGTCAGGGGGTGTGGCACATGCAAACGTTATGCTAATAAGTTATGTTAATGAGCTCCTGCACCTCTTTTTCTACGAAATGACCCCTGCTAATACTCATTGCTGGCAGCCGGCACAGAGGCTCTGGAAGCTGAGCACCAGTGCCTGAAGAGTTCCCAGAATCTTTGCTGCTTGTCTTTATCTAGACGGCTGAACTGGACCATAGGTAGAAATGAAGTGAAAGGTAGCATAATATCTATCCTCTGGGGTCTGGTGTGTAGGATTGAGCTTACCTACCCACAGGGCTATTTTTGGGCAGGAACGCACAGGAACGGAGTTCCGGCTGGCTTCAGAGTTGGCCACTACAGCCAAAACCTCTGTGTGCAAGGCTACAGAGAGAAGGCCTGGGGAGAGAACCCCCCCCTGACAACTCCGAGGCAGGCGGGCCCTGGAAGGATCGGGGAGGCATTTAAATGCCTCTCTGTGCCTTCCCCAGCTTGTCCAAGGGCCACCTTTCCCGGGTTTCCCGCAGCCACGGGGCACCCGAGCAAGCCAAGGGAAGGCAGTTTAAACTCCCCTCCCCTCCAAGGGCCAGCTTGCCCAAGCTCCCCGCACGGGAAGGCATGGATGTGTGGCCTAATATGCTAATGAGCAGCACTGTCAGGGGTGTGGCCTAATAGGCTAATGAGTTTCTACTGCTGGGTGTGGCCTATTATGCTAATGAGTTCCTGCTGGGCTTTTTCTACAAAAAAAGCCCTGCCTACCAAGATAGCCAGGAGCTGCGGTGGCTCAAGTGGTTAAGACGCTGAACTGCAGGCTGTGGAAGGTCGGTAGTTCAGCAGTTCGAGACCCGAGTTGCCGCATGACGGAGTGAGCTCCCGTCTCTAGTTCCAGCTCCTGCCAACCTAGCCGTTCGAAAGGAAGAAATTGCAAGTAGATAAATAGGTACCACTTCGGTGGGAGGGTAACAGCGTTCCGTGCGCCTTGGTGTTTAGTCAAGCCAGCCACATGACCATGGAAACGCCTTCGGACAGTGATGGCTCTTTGGCTTTGAAACGGAGATGAGCACTGCAACCCTAGAGTTGGACTCGACTGGCTTTCGAGCAAGGGAACCTTTACCTTTTACCAAGATAGCACACAGGAGACCTGCAACCTCAGCACTAGGCTTCTTCATTGCTTCACTCTACAACCAACAAACACAGAACTAAAATTAAGTGAGGTCCCGTCCCCCCTGCCATTCAGGCCTGATGGGGAAAACAGAAACTAACTTGTGAAGGCTCACTTAAATGCACAAGTGTGCACACACACAAGCAGAAAGGAGCAGGATTTGCCCCTCCTTTGAGAAGAGGAATCCTCAACAGGATCTACGAAGCTGCTGTGCCTTTCAGGTATAAACCTTTCCTTGGGTGCAACTCTCGTCGCTTAATTCTTGCATGGCGCCTCTTATGCTGACTCCTGGACAAGGAAACGAATGAGTCAAAGAGAACTGCCTTTGAAGGAGGGATTTATATCCAGGACAAACTGGCCTGCTGCAGCACACAGCAGAAGCTGCTGGCGATGTCCACCCGTGGAAAAGATTGGTTACCAAATAACTTTTCTCTTTAGAAATCTAACACTGTTGTCCAGAGTGGTACCTTTCTACATCTAGTGGGCTCATAAGGGTGTAAACTCGGCTTTGGACAAAACTATAGATAATGCAGAAAAATCAAATCTTACTATGACTTGTCCAAACACATGCTCACAATATGCCATTTAGATATTTTGGACAAATTACTCGGGAAGCACAAGAGAAATTACTTAGGAAGCACACTGGAGATGCATAAAAGTGAATCTTACCGGCAAGTCTAGGCTACAAAATGCTGAGTAATAAAACATGAAAAATCAGAAAGACCCACATCTGCAGCGGATTCACAGCACTTCCGGCTTCCCCTTCTGCTTGTGCTATTCTTGCTTCTTAAAGAGTTTGTCATGCAGTATTTTTTGCTTGGGTAATGTGAACAAAAAAAGACCAAATCATGGTACTGATTTATTTTTTGAAAATGCAGCCTCATGGAAGAGCATACAAGAGTAAGATGGGTCGGAGTGGGGTGAAACTCTGTCTTGCTGTTCACTTATTGCTGAGTTAGGTAAAGGTTCCCCTTGCTCGAAAGCCAGTCGAGTCCGGCTCTAGGGTTGCGATGCTCATCTCCGTTCCCAAGCCGAAGAGCCAGCGCTGTCCGAAGACATTTCTGTGGTCATGTGGCCGGCATGACTAGACGCCAAGGCACACGGAACGCTGTTACCTTCCCACCAAAGTGGTACCTATTTATCTACTTGCAATTTCTTGCTTTCGAACTGCTAGGTTGGCAGGAGAAAACTGGCTTACTTGAATACATAAATCTGTATTGTACAGAGTTCTATTACTGATTCATATAGCCCAGGTATCTCGGTTTTAATGGCAGCTCTCCAAGGTCTCAGGCAGAAATCTTTTCTAGCCCTGCTACCAAATAAGTGGAGATGCTTGGGATTAACCTGGGACTTTTTTCAGTGTTGGTACACTGAATATTGTTTACAATTGTATGATTGTCACACCTCGGTTTTTTGCTGTACCTTCTTGTACTCGTGTATTTGATTTTACACATATTTACTGAAGGCTTTTACGTGCAATTTCTCCAAGAAATGTTCAAAACACCTTTAACATATATAAATGTTGTAATGTTAAATAAATCATAAAATTTAATAAGTATATTATTTTCCATGAATCCATGCTGTGTTGTTCAGGAACTAACTGTATAGGGAGGCAAAATTGCATTTTGTTTTGGGTAACAATCCCATGCACTAGATTTTTTAATGCTGAACTTTCACCCAAAAGGAGATCTTGTGGTCATGATGATACTACGATGGCGGGACTGGCATCTGCCAGTTCCCCCTCCCTCCCATACACACACACCTTGCTGATACTAAAGGGACACAGTGGTTAAACGTGTAGTGGTTAAGTGCATGGATTCTAATCTGGGAGAACCGGGTTTGATTCCCCACTCCTCCACTCGCACCTGCTGGATGACCTTGGACAAGCCGTAGTTCTGATAAGAGCTGTTCTTGAAAAAGGAGTTTCTGTCAGAGCTCTCTCAGCCCCACTTACCTCACAGGCTGTCTGTTGTGGGGAGGGGAAGGGAAGGGATTTGTAAGGCACTCTGAGACTCCCTTGGGTAGTGAAGGGTGGGGTATAAATCCAATCTCTTCTTCTTCTTCTTATGACAGTACAGGAGCTGACAATCATAATAGGTCTTTCTCAGTAGGCCAGTAAAAAAAAAAATCTTGGAAATCTAAGGCTTTATCCTTCAGGGCGGCAAAGCCAATTCTCCTTGTCAGACCTGTTCTTTTAATTTCTTCCTGAATTTCCAAAGCTGTCACGATACAATTAGACAAAACTAAATTTAGCCTCTTCTTCATCTACATTCTGAGAGCAGCAAATGAAACGATGAGGTCGCAGATCCAAACATATGGCAACTCATACAACTAATACCAGATGGCTGCAGGACTGATGGCCGCTAAGCTAGCACCTCAAGATCTCATTCAACAGTACATCAAACGTAGCCAGGATATTGAGGTACCTTTGAAACCAGAATGTCTGTTTTTAGGACTATGGCCTCAACATATAGCTCACCATCATCACAAAGATATGTTAGAAACGATGCTATACGCAGCGAGACTTTCGATAGCCTCATATTGGAAGGATCCCGCCCCACCCACTATTCGATGGCTGCGGTCACACGGAGCATTAGCCACGCTACAGAGATCGAAGATAGGCAGATTTTCTGGGCGCAATCACACCGCCACATCTGGGAAGCGTAGAGCTCCCGTGGCGAACCTGAGGCTTCCCGCCGAAGATGCGGGGTAAAAAACTAGTACCACCAAGGTACTAGTTTCCGGAAACTGCGGGGCAAGGGCGGGCGCCTGATCGCGTTTCCGGTGGTAGGTCGTGGCATCTGGTGCTCGCCCATGTCCCGTTGCTAAAAGGTTTTTTCCCCCAAGTCTCCACGGGATGCGCACAAGCACCCAACTGCGCATGCGCACACTTCGTTTAAAAACAAACAACACTGCCCCCTCCTCTTTTCCGTACCCCCCCACTCCTGGCTCGGCCTGCTCGAGAGGAACTCTCTGCACCCGGCGGCAGAGGGGGAGGTGCAGGGGGGGTGTGGCGGGAGGGTGGCCCGGCTGAAGCTCCTCCTTGAGGGGACCGGACGGAGGACACAGTTTGCATTCCTCTGCAGCCCTGGAAGGGGTTAAACCCACGGAGCCTTTTGCTAGAGAGGCCGCTTCTTTGCCGATCATGGAGAACATCACTGACAAACACAACAGCAACACTAGAACCCCCTTGGTATCATATTTTAATGCGAAATGGTTCCCAGTAATAGAATTTCTGTCAGCAGAAGAGTTTATATCACCAGCCTGGACAAATTATGTTCAATGGTTATGATCCAAACTTACTTTCCTTTTGTAGGTCAACTGGTTACACTTTAACCATCTGACCTTGTCTTATGACATAATACTGGCATACAATTCTGATTTTGCTGTTATGTTTTATTAAGTATATTACAAACACTTTGTTGTATTTTACTATTTAGCTCATACGATTTGTATTTGAAAATGTATCGTCAATTGTTAAAATTGTTTGTTCTGTATTTCACTGAATAAAAATGCTAATTAAAAAAAAAAGATCTGACTCAACAGAAGCTCACCCTGGGTAGCAAGTGGATCTGGCAATACAGTTCTAAAGGCAATGCATATGTGGACTAGACTGTGTGGTACTTCCTTCTGAGTGAACATTCATATAATCCAGTTTCATTACTTCTATCTCCCATAGGGGTCATTTAGTAGAAAAAGAGGTGCAGGAGCTCATTAGAATAACTTATTAGCATATCTTATTTGCATATGCCACACCCCCTGACATCACTGGAAGTGTGTCAGAAGGCAACACCCACCGCTCAGGCGCCACTGGACTGTTTTGGATTGCTAGCTATTGGGGGGGGGAGAACGTGCAGATCTGCCCTCACCGAGGAGGGCGGGCTTGTAGCAAACCCGGGGGGGGGGGGGCTCTGCAACTTACCTGGCTGCTTCTTGCTCCTTGTGGCCTGGAGCTGCTGGGAGCAGGGGGTGGGGCTTGTTGCATGTGCCCGCCCCCTGGGCTCCTTACTGCCGGAGCTCCGCTACTGCAGGAAATGACCCCTGATCTCCCATAATAAAGCCACACCTTGTTTACAGGTTAAGTGGTTTGAAAGATACACAATTCATACCCTAAAAAGAACAGAAATTAGGGTCCTGTAAGCCAGCCAAAGAACACTGGGAACCTTTATGAACCGTTTCTTTCAAGGAAAATGTGGGAAGTCTAGCACCATTTTTCTATTAAGAACATTACACCGCCCCTAGCGCTTCATGGCTTCTGCCACTAATGTGTCAGAAGGTGGCTTTGCATTTGCAAAAAATTGCTTCCTGAGTGAAGCAGATGGGTTGGATCCATTCCAATATGGCTTCAGCCTGGTTGTGGGACTGAAACAGCCTTGGTCACACTGGTGGTGCTGGGAGATGGACAAAGGGCGTATGAACGGTGGCGGGGGGAGGTTATGAACATGGTATCCTACTGGGAGTGTTAGATCGCGCTAAAGGATCCTTAGAAAGGATCGGAGAATGATTTCAGCTCAGTGATTCAGCTTTATTTGAAGTAGTGAACAAACACTCAAACACATTCAAAATCAGAACAACTTAACATTGGCAGCTATGCTCCTTTTAAACACTCCCGGGCTAATATAGCCACGCCTATTTACAATTAACAACCAATAAGATTGAGTATTTAACAACCAATGAGAGTCTTTCCCTCGCTGTAGCTGTGCAGTCCCTGATTGGTCGCTGTAAGAGGGCGACCAATGACAGCGCTGTTCTGTGGAGCCCTCGTTCGGCTCAAGCTTTGAATGGGAAGTGAATGAGACGATTCACATAAGCGATTTCAATACATAACAGGGAGGCTAACAGGGGGAGTTTGAACATGGTATCCTTCTGGATCACGTTTCAGGACTGGAACTGGGAGCCACTGACCTGTGGTAGTTCTCCCACTATTACAACTGATGTCCAGGCAAAAGAGGTCAGTTCACCTGGAGAATATGGCCACTTTGGTGGATGGACTCTATGGCATTGTACCCCATCAAACCCCCCCCAAACCTCAAGCTCCTCAAGCCCCACCCCCAAGTATCCAGGTATTTCCCAACCTGGAGCTGGCAACCCTAGGTAGTTCTGGTCCTACCTTGAGGGTAGGTTTCAGAGTGTGGTGCTGGGGGACTGCTGCTATACCCCTTGGCCTCTGGCCTATGGGTTCCCCCATCTTGTCCATCATGCCTTTCAGCATCGATGTAAAGCTGCTAGGAGTTCATCCAGATATTTGGGTTTAGGTGTCACCAATAGACAGATGACGCTCAGCCCTATCTCATCCTACCAGTAGATCCCAGGGATAATATGCTAACTGTGAAATGGTCCCCCTGGAGGCTGTTTCGGGATCAATGGCTGAAACTTAATCTTGCTAAAATGGAGTGGCTACTGGTGAGGGGAAGGTCTGACCTAGGAAATGGGTTATCTACTGTTCTGGATGGGATTGCACTCCCCCCCCCCCTAAAGAAATGGGTTCATAGATTGAGAGTTCTCCTGGACACAGGCCGCCTGTTGGATAAACAGGTGGCAGCAGTGGCCAGAGTGCCCATCCTGGGCAGACAAGATCTTGCCACTGTAGTGCATGCTCTGGTAACATTTAGATTAGGTTACTGCCGTTTGCTCTGTTTGGGGCCTTCCCTTGAAGACTGTCTGGAATCTGCAGTTGGTACAGAATGTTGAGCGGTGGCGCAGGGGCTAATTCCCCTGCATAACTGTAACATCTGAACTGCCAAACTTTGTCAGTTCTAGCCCTGTGCTGGTGTGAGCAACCAAGCCTTGTCCTAGCTCATCTTCTACCCAGCGATTCGAAAGCTTCGGCAAGTAGATAAATTGGGGACCACCCATAAGGGGGTGGGCACACCACTCCCTTTAGGAAGGTGTTAGCTGCCAAGTGTGACTTCTGTGGCGTGGCAAGATCAAAAGACGATAGATCTGTTTCAGCATCCCTGCAGTGGAGCGAGTCGGCCAGGCAGTGGCAGTGTGGCAGCGCGACATAAAGAAGCCCTGACGTCATCAGCCAGCCGACAAGAATACATGCCGTCGGAACATGACTGATCCAGCCCGCAGATGAATCCTCCGGCCAGCTACAATGTGTGTGTAATCAGGGGTCATTTCGTAAAAAAAGAGGTGCAGGAGCTCATTAGCATAACTCATTAGCATAACTTATTTGCATATGCCACACACCCTGACATCAGTGTGTCAGAAGGCGACACCTACACCTCAGGCTCCACTGTACTTGGATTGCTAGCTATTGGGGGGGGGGACGTGCAGATCTGTCCTCGCAGAGGAGAGAGAGCTTGTACCTCAATAAAACTTGGTCTTAAAGGTGCCACTGGACTGTTTGGTGTAGTGGTTAAGTGTGCGGACTCTAATCTGGGAGAACCGGGTTGGATTCCCCACTCCTCCACTTGCACCTGCTGATGTGACCTTGGGTCAGTCACAAGCTCTGGCACAGCTGTCCTTGAAAAAGAGCAGTTTGTGTCAGAGTTCTCTCAGCCCCACCCATCTCATGAAAGAGCAGTTTGTGTCAGAGTTCTCGTAGCCCCACCCCCCTCCTCACAGGGTGTCCGTTGTGGGGAGGGGAAGGGAAAGGAGTTTGTAAGCCGCTCTGAGACTCCAAGTGAAGGGCAGGGTATAAATCCAATCTTCTCCTCCTCTTCCTTTTGGACGAGGGGCCGGGAGGGAGGGCTCTGCAGCTTACCTGGCTGCTTCTTGCTCTGACTGAGGGCTGCTGGGAGCAGGGGGTGGGACTTGTTGCATGTGCTTGCCCCCTGGGCTCTTTACTGCCGGAGCTCCACTCCTGTGCGCTCCTGCAGGAAATGACCCCTGTGTGTAATTAAAAATACTGTATGTAGTCTTCCCTATCCCCCACGAATATTGTTAGTCCAAATGTAATGAGTAATTGCAAATCGCTTTGAGCCCGCAGGTGTGTGGGAAAAAGCGATCAATAAATCAAAAGTATTATTATTATTATTATTATTATTGACTGGAGTAGGTCATAGGGAATGTAGGGACTATATCACTCCGCTCTTCTTTCATCTAAAATGGCTTCCAGTTTGCTTCAATTCAAGGTGCTGGTATTGTCCTTATATGGCTTGGGGACAGCATCCATGATGGACCCCTTTCTCCCATATGAACTTACCAGATCATGCTGTTCATATTCAGAGGCCCTGCTTTGGGTGC
>NW_015172558.1:0-10638 GCF_001447785.1 Gekko japonicus
TGAAAATCAGAAAGGTGGATGGTGCTCGGTTGCAAACGCCAACAGCTCCATTGCGGAAACAAACGTTGCAAAGTTTCAGATGAAATGACAGTCACGGACGATCCCGAGTCAACCTCCATCTCGCACGGTACGCCATTCAGCAAGACGGTGATGTGGATCTTCTTCTTTGCTCGCAATCCGGTCCTCAGGATGGTAGAAGGGCAGGAACAGCATCTGGTCAGATGACAATCTGTAGACCTTGCGTTGTCCTTGCCTCGAACCCAGGGCCTTTCACAAGGAGATGGTGGTGGTGTCTTTGTCCTCTTGGCCCTGCAGACTCTGGCCAAATGGCCTCGCTTGTTACAGGACCGGCAAACCATGTCCTTTACCCAGCATTGATCCCACTCATGATCACTGCCACATCCGGCACAGGTTCGCCGCAGCACCATTTTCACTTGGGTCTGCTTGGGCCTCAGAGTACGACACTGGTTGATGTCATCATGTTCACCCTCAGACTTGCTTGTTGATTCATGGTGTATGGCTTTGTTGCCCCCCTGTTGGATTGGAACCAGGTTTTGACGCACTTCTTGGGTTGCTTTCTCAGCGGCCTCAGTGGCAACAGCCTTGGAGTAGGCCACGGCATAGGTGAGAGCCATTCATGCAAACAATCGCTGTTGTAGGTTCTTGTCCCTCATGCCACAGACGAGTCGGTCAAGGAGTGCTTCCTCTAGGTTGGTGAAGTTGCACAGGCATGCAGCCTTCCGCAATGCCGATACGTACTTGGCAACCATCTCAGTCGCGGCCTGGGACCGCTTGTAAAACGTGTGTCTGGTAGCGATCTGTGAGGGTTGTGGTGAAAAATGCCCCTGCAGTTTCAGTTTGAGGTCTGCCAGGGACATGGTTTTGATGTCAGCCGGGGCGACCAGGGACCGAGCAAGGTTGAAGACAGCCCTTCCGCAGGAGCTGAGGAGCGTCGCCTTCTGCTGGTCCTCACCCTCGATCTGGTTAGACTGGAGATGGAACTCAAACCTGGTCAGGTAGGAATCCCAGTCCTCGAGGTCAGGTTTGAATGCCTCGAATCTTGGGTTGACGGCCATCACTGCTCTCTGTGCCAGCACTGGCACAAGTGCTGCAGCTGCTTGATCGGCCAGGTCTTGTTCTTCCGCCCTGGGTTCCACAAGGGCTTCTCGGTCATCCGCCGTCTTGGCATCGGTTCAGCGGGGCTGCCTACCCGCTCTATAATCCCATACTCGTCGGCAATTGTTAGATATGAGACTCAGGCAGCAGGTGAACAGTGATTAACAGCTTTATTGAACACGAAGTCAGAAGAACCAGAACGAGACAAATCAATGGAGCAACAGGCTCCTTTTTAAACTGTCCAGGCTTGGCAAGCCATGCCCACATGTCAGCTAAGGTCCAATCACATGCTGTACATAAAGGCCAATCATTTCTCTTCCCTCCAGAACTTCCTTTGTTCTCATAGGTCTATTTACAATACCTTTCAAGATTTCAAGCTCAGTACATTCACTCCATTCCATTCCATTCCATTACATACACAACAGTGGGAAAACTCTGTGTGCCTTCTTCACAGGAATGAAGAAAAGTTAGTTTTTATACCCTGCTTTTCTCTACCTTTACAATCGCCTTCCCTTCCTCTCCCCACAACAGGCACCTTGTGAGGTGCATGGGGCTGATAGAGTTTTGAGAGAATTGTGACTGGCCCAAGATCCTCTAGCAGGCTTCATGTGGAGAAGAGAGGAATCAAACCTGGTTTTCCAGATTAGAGTCCACCATTTTTATCCATTACACCATGGTCTACTGGCTGAAGATTTGCATATTTTAAGAATATCTGAGAGCCAGTGTGGTATAGTGGTTAAGAGTGGTGGAGTCTAATCTGGAGAACTGGATTTGATTCGCCACTCCTCCACATGAAGCCTGCTGGGTGACTTCAGGCCAATCTCAGCCCCACCCGCCTGAAAAGGTGCCTGTTGTGGAGAGAGTAAGGGAAGGTGATTGTACGCTGCTTTGAGACTCCTCGAGGTAGAGATAAGTGGAGTATAAAAACCTCTTCTTGAAGTAGAGAATTTTGACAAAGGAGGAGGAGACAAATGCATTTCAGTGCTCAGATCAGCCCTTAGACAATAATCATAAAAGTATTTTCCAGAAAAATAACCCACACATGTCTATAGGCTTGGAAATGTTTTACAGGAAGACCTCCCATTACTGCCCATTGTCTTTGACTCTGGAATGTATGAACTTGCCCCACCAAGCCCAGTATTATCTGTTCAGACTGGCAGCACCTTTCCAAGGTCTCAGCTAGAGGTCTTTTGCAAGAGGTGCCAAGAACAGAGCTAGGAACCATTCAGCCCTTAAGCTATGACCCTTCCCCTTCCTCAGGCAATATGTGAGGATTAGGTTGTTGATGAAAACAGGCTTGCTGACATCCCTCCAGCAGTCTAATGTAGTACATGGCATGCCCTTCTCACTGAGGAGCTAATTGAATGTCTTTCCAGATCCTCAACTTTCGATGGCTAAATTATGGTTCACCTTATCACTTACAAAATGATTAACAAACTAGAGATTTATTACTGTACTCACAGGGTTTTACAACTTGGAATGAATGTTTGTGCCATGTTCCGGAAACCTTATTATCTTATTTATTGCTCGTACCTCATAAATACCGCACATTAATCTTATTCTGGGATGTCAGGTGACAGTTAGCTCCCCCCCCCCATCTCAGTTTGTGTGGCTGTAATGAGGTAACAGGAACAGCTGATAATGGAAACAGAAATGTCATTAATTGTGGGGTTATTTTCTTTCCGCCAGACAGCCAGGCATGGCGGCTTAGGTAACTTCATCACCTTTCCGTCCCAGTTAGAATCAGTAAACAGTTGTTGAAAGCTACTGGCCCCAATGTGTCAATAAGTCACTTCCTTCACAATAACGCATACACAGATAAACAGGTATGGTGCTGCTTTAGAAAATGAAACAACAGAATCTGCTGACTATATGATACATTATTTGTTTATCTACTTTTCTTTTTCATAAACATTTTTTCTAATTTAGAAAAAGCACCTACAATATTATAGAACAGGAATGAAATCAAACAGCCTTTTTTAACAAGTGAGACAAAAAACTGGAGTATGAAGTGAAGAATTTCAAAACACTGGGGTAAGGAAATCTTACTATAGACCTTCCATGCTCTGAAATACTATATTCTCTCTCTCTCTCTCTCTCTCTCTCCCCCCCCCTCCCTCTCTCTCTCTCTCACACACACACACCTTAGTCCATTAACTGTGCAATATTACATAAACCATTCTATCTGTTTTCAAAACCAGACTGCAACTTATCCTCACAATAATTTAGATAAAGAAAATCATATTGATTTTATTACCTATTTTTAAAAAATCTGTCCCATTTTCATGAGAAATGTTCATTCAAAACAATTTACACAGTCTTAAAGCAACCAGTCTGATTAAGATTACAAATTCAACAGAACAATACCGCTTAAAAAAAAATGAGAACAGTAACTAAAGGGTTAACAAAAAGCCCAACAGAATAGAAAGGTCTTTGCCTGATCCCTGAACAATAACAGTGAAGGTGTCCAGTAAGTCTCTCAAGTTGAGAGGCATGAGAGGCATGTTGTAAAGGCCCTGTCTTTAGTCTTTAGCAAGATTCCAGTGCACAGATGTATCTGAACTGTGTACATATGCCAGTAAGTCTCTCAAGTTGAGAGGCATGGTGCCACTGTTGTAAAGGTCCTGTCTTTAGTCTTTAGCAGGATTCCAGTGCACAGATGCTATAGCTGAACTGTGTACATACGCCAATGAGAAACAGGATTATATCCAGAAGTACATCAACATTGCAATACTCATACAAGCCACACTGAATACAATGCAGGCAACTGTTGACGCAGATGACACATCTCAGCACTCCTTACCCCATACTGCCAGTTGATGGGATTAAGGACTAGGGGCAGCACATTTCTGACACCTTTTTGTCCAAATTTTGCAGAGCTGGCCCAAGGTTTTTTGGCACCCTAAGCGAACTATGTCTCCCCCCCCCTCCCATTCAACTGAGAGAAAGTGAAGTTTTGGAATGAATGCTTTACTTACTGGGTATTCAAAATGAACAATGTAAAAATAAAAATAGATAAGCTCTCCAAAATCCCTCCATGTTCCATCATGGCAGCTATAGAAGATAAGAGGCAGCAGATGTGAAGATTTTAGAGACTCATTAAAACCCAGCTTCCCTTCAAAGTAGTAGCGAAGGCTCCTCTTGCTTTTTTGGTGCCCCTTCCAAATCTGGCATCCGGTGCATTCGCCTGGGTTTTGCCTTGTGGTCAGACTAGCCCTGAAATTTGGTATCCTAAATGTGCTGCTTGAGGAAGGGTCCTTCAGCCTGCCTAAGCCCTTTTGCTGTGAATCAAGAGCTTCTTTCAAGCAGGCATTGCAGCCAACGAACAGCCCCAGCAAGATAATTGGCTTGCAGAACAAAGGCTGCATTTAGTGCCAGAGCACAATAGCATAAAAGAGTTAATGCCAGAACTTCAGAGAGCCTATTATGAATCTGTGAAATGCCACAACTTCTTTGCAGGCTGTGAAACACTTTATTTCCTTTTCCTTCTAAAACATCATTATGCTTCAGTAGGCATCGCAGACTTGAAAGTAATGGAATGAGATCAACATCGCAGTTCTTTTCAGCGAGTGTCGCTTTTTGCCTCGGAGAAATTAATCGGTTTTATGAGAAACTGCTTTAAATACAGTGCTCCTCTTGCGGTAACTTAGCATTTTATATTTGCCATTACATTCTCATGAGTTGCAGATGGGCCACAGATGCACTGCCTGCCTCTTAAATATTGGAACAGGCATGGCCTTGATGCTTTTTCTAAGATTTCACACCAGTGAGCCATGTCTTTGAGGAAACTCTCAGGAGTTTTTAACTGCATGATAGTGCCGCAATGGCTGAGGCCTCATTATGGTGAGATTCCTTTCTCTTCAGTGTTACTGGTCTACCAGTGCTATCCTAGGAGCACTTTCCTGGGACTAAGTCCTGTTGAATAGATTTGAGTAGATTCCTCAGATTGCTCTGCAGCAAACCTACTCAGCTGGTGACCCACAAAGCTAAATGCAGAACACTAACCATAGGCCCAGTAGGAGCTCAATAAATCTCCAGGTTTGGGAAGATGTAAGGAAGACAATTTACCTGAAAAAAAAGATACATCTGGGTCAAAGGTGGGAGCTTCTGATGCAGCTGGAATGTCATCCCTGCCAGACTTCCAGAAGGAAGCGGAAAAGTCTTCTAGGAGAGGCTAAGTCATGCTTCTTTTGGAGCATCTCAGGATTAAGAGAGAAGTTGTTCAGGATTCATTATTGTCCAGAGTACAAAGGGTGGTTACAAATGGATGGACTGAGAGGGGAGGTACAGATAAGACTGCTGGTGCTCTCATTGTGGACCTGCTGAGCTGTTAAGTTTAAATGGCTGAAATCCATTTAATCCTTTGTTTTTGCTTTCTCCCTCTTTGAAGGGGGGGCAAAACTGAAGGGTTAAATGGATCACAGCCATTTAAACCTAACAGCTCAGTGGTACAGCCATGGAGCTATTAGGTTTAAATGGCTGCGAACCATTTAGCCCTTTGGTTTTGCTTCCCCCCCTCAAAGGAGGAGCAAAACTGAAGGGTTAAATAGTTGGCAGCCAGCCATTTAAACCTAACAGCTAGGTGGCAAACCCTGCACTGCTCTACTGTTAGGTTTGAATGGCTGGCCCCAAACAGCTGAACCAAACTGACCAAAAGTCGGGTAAATGTTTGGGGAAGGCACCTTCCCTGAACACTGGTTCCCAAGCTCCAAACCAGCACAAGTTTATACCAAATTTTGGCTTGTGAGCCAGTTCATGCCCATCTCTACTCCTGGGAGGCAGGATTTCTCTTGGAGACTCTTACTTCCATCTGCTGGGAGGGTTAAAGTTTAGCAAGCCTTGTAAAGTTTGACAAGCAATAGGGGATTTCATTTTGAAGCTGACCTCTACCAGGTCTGGTGTTAATTACCATAGGCAGGGAAGGTCAGGAAAGGGACTGATCCAGGGGCGATGCTGCTTAATAATCACCACTTACTGAACTCTCTAAGTTGGTATTGCTTGGGAAGGAAGATGATTGGAGGTTTACAGGGTACAATAGGGTGTGACAACTCCTTTTGCTGTTTTCTTGGCATTTGATTAGGTCAGTTTCCTCTCAGGGCACCTTGAGGTACGTTTTAATTTAGAACTACCTTGTGAATCAGAATGATAGCTTTTCTACCACACTTGCCTGCATAGCACTACAGTTTCCAGGGTTCCCTCAGGAGAGAGGATGACAATTATATCTGCCTTGGTCTGTGGTGAAAATATGCCTTAAGGAGAGAGAATGACAACAGCTGTAACATCACCTGCTCCAGGCAGTGCTTTCCCCTTATCTAGGGAGGCATTCATGGTATAGGAGAAAGCAGTCAGTAACAAAATCAGCCTGCACCCCCTTTTTTGCATGGTTTGAACATTTCCAGAAATTTCACAGTTCTCATTAAACCTGGACTCTTTTTCATGAAAATCATGTATTTTACCTAGGGTTGCCAGCCATCTGCTGATAATCCCAAGAGATACAGGTTGCAGATGACATTACAGTCAGAAGTTTGAGAGGGTTCTAGAGGGTCAACACAATGCCCTAACATAATTTCCAGGTACATGTCACTCCTGGCTCTGGCCTCAGATTTGGGATCTCTGCAAAGGTGCACAGGGGTGACCCTCCCTGGTTCCTCCCTGGCCACCTGCTTTTGATAAATCTTATATACAACTCTTACAGTGCTCAGACTCCATGTCCACCACTAGACTTCTGTGCCTTCCTGAAGTGAGCAGCCACTTCTCCCTTCTGGTCTATGGAGTCCATTTAGGGCAGCATTTTGGGCAGCCCCACATGGTCCTGGCTGGCACTGGGCCTTTGATTCCTGACCCTCAAGCCCCTTGACTTGATCCTTGGGGCCAGGGCTTGCTCATCACCCTGATGCTCCCTCCTCCTGCTCCCTCTGTCCCAGTCCTGCTGCATCTCCCCAGCTAGGGTTACCTTTGCCACAGGCCCAGACCTCATCCATCCTTCTGCACCTGTTGCTGCTCTCACTCATGCTTCAGATATGCTTCCTCGGCCCTCCCCTGTTCCAGGGCCTTCTGTGGCTTTCTGAGCCTTGCCTTCTCAGCACTCCCCTCAGCCATTGCTGTTGCCCCCCTTCTCTCCTACCACTGGCTTTTAAATTCTGTAGCCAGGTGGCCACGCTCCACTCTCCTGGCAGCAACAATTTACTTCCAACCCAGGCTTTTAAATTCTGTAGCCAGGTGGCCATGCTCCACTCTCCTGGCAGCAGCAATTTACTTCCAACCCAGTTAGTTTCAATTCCAACTGGGCCATGGGAGGCATCGGTTGCCAGCTGAGGCTTATGGGACTGGCTTGCTGGCCACAGTATGTGACTAGAAGTGACACTGTGTCCACTTTTTTCTTTATTTTTACTTCTACTGCGCCATCAAGCAGCCCAGAGCAATGGGAGGTCTCCTGCTGTAGCCACTCTATCTCTACCACACACCCTAGGCACCCTAACTCTACCACTGGGCCTCTGGTTCATGTGTACTTTTGAAATTCCAGATAGCTGCTATGATCATTGAATGTGAACATGCATGACTTTCTCCACAGTGTGAGCACTCTATATGTATATCATGAATATGTGTAGGTTAAGAATGTGATCTGCCACCACATTCCTACCCCATGTTCCTAGTTTTATTATATGAAGAGATTCAAACAGTTGTCATCAGGGCAAAGGGCTTCTTTTCCCTCTTTGCCTTAGAGCGCTGACCCAGGCTAACCTGGATTTGGGAGGCCTGGATTCAAATCCCCATTAAACCATGAAGCTTATTGGGTGAATTTGGGCCAATGTCTCTGTCTCTCTCATCTACCTTATAAGGTTGTTATGAGGATACAATGAGGTTTGAAAGAAGATTTAAGACTGCCTTTTTCACTGGGACCAAAAATACAAGGATGTGCACCTAACACCTCCCCTCCCCCCGGTATTTTTCAGATTTGAATTTGAGGCACAAATACCACTATTCAGGGATATTCAGGTCCCCCAATAGTGTTGCAGGTTTCGGGTTAGGTATTTTCCAGGATC
Source organism: Gekko japonicus (assembly GCF_001447785.1). NCBI lineage: Eukaryota > Metazoa > Chordata > Lepidosauria > Squamata > Gekkonidae > Gekko > Gekko japonicus. The sequence goes on from NW_015172558.1 coordinate 8,160, forward strand.
CAGAATTATTCAGGTTCCAATATTTTTTAAGAGGAACTTTTTTGAGGGGTATGGAGTAGCTGTCACCAAAATGGCAGAGAACTCAGTATTTCCTGTTCACTAAAGACCCCACAAGTTCCAAGTGTACTGGAACAATGGCACCAATTCTACAGGCCTTTGAGCAAGGTGCCTCTTGCCATCCTACTGTCTTCATTGTTTTCATTGGGGAAAAATTCAAAGAAGCCAATCACCAAACACACATGAGCAACTACAGGACAAAAGCCTCCAATGCTAAAAAGAACAAGTCCAACAGGCCCAGCATCAAACCACAGAATCCAACCAATCAAGGTTTTTTAAAAAAATACCTAAATTCTCGCCTATAGTTTACTGCTACTAAAAATTTTTTTAAAAATTCTTCTAAATCTGCTGCAACAATTACTTTTTTCAAAAAAAACAACAAGAACACTCAAGAAACTCCACAAAACCACAAAAGAAGAACCAGAAAAGGAGGGGGGACTGACCCCCCTCCCCCAAAAAAGTACACACACAGAGAAACTTGAAATAAGATTTTTAAATACGTTCCACCAGTCCTGAAGATGTCCAGTAGACAAAGATCAAGAAGGTCTTCCCAGGCAGGCAGCAGGCAGTAGAAATCCAAAGCAGACCAGAATAGAAATACAATCAGAAGCAAAAGCTCTAGCTCTGAAATGGAGCCAAGCTGCTTTTGTCCTTTTTTGTTTGTGCACAGAACATTTCATGTAGAGCAGCAACACCAGGGCAATAACTGCCCCCCTGCAGCACCAGCTCTGAAATGGAGTCAAGCTGCTTTTATCCTTTTTTGTTCGTGCACAGAACATTTCATGTGGAGCAGCAACACCAGGGCAGTAACTGCCCCCCTGCAGCATCGTTTCACCCATAGTCTGTGGGAAGGTGGGAACCCTTCTTCCCCTGCAGCAGTGTTTTGAGCCCATATGGGCTCTCCTTTATTTTAAAAAGCCATTCCCCACAGCTGCTGTGTGGCTGTGGGGAACCTAATAACCAACAGATTAAAAACTCAAAGGCATAGTTGGCCTTTATGGAGAGATGTGAGAATTGTCATGATTGGACAGAAAGTTCAAGTTCTCCTGAGCTGTACTACTACTACTTAGCTGTACTAAAATGTACTAGAAAGATGAAATCAAATACAAGGACCCCACACATTTCTAATTAGGCTGGGTCAGGACCAGCTGGTTAATGTTAATTATTACTGTTATAAATCACGCTGTCAAAAAACGGGCATTACCCATCCAGGCAACTGTAACAAAGAAATAAAACTGCCATCATCATATTTGAAAAGAATGAAAAGTGAATCTCAGCCTTACCTTCAATATAAAGATTGCATATGGGTGTTTTTAAAGGGGGGAGGTCTGTCTCTGATGTTAATTACATGCACTTAAATATGTCAAGATGGGTAGCCCTGTTAGTCTGTCTGTAGCTGTAGAAAAGAACAAGAATCCATTGTGGCAGGGTATGAGCTTTTGTGAGTCTTTGTGGTGCTACTGGACTCTTGCTCTTTTCTATTTGAATATATAAATTTGTTTCAGCCAGCCAGCTCATACTGCATTTCCATCATGTTCTAGAAGACTGAAATTGTTATAACCTGAATTTCCATTAGCTTAACAAACACACATGCTCATGGAATTCGTAAAAAGACTTATAAGAGGGGTCTCCATATTGCCACTGCCATGCCTGCACATAGGTTCAGTGCTATGTCTCCTGTTTATTCCTTCAGACATCATGCAATTTCCAGCACTATGTTTTGAAAAGTGTACCCCCATCACATTAGACGACTTACATACGAGGGGAGGGGTTGATTGACATTTAGGCTTACATATTATGGGGACGGCAAAGGATGAGATGGTTAGACAGTGTCATCAATGCAATGAACATGAAATTGAGCCAACTTCAGAGGACGGCGGAAGACAGGAGGGCCTGGCGGGAGCTGGTCCATGGGGTCGCAAAGAGTCGGACTCAACTGTGCGACTGAACAACAAAAAAGTAAGCTACCTTGTTTCCGCGTGACCCGGAAGACCTCTGCTGCTATCATTCTTTACCTTCTTAATGACTCATCATTGGAGATGAAAGAAAGTGCTGAACCTGCTATCTCAGCACTTCAGTTTTTCACTGCCAAAAGGCCATCCTGTCACAGATGCCCTCAAACCTGCTAGATAGGTTTCAAACATGTAAAAGAGTTCAATCACCATTCTTTATGCACAGACTCCTCCACATGCAATATAGAAAGGTATCACACCACTGCTTTCTCTTTGGGAACAAAGGAAAGGTGACAAAGTTCATCACAAATTCCAGATACTATCTCAGACACTTTCTTAGGAGTGGCAAGATTAATTTGCTAAATTCTGCAAAGGATGCCCCCCCCTGCTATCTTAACTAAAACAACACTTTCCAGTGAGAGAATGCCCATAAACTGTTGCTTTACAGCAGGCTCTGGGCTACCTGAAGA
>NW_015172558.1:10697-27557 GCF_001447785.1 Gekko japonicus
GAAGGTCTTGCAGCATGTGCGGTCCTGGAAATACCCCAGGCTGCACTACATCATCACTAGACATACTCTGAGGCCATTTGATACAGCATGCAGTGTTTTAGTTCCCTACCCCATGAATCCAAGGGATCAATATGCTTAGGAAATTCATTTCTGCAGCTTGTTGGCAGAGTGCAGTTCAAGGTAAGATAAAGCTAGCAAGTCCCACACAGACAGAGTTGCATTTCAACAAGTCTTTACTATAACAATAAAACCACAAGAAGACAAAAAGAAAACTGCTATAAGCCTTTGTTTCAAGAACAGGAACTTAAGTTGCTTAAAAACATAGATGTAAGAAGGGGACTCTTAACTAACATCATAAATTATGGTTCCACTTGTAGATGAAACAGGTTACTTACACCCTTGCTGAACACACATTGATAATGCTCTGTTCATAAAACATTGCCTTGCTAACACTACTGCTAGGCACCGGTGACATTACTGATCTGGACGGACCATGGTTGTAAGATGCTGTAGCTGCCCCCTCCCTCTTTCCTGTATCTCCTTTCTTCCCCATATTTTACATAAAATTAGAGACAATAAAGGAGGGGAAGGATCGAAATTCCAAGCAGCCAACCGAATGCTCACTGGACATTAAGAGATGTTGCCTTGCTACATAAAATGTTGCCTTGCTAACACTACAGCTAGGCTCTGGTGACATTACTGATCTGGACGGACCATGGTTGTAAGATGCTGTAGCTGCCCCCTCCCTCTTTCCTGTATCTCCTTTCTTCCCCATATTTTACATAAAATTAGAGACAATAAAGGAGGGGAAGGATCAAAATTCCAAGCAGCCATCCAAATGCCCACTGGACATTATAAGAGATGATGGATTCAGTTCCAGGTGACAGCAAGAGTATGGATAGTGGTGGCAATCACCCATCCATGACCCTTTCTTCTTTTCTATTTGCAGAGGGCAGCTAGTTCCTAAAATGGCTGGTATTTGTTGGCAGACCCAGTGTCAGACCACTGACAGAAGCAAAACATTGGCTGCAACTATTCATTTCAGCATAAAGGCTTCCAGCTCTGCCACTAAATAAACACTGTGGCTTGTTATCTGGCTATGCCTGAAAAGACAGTAAGAGCTACAAATCCTTGCGGGCCAAAGTGTAGCACAGCAATCATATTTTTTCGTTTCTACTCAGGATTCCCTGATGAACTACAGCTGAATGGTGCTATCAAGGAACAGTGTGCAATAAATATTATGACAGGCATTTTGCAATCAAAGCAAGGATGTGGAGGTACATTCCTGAGTATTTTCAACTCTGGTAATGGGTTTCTTTTTCTTTTTTAACATAAAAAGAAGTGCACAGGTAAAGTTAGCTGTGATCTTTAATCCAGCATAAGAACATAAGAAGAGCCCTGCCGGATCATGCCAATAGTCCATCTAGTCCAGCATCCTGTCTCACACAGTGGTCAACCAGTTCCTCTTGAGGGCCAACAACTGGGCATAGAGGTCGAGGCCTTTCCCTGATGTTGCCTTCTGGCTCTGGGATTCAGAGGATAAGTGCCTCTGAATGTGAAAGTTTGTGACCCCACCAGTATACCCTGCATCAGAGGGAAGCCTGTTCTACTGGCATTTACAGGCACCCTCACATCTAAACTACCCCAGGATCTCCCAAAGCATTGTTCCTGGGCCTATGGGTAGTCCTGAAGTGGACACACATATGATCATGGGAGCTTGCCAAAAATATGGACCCTGGAGGTTGAGGAAACAGACCATCTGTCTTTTCTACGTACAATTTGCTCCCCCTTCCAGTAAGTATCAGAGGTCTCAGCATCCCAGCACATCCAAATATGGAGATCTTCTTTCTCTGACAGTTCCTTTGTCTCTTTGATGTGTAAATCTCCTTTAGTGACATGTCTCTGCAAAACACCTATTCTGTCCTTTATGGTCACTTTCCTGGGCCAAACTCCCCTTAAAGTGTAAACATTTCTCTGGAAAGCAGCTCTTCCTGGGCTATTATCTGGGTTACAAAAACATATTACCTTTGCGGTATTAGATAATATCACCCATCAACCTTACATGCATGCTCCAGGATATACCCACTAGGATGCCATCACACCTTTTTGATCAAAGTTGGAAAAACTCCTCATCCTTTGGTCCACAGGACACTTTCTCTAGTCTATAAAACAGCTGCCTGTGTGTCTGTCCTGGGCGCCCACTGACAGGTCATCCCCAAACTTCATTTGGGCCACTTTCTGTCTTCACAGCCTCTTCTCTGTGGACTGCTGCCCATCTGGAATAGCAATTATAGACCCCAACAACCTCCTATTATTCCCACTCACCTCTGTATTTTCCTTACCTATGTGTATATTGTAACATAGTTTGAATTATGTATGTCTGTATTTTACTAGGATTTCTTCTTTTTCATAAAAACAGCCCTTTTGGTTAAGCCACTGACTGGTTCATTCCCGAGCTTCTCTAAGGGAAAGATCCCTGTAAACACTGGCAGCCTGATCTCACTAAGTACCCCACCTCTCGCGAAGCTCCTCTGCCTCACTAATTCCCCACAACTGAAGGCAGCAAGTTTTAAACTAAGCTGGGGCAACAAGTTCCCCTCAGTCACGATGGCTAATAGCCATTGATAGACTTATTATCCATGAATCTATCTAATCCCCCTTTAAAGCTGTTTATAAGAACATCTATAAATATAAAAGAAAGTCCCCTCACTATAAAATCAATGCCCAGGCCAACCCGCTGGACCTAGAGACACTAAATTTGGGGAGAGCACTCCTACTGTGGTGTAGCTACTCGCTAAGAAGGGATTTTTAGAAATTTGACCCCTTAGTGGGTCAAAAGGAGGAAAATGGGCTCCCCCACTGATTCCTATGTGGCTGCCAGGCAGCTGCCTCTCTGCACCCCCCACTCTCTGACTGGCCAGCTGCAGAGCTCAGAGTTCTGAGGTAAAAAAAACCAAACCCAACAGTGATAGGGGACTGCAGAGAGCTAATGACAGTTGAGGAAATCAGGAGTGGCGAACAACCATCTGTAAGGTGAAGCAAAGCTGCTGGCCCAGCCTCTCTAATGGCTTCCAATACACTACCCCCACCTCCTACACCTAACAGGTGGTTGTCTATCAGGTGCAGCCCCACCTCCACAGTGGCTTCTAATACTCCTCCCCCCTCCCTCTCCTACACTGGACAGGCAGCTGCCTGTCAAGTGTAGGAGAGGAGGTGGGATGGCTTCCAACACACTCCCCCCACCTCCTACACCAAACAGTCAGTTGTCTGTCAGGTGCAACAGCGGTTGCAGGGTGCTTAAAGCCACGAGGGAGCCTGCCCCAGCAGTAACACCTTAGTGATCCTGCCAGCCCTGCCTCCACAGTGGCTTCTAATACTCCTCCCCCGTCTCCCTCCTACACTGGATAGGCAGCTGCCTGTCAGGTGTAGGAGAGGAGGTGAGATGGCTTCCAACACACTCCCCCCACCTCCTACAGCTAACAGGTAGTTGTCTATCAGGTGCAGCCCCACCTCCACGGTGGTTTCTAATACTCCTCCCCCTCCCCCTCCTACATTGGACAGGCAGCTGCCTGTCAGATGTAGGAGAGGAGGTGGGATGCTTACAGCCGCCAGGGAGGTTTGCTCAGCAGGATTGCCTTAGCACTGCTGCTGGCCTAGCCTCCCCGGTGCCTTTAAATACAATCCCCCCCCCAACACCAGACAAGCCAGTGTCTGTCAGGTGTAGGAGCAGGGCCAGGGTATGAATGTTTATGGGGAGATAGTAAAGAACCTTTCTAGGAGCCATTTTGATGCGTCCCTCCCTCATGAACCTGAAGAAATGTCCACCACATCACCACTCCCTCACACCAACTCCCCCTCACACCTCTCACCTCTTACTTCCCCAAGAAAGTTTCTGGCAAACGTTGAGCCAGATACACCAATGCTACAAGGAGGAGGCAACTTAGGAATGCAGCAAAGACATTTGCACATAGTACTCCTGGAGTGCACTGAGCTGCACAGGCCAAGTACCAGCAAGATCACCCTGAGGTGCTCAGAACAACACAGTCTCCATATGAACAAAACAATCCAGGAACACAAGTAGAGAGGCCATCACTTTCATGGAAGGTAGCAGGAGTTGACTTAACAGACGACTGCTTCTTAAATGGACAGTTCTATGTGCCCTGCTCCAGAGTGAGCTCATCAAGCAGCCTGGTGATCCTAGCACCTGAGGGCAGAACCACCAATGTGGTCTAGAGAGTGGTCCTTCAGTAGAGAGAGAGAAATGTACGTATGTCTCACTTCATTTCTTACACTGCAATCTTCTCTGTTAGAATTCCTACAACAAATGTCACATTTCAGATTTCACATCATCAGTATTACCCTGGGATTTACAGAACTTAAATACTGTAGCGAAGCACAGTTAGCAGGCTAGTAAGATATAAGAACATAAGAAGAGTGTCTCCAGTGCTGGGAGAGCACCAGGAAGAACAGATTAGAGACTGCATTGTAGCTGGAGTTTAGTTTGGTAGGACCTTCAGTCACCTATGGGTCTAGACTTGCCATATCCATGGATGATGCACAGTGAAAGCTCTGTTCCCCTGTGTTCAAGGAGCTCTAGTTGCTTCCTTTTATATGATTCTCTAGTTAGTTCACAGCTGCCTAGTAATTAAAACTCAAAATGGAGGGATATATGGCATAAGTAATAATCCCCAGACATATCCTGTATATTCAGAGAGTGGATGACATTTTAAAATAGAAATCCTGGACAACATTAACCATGTGCATGATTTATGAGTAGCTCAGAAATGACTGCTTTCAAACTTTTAAAGTAGGCCTATTTCTGACAACAGAAGATATGGTGGTAAATCTCATTCTGGAGAGTACCAGTGTAGACTGCAAATGCTAAGGAGGCTTATTGCCTCAAATGACTGTAAACAAAAATATTCCCTGCACAGTAAAACCCTTAGATCAGAGGTTTTGTACTTATTTCGAGGGCCAGTTCTGACATAAATGTCACTTTGCCGGACTATGTGTGTCATAAAATGCAACATGAAATACCTGAGATATAAACCTTATAAAGATGATTTCAGATGCCAAATGGCAATAGGCTTTATTGGATTAGGTGTGATATCCAGAATGGTAGTAGGCGTAGAGATATCGTCACTGGTAATGAGACAGGAAATCTAGGTCTCAGTTTGGTCCAGAGGTTTCAAAGAATAAATGGACATAAGTCTGAAGAAGTGAGCAGTGACTCACAAAAACTCATACCTTTGCCACAAATTTTGCTACTGGACTCTTACTCTTTCTATAGCTATAAGAAACCACAACATTCAAAAACCAGTGGGGGAACATTTTAACCTTCCAGTGTATTCAGTTGCTGACCTAAGAGTAGTAGTTCTCTTACAAAGGAAGATTAGAAAGAAGAGACTGATGAATTGCAACTGATAATGAAGCTCAATGCATCCTCCTGGGCTAAATTGAGACCTAGCTTTCTTCTGTCATTACCAATGGCTGCTATTGTTGTCATCTGAAATCATGTCATTCTCCAAGATATACGGACAAATGGACTCATATTCTAGCTGTAGCTGAAGAAGTGAGCAGTGACTTCTGAAAGCTCATGCCCTGCCACAAATTTTGTGAGTCATTAAGATGCTACTGGACAGTTGCTCCCTTCCACTAAAAAAGATTGCAAACTGTGCTGTTAGGTTTCTTTTATTATTATTTTTTCATCTGGTAGAAATTGAAAGGGGGATCTCTCCAAGTGAAATAATGTGTTGCTTTCAGACTGGACAAAATCCACTCATTGCTAGTGATGATAATAAAAAAGTTTAAAAAGTGGGGGGGGGAGTGTTAATGTGAAGAAAGGCAGCCAGTGAGGTGGGAGGGGAGAGAGGGAAACCACATGTTAAACTGGAATATATGGAACTATAAATGTATTTTTAAATTCTTAACCATCTACTTCCAGTCATTAAACCATGGAATCCAATCCAAGTGCTGTAATTCTTAACCAGGTCTTTTTAAAAAAAGAAAATCCCAGATAGGCAAAGAGAAACCTATTTTTTTTAAAAAAAAAACCTTTTCAGAATAAGCCAAAATAATTTGCCCTTAATTCCCATTATTCCAGATGCATCGCTTTTCTGCCCCCCTTCCTTTTCTAACATTAGTGTGTGCAATCAGGTCTCACAGTAAATGGCAGAGCAGGTTTGTCAGAAGAATTCCCCCGCCCCTTCAGTATGCATGCACAGGAAAGTGTACACCTGGAATAAAACTTTGTTGATCTTGAAGGTGCCATGGGACTCCATCTCCAAATGAGGGAAGAGAAGCTAGGCAATGCAGCAGCAACCCCAGAGGAGAAAGCAGGAGGGAGCTTTTTTCTGCTGCCCACATGTACACTCTCCTTTTCCTTCCCCTTCGCTTCCCTAAGGAGGAAGAGAGGCTTTGGCGATGCAGCAGCAGTAATGGCCAGGAGATGCAAGCACTTGCTTGCGGGCCATATACCAGCCCTGCAGGGGCCAAATCCAGCCTGGGGGGGCACATGTTTGAAGCCCCTGCCTTAGATGCTTCTGTAATATATGCAAGGGACATTTTTGTACACAATTTGAAGTGCTGCAGACCAGAAACAGGCTTATCTCCTCTCCTGCTTTTTATTAAAGGAAATTAGCATGACAAGAAATTTCAACTTTTAGAGAGTGACTGGGGGTCTTACCTGAACCGAAGGAAGTAAAGTCATTTCTATAAAATCATTGACAAATTACATAGCAAATTCCACAACAACAACAACAAAGCCCTTAAGAATCAGCACATTTGATCCAGGTTTGGAATCTCCTAGAGATTTGGGAATGGAGCCTGGTAAAGACAGGTACCACAGTGGGGTACAATGCCATAGAGACCACCCTCCAAAGCAACCATTTTCTCCAGGGAAACAGATATTTGTAGTCTAGAGTTGAGCTGTAATTCCAGGGGGTCCTCAGGTCCCATCTGGAGGCTGGCATCCCTAGAACATAACCAGTGGCAATACACTGACATCCCTTCCAGTATATACCAGGAATGATGCCTCCACATTATGGGCCTGAACCTCCCCCAGCCTTCCATACCACCAGTAAGTATACACCGATGGTTGCTGGGGGGACCTTGCAACCCAACCTCAGGTAAGCAGAAAAGTCTGACTTTGTAAATTTTTCGGAAGAAAAAGAAGCAACCCCCTCCCTTCCACCAAATGTCCTGATGAGGACTGAACATGTTCCAGGAGCACAGAGTGTTGAAAGCAGGTGAGAGTAAGTTAAGATGGGGGCATCAGCCTGCTCAACCCCCTGAGAGATTACTGAGCCTTAAGGTCAAGATTTTTTTTTGGGGGGGGGTACAGTAAGGGTTTCCAAATTTCTTCCCTATCCCAGAATTTCTTAGGCACCCTGTTGTAAAAAATGTTAAACCAGAAGGAGGACCAAAACCCATTATTACCCGATGAAACAAAAAAGTCTTCTCCTGCTGGAGAAAGACACGTATAGAGGGAGACAGACAAATATTGTCACTATGTATTTCCATAATGCTACTTGGATAATATACTTGGATACTTGGAGCTGCGGTGGCTCAAGTGGTTAAGACGCTGAACTGCAGGCTGTGGAAGGTCAGTAGTTCAGCGGTTCAAGACCCGAGTTGCCACATGACGGAGTGAGCTCCCGTCTCTAGTTCCAGTTCCTGCCAACCTAGCAGTTTGAAAGCAAAAAATTGCAAGTAGATAAATAGGTACCACTTCGGTGGGAAGGTAACAGTGTTCCGTGCACCTTGGTGTTTAGTCATGCCGGCCACATGACCACGGAAACGTCTTCGGACAGCGCTGGCTCTTCGGCTTTGAAACGGAGATGAGCACCGCAACCCTAGAGTCGGACTCGACTGGCTTTGGAGCAAGGGAACCTTTACCTTTTTACTTGGATAACATCTGCACTGCTAGTAAAACAGAAAACCTTTTGAATTTTGAATATGAGATTTTTTTAAAAGAAAGAACCTGAAGAATTTTCTTCTCCAGCAAGAGTGTATGGTCTTCTAGCGAATCCCTAGTTTAGGTGCCACCATGCTCAGGAGTTTGGCAGAAGGCAGTATAGAACAGGGATTTTCAGCAGCAGTACCCAGATTGTGGATTATCCTTCCCTATGAGACATGGCTAGCACTTTCACTCATAGTTTCTAGGAAAGTGATGAAAAAAAATCAGTTTAGACAGGGTTTTCAGGTACCTCATGCTGACTTTGTTTAAGGAAAGGTTTTGGACCTGACTGTGGCTACTGGTGGTTGTTAAGCTGCTGCTTTTCTCATGTTCATGTGAGACTTTATTTTCACCATTGTTTTAAATGATATAGGGCTTGAACCCATGTAATGTTGTGTTCAGATGCTTTCAGAAGCTTAGGAGAAGCCATAACACAAACAGTAATACAATCAGGGGTCATTTCCTGCAGGAGTGCACAGGAGCGGAGCTCTGGCAGTAAGGCGTCCAGGGGGCGGGCACTTGCAACAAGCCCTGCCCCCAGCAGCCTTCAGTCAGGCCACAAGGAGCAAGGAGCAGCCAGATAAGTTGCAGAGCCCCCCCCCTCCCTCCTTCAAGGCCGACACTAAGATCTGCATGTCCCCCCCCAATAAATAAAATAAATAAATAAATAGCAATCCAAAACAGTCCAGTGGCACCTTTAAGACCAAGTTTATTCAGGTACAAGCTCTCCCTCCTCTGCAAGGACAGATCTACATGTCCCCCCCCCCAGTAAATTAAATAAAATAAATAAATAAATAGCAATCCAAAACAGTCCAGTGGCGCTTGAGTGGTGGGTGTTGCCTTCTGACAAACTTCCAGTGATGTCAGGGGCTGTGGCATATGCAAATAAGTTATGCTAATGAGCTCCTGCACCTCTTTTTCTACAAAATAACCCCTGAATACAATCCATTTCTCTTTGTAGTGTACATAGGACCTAAGCAATTCACTGACTGGAAATCTCCCTTCCCCAAATATTGCTAGGATACTGCTGTTATCTGTGGAGATACAAGATGTTTCTCCCCCTTCCTTCTGCATACCCCCTATGTCATTCTCGAATGTCCCTTATCCTCCAGGAGCAGCATTTTGTGAAGATAAGTGGGCTGCAGTGGGAGGGGGGAAGCAGATCAGTTCCACTCCACTGGAAGAAAATGTAGTCTAGATCTGATATCAAGCCTTTTGCGAACACCAATGTTACTTTCAAATGTACGGATAATCCATTATAACTCTTTATACCATGCATGTCAGAACGAAACATTTGTTCATTAATACACAATGCATCATTCAGGGTAGACTTTGAGTCCAGGTTGAACTTTATGACCCTAGCCATTTCTCTATTAAAGCCCATTTCTTTAAATCACTGTGTGGGTGAGAGAGACAAAAGAGAGTGGTAATGAAAAAAACTATGTTATGCCCATGTTCCTCATTCTGAAAATTGGTTAAAATACTGGCTTGGTGAATACAAGTAATTTCTGGGTAAAAATGAAGGTCATCTGAACAGAGACACAGCAAAATAGACGGTTTCTGAAAGAAATATGCATGTAAGAGCCGCATGGAAAAAAACAAATGCAAGAAGTTGCTTGTTGGTACTTTGGTTTTGAGCGAGAGAGAGAGAGATGGCACAGATGAACACACAAGTGCAAAGAGGAAGACCTTGAACTGAGGACGTTGGCAATGGGATCCAGATGCCAGGCTGTGCAGTGCTATCCAGAGTTATTCCAGTCTAAACCCATTGATTTCAGTAGGGTTAGACTGCATTAACTCTGCAACAGATTGTATTGTTATTTTAGGTACCACCATGGTAGCCTGATAGAGAAGCAAGGGCTCTCTGCTATATTAAATTTATTTATTTATTTAAATTTATACCCCGCCCTCCCAGCGAAGGCCAGCGAAGGGTGGCTTACATAAAATCAATAGAAACATTTAAATAGTATAATAAAACATTTAAAACAGTATTTAAAAGATTACAATTCAATGATAAGTGCTAGTTTTGTTGTTATAAAGTTCATGATGGCTACCATCAACTCTCTCTTCCCGTGGCCGGCACAGATCTTCTATAGGTGTCTTTCAGGTGTCCTTCTGGCGGCTGACGCGATTGTTAATATAAGTTCCAGGGCAACAGGGCTTCTCATCCTAGTTGTTAGAGGCGGCGGCGGTGGCTCCAAAAGCCTGGTGGAAGAGCTCCATTTTACAGGCCATGCAGAACTGTAATAGGTTCTGCAGGGCCCTGATCTCCTCTGGGAGCTCATTCCACCAGGATGGAGCTGCTACTGAGAAAGCCCGTGCCCTAGTTGTCATCAGCCTAGCCTCCTTAAGACTCAGGAGGGCCAGTCGGTTCTGGACCCCTGACCGCAGTGCTCTCTGGGGAACATGTGGGGAAAGGCGGTCCCTCAGGTATGTCGGTCCCTGACCATAAAGGACTTTAAAAGTAAGAACCAGCACCTTGAAATGAATTCGGTATGCTATCGGCAGCCAGTGCAATGCCTTGAGCACAGGCTGGATGTGCTCCCGCATTGGGAGTCACATCAACAGCCTGGCCGCAGCATTTTACACCAGCTGCAGCTTCCAGATTTGAGACAAGGGCAGCCCCATGTAGAGAGCATTACAGTAGTCCAGTCGTGAGGTGACCATTGTATGGATCGCTATTGCCAAGTCACTGAATTCAAGGAAGGGAACCAACTGCCTAATTAGCCAAAGATGGTAAAAGGCTGCCTTGGCAGTGGCTGCTACCTGGGCCTCCATTGTTAAGGAGGTGTCTAGGAGCACTTCCAGACTCCTAACCTCTGGTGCTGGCACCAAAGGTGCCCCATCGAAGGTCGGGAGTGGGATCCCAACCCTCAGACCACCCCGACTCAGGCAAAGGACCTCCATCTTTGTCTGATTCAGTTTCAGCCGGCCCAGCCTAAGCCAACCAGCCACAGCTTGTAACACCCGGTCTAGATCTTCTGGTTTGGAGTCGGACTGACCGCTCAACAATAGGTAGAGCTGGGTGTCACCCGCATACTGGTAACATCCCAGCCAATGCCTCCAGGCAATCTGGGCAAGGGGGCGCATGTAGATGTTAAAGAGCATTGGGGACAACACTGCCCCTTGAGTCACTCCACATTCCAGTGGGTGCCTCTGGGATAGTTAATCCCCCAGTGCCACCCTTTGTCCCCGACTTTGGAGAAAGGAGGCAAGCCACTGCAAGGCCAGCCCCTGGACCCCATTGTCAGCGAGGCAGTGGACCAGTAGCTGATGGTCAACTGTGTTGAACACTGCCAACAAGTCTAACAACAACAGCACCGCCAGTCTGCCCTGATCCAGATGCCTCCGGAGGTCATCCGTGAGGGCAACCAGTGCCATCTCTGTCCCGTGACCCAGGTGAAAGCCAGATTAGAAGGGATCTAAAATGGAAGCATCATCCAAGAAGCTCTGCAACTGTACAGCTACAGCCCTCTCTATTGTCTTGCCCAAGCAGGGCAAGTTGGAGACCGGCCGGTAGTTTGCCCATTCAGCTGGGTCCAATGATGGCTTTTTCAAGAGAGGGCAGACCACTGCCTCTTTAAGAGCCCCCAGGAACCACCCCTCCAAAAGGGACTTGTTGACAATCTCCCGTAGGGCCCCCTCAAAACCCCTCATGACCAGTTTTAATTAGCCATGAACGGCACGGATAAAGGGAGCAAGTAGTAGGCCGTACAGCCAGGATCACCTTGTCAACTTCCTCTAAGCTGAGCGGGCTGAAATGTTCCATAACCAGACTAAAAGACACGCATGGAGCCTCGAGTTCACTCACTGTATCTGCTGTGGCAGGGAGGTCACGGCAGAGCGACAAGACTTTATCTGCAAAATAGCTTGCAAAAGCCTCGCAGCCAATGTCCAATTCCCTAGCATTTGATTTGCCATATGGCAAAGTAGTCATCGATTGAATCATTCTAAATAATTGGGCTGGGCATGAGCTTGCAGATGCAATCACGGCCATGTAATCTCACACCTTGATTAGAAGGGACTTCATGCCGGAGACTACAAGAAACTTCCGTATCGGTTAACAATATTGTGTTGGTGGACTGTTGAGCAGCGTCTGGAGAAAGTGTCAGAACTACTAATAGAAACAGACCAGCATCACACCAGGCCTAAACTTTCAGTCAGGGACAGATTAACCATTAAGCAGACTAAGCACGTGCTTAGGGCACCAGGGCCAAAGGGGGCACCACAAAGTTGGGAAAAGAGTGAAAAGCTTAGTTTTGTGTTATCATATTAATAAGTTTTTGTATTGCTGCATCCTGCATTGTATATCTGGTCAGACAGGTCAACAACTAAAATAGACTGGGTCAGTGTGGAAAGGAGGGGGGCACCAAGATTGGTCAGTGCTTAGGGCACCAGTGAGCCTTAATCCGCCCCTGCTTTCAGTATTCAACTGAAAACCAGCATTGGATGCAGAATGGTATCTTTCTATGTGCTAAAATCCTTTGCATTGGAAAACAGAGTGAAAACCAGATGAGCTTTGTATTGGAAATAATGGTGAGGACGTATCATGATACCTGGCCAATTATTGTGGCTAGCACTGCTGGTTCCCAGCAGCCAATCAGTGCATTTTCTGATTGAGAAACAAGATGGTTGTGGGTGGTGGCAACTCTTTGAGATTTCACCCTTTGAAAAATGGGAAAGATTATTCTGTTCCCTACCCCTGAGATGCAGAGTCCTTGTCCCTGTTCTTAGAGACCTGCAGCACTCCATTTTCATGTGAGCCAGATGGGCATAAGAAGGGTGTGCCTGTCATTGTACAAGACCTCAGTTTCATGAACAGTTTATTAAGGTTTGAAATTATGGTGCATCTCTTCTTTTTGATGAGTAAATAAATAATGGGCAGTTCCTTGAAAGAAGGTGCAATGGTTACAAACTTAGAGTATACCCATTCTTTTATTTATTTAGGATCCTTTTAACCCTTGGGTTTCCTTGGTGGCATCTCATCCATATACTAACTGACACTGCTTAGCTTAATGAGATTGGGTTAGCCTAGGCCATCCAGGTCAGGCCAAAAGTGACTTAAAGGTAAAGGTAAAGGTTCCCTTGCTCGAAAGCCAGTCGAACCTGACTCTAGGGTTGCGGTGCTCATCTTCGTTTCAAAGCCGAAGAGCCAGCGCTGTCCAAAGACGTTTCCGTGGTCATGTGGCCGGCATGACTAAACACCAAGGCACACGGAAAGCTGTTACCTTCCCACCTAAGTGGTACCTATTTAGTAAAGGTAAAGGTTCTCTTGCTCGAAAGCCAGTCGAATCCGACTCTAGGGTTGCGGTGCTCATCTCCGTTTCAAAGCCGAAGAGCCAGCGCTGTCCGAAGATATTTCTGTGGTCATGTGGCCGGCGTGACTAAACACCAAGGCGCATGGAACGCTGTTACCTTCCCACCGAAGTGGTCCCTATTTATCTACTTGCAATTTCTTGCTTTCGAACTGCTAGGTTGGCAGGAGCTGGAACTAGAGACGGGAGCTCACTCCGTCATGCGGCACCCGGATCTTGAACTGCTGAACTACTGACCTTCCACAGCCTGCAGTTCAGCATCTTAACCACTTGAGCCACCGCAGCTCCCCAAAGTGACTTACAATGTACAAAATATACAAAAGACAATCAGTTTCCAAACACATGCAGAATAAAACAGTTTCACAAATTACTACTTGCCATGAACATACTAGCTCATAAGGCAAGGCAGAGCAGGTGGCAACATCTCTGTCCTTGATTAAACAGCCTCTCCCCAGGCAGGCACTTTTTTCCTTCCTCCTTCTAGAAGGCCGCTTCCTTTATTGTTCCAGGACCTTGAGGGGAGGAGCAGAGCAGCTGGAAACAGCCTTGCCTTGATGGAACGGTCTCCCCAGGCAGGCTCTCGCTTCCTCTCCTTTGGATATCGGGTGGCTTCAGATATAACTGTCTTTGCAGGAGCCATGTTTTACACCCTAAAAATGTGGTGATTGTATTTACTCAGGACATCCTAAATGAACTGGATGAAATGTATGCGATTCATTATGGCTTTCTGAAGCTTTTAAGCCAGAGAAAAATCTCTCTATTAGAAGTTCCAATTGTTGTGGTCTACTGACAGAGGATCCCCCATGTCTTTCAGTTCTCTTCCATTCTGCAATCTCTTCCACCAGTCCCTTCTATCCCAAACAAATGGGGAGGGGGAGTTCACAAAGGCCAGCTTACTACTCTTCTTATCTCACATTTCCAGGAAGAAGGGGAGCCACACCAATCCATCTCCATACTAATCAGGAGCTGGAACACCTAGCTAGTAGATTCTGTCCTGCAAATCATAGACTGACCACATTTTTCACACCCTGCCTCTAACCCTCCTGAGGATGCTATCAACATTTAATTTTGCTCTCATTTGACTTCAGTGGGAGATTCTATAATTACTTCAAAAGAAATTTTAGGGCTCTCCCCACCCCCCCATAGCCCATTATAATCAGCAAGAGTCTTCTCTGCTAGCATGCTGAAGCTGTTTTGAAGGATCTTAATGTTTTTTGTCCCTCAATGAGATTTTAATTGTACAGGAAGTATTTCTGTATTAGCAGTGAAAATCCTCATTTTAAAAAATGACTCACACAGAAGCAAATTTGGGAGGGGTGAGAGAATAATATAATAAACAAGCAATTTATTTTGCTAGTAAATTCTTGAAGCTGTCTTGTGACTGCTAATTAAGAAAACAGGTCTCTCTCACATCTCCTGCTCAGTGATTTATACCCTGTAGACAGATTAGACTGCTGAGTTTCTGACATCACCATCAGCTGCCATGGCAACACTTGGGTAGCCACCTGATATTTCCATACTTTGATTAGGAGGAGGAAGTTAGGCGCAAGCAATGCTTTCAAATATAAGCTGGATTTTAAAAATTAAATAAATGATCATTACTAAAATACTTTAAAGATTTGGCATCCTCTTTCTGGCCTTGATGCCCCCATCCAGCATCCTAAATATGTAGTCTCTTTTGCATTCTGAGCGGTATGGGAGATTTTCCTCAGTAGTGTGACTGGGTGATGTTTGTATTTCAAATTCCAACTATGTGGGAGATTCCAGTTGTGTACATCTTTCCTATCTAATCAGTACACTCCTGGGAGGATGAATGCCAGTCAGACAGAGAGATCCACAGCACTAGCTCTACCTATGCGGTATGAATGTTTACCAGTTCCTGACGTACAGAGTTGTATTGTAAGGAAACCAGCATTTTCCACACTGGGTGGGTGTGTGACAGAGGATCTTTGAATCGTAGAATGTTGTAAAGCTAAAAAAGAATTAGGGCATATATTTTAATATTTGTATTCATTCAGACAATATGCAACATCAAAAATATTAAGCTGCTTCATATGACTATATGTTACAGCTGAGCAGTATGATTTCTGGGTGGACTCACAAACAAGTAGCGCTCCCCTCCCCCCAAGTGTAGCAAAGCATTCAACTGCAAGGGAAATGTTTAGTGTGACCTAAGTCAGAAAGCCACACTAAACAGCCACTTTTTTATGATCACAGTTGCCTTGTTTCAAGGTACTATGATTACCAAAATGGCCGTAATTTTCCCTGAATAGGCAGCTTATTCATTCACACTAAAATATTCTCCAGTCACTGGTTGTACCCATATATTTATTTAGTTCATTCAGTTTATACCCCACCCTCCCCGCCAAGGTGGGGTTCAGGGTCGCGTACATAGAATTGCTTATAAAATACAATTAAAACCTATCATAGACATATAAACATAAAATAACAATAATTAAAATTAATCCTAAAACACTGGAACATAGTCTAAAAAGTGAGAGCAGAGTTATTTATAGTACAGCATAGGTGACTGTATATTCCAATGGTATTTGTACCTGAAGAAGAAGAAGAGATTGGATTTATACCCTGCCCTTCACTACCCAAAGGTGTCTCAGAGCGGCTTACAAACTCCTTCCCCTCCCCACAACAGACACCCTGTGAAGTAGGTGGGGCTGAGAGAGCTCTGATAGAAACTGCTCTTTTTTCAAGAACAGCTCTTATCAGAACTATGGCTTGCCCAAGGTCATCCAGCCAGGTGCAAGTGGATGAGTGGGGAATCAAACCCGGTTCTCCCAGATTAGACTCCGCACACTTAACCACTACACCAAACTGGCTCTCTCCACAAACCAGCTCTGTCCACTCAACTTGTTGCATGGTGGTAAAGGCATTAAAGCCAGGGCACAGGCTGGAGATGGAGATGGTGAAGCCAGGGCACAGGGAGACTCCTCGGTGTGTGTGTGTGTGTGTATATGAGGAATAAGGCCCATTGTGGAAATAAATACAATGAGCTCTAGAAAGAGGCTCTGGGAGAGTGCCAAGGCCTTGGGCACTCAGCGTCAATGTGCTGTGGCGACCTCAGCAGGGTTTAATGACACAGAGTCCACCATTTTCTCCAGAGGAACTGATCTCTGCTATCTGAAGAGCAGTTGTAATTTTGAGCGATCTCCACCCCTCACCTGGAGACTGGCAATGATTGTTACCCAGGAAGAAATGGCTGGTTTGGAGGGTGGAGTCTATGGCATTGTACCTGTCTAAGGTCCCACCTCTCCTCAAACCTCACCCTCTCCAGGCTCCACCCCTCAAATCTCCATGAATTTCCCAACCTGGAGTTGGTAACCCTATCTCCTTCCCAGCCAAGCATCAGCCTGCCATTATCTGCCCCTCTGATTTCAGCTTTGCATCTCCTCCCCCCTCCCTCCTGGAGATCAGTTGTAATTCTGAGTGATTTCCACCCCTCTCCTGAGATTGGCGTGGTTCCCCAGAAGGGAATGGCTGGTTGGGGGGTGGAGTCTATGGCATTGTACCTGTCTGAGGTCCTACGCCTCCTCAAACCTCACCCTCTCCAGGTTCCATCCCTCAAATCTCCAG
>NW_015172558.1:29037-68893 GCF_001447785.1 Gekko japonicus
CTTACCCTCCCTCTTCTGCCTCCTCCTGGCTGAATGAGGGCCAGAAGCAGGGCGGCCGAAAGCAGGGGGCGGGGCTTCGTCATGTGCCCCGCCCCCGTACCTCACCCGGGGGAACTGCGATCCCCCGCGATCCCCTCCGAAATGACCTCTGACACAGATTATTAGCCCAAATAAAAGATACCCCCTCCCTTTGGTATTGTGCAGAGCAGGGGAGACTATGTGGTCAGAGCACAAAGATTATTAGCCCAAATTAAAGAATTTATTTAACTATTTACACAGTTATGGAGAACACACACATTAGGAGTAAGCACACACTATGAACCAACAGGACATAAATCAGCAGGGGTTAAATGCAATCCTTTTTCCCTACACACAATACTCTCTACCTCTGGAGGTTGTGGGCTCACCTGTACTTCAGCCTCTCTCTCTTGCCCAAGAGAGCAGGGAAACTTTCATTCATTCCCCAGTCCAGTCGACTGGAGTGGCTGAATTTCTGCTGCTCCCAGGGACAAACATTGCCTTGGGACAGGCCCTGTTTTACCACACGTTTTGGCCTTGGAACAGTTGGAATTGTAGGCCAGCAGATGAGGAAGCCCCATTCAACCCAGTGAGTGATACCCCTGCAGGCCCATCTCTGGGACTACAGCTTAATTAAATCTTATGAGGGAACATTTTAAACAAAGAACCACAGCCATCTTACAAACACAGGTAACTGTCATTTTGTGACATCAACCAACAGCCACTGAGGGAACAGTTAGTCCCACACAGGAAAAGCGTCTTCATCAAGAGAGAAAACCATTTGCCAGTAGTTCTGAAAGGGCACAGTGGCTGAAGGGGGAGTGGGGGGGGGAGCCAGTACCCGGCCAAAGGCACACGAGTACTTTTGAGTGGTGGCTGATGGGCCAATGGCTGAGGGAGAGCATAGAATCTTGCCACCCCAAAATAGGATTATTATATAGGATATATATATAATCATTTGAATTTTAATTTGGGATGCTGGAGACTTTAGTGTGAACATGATCACCAGCCAGACTTACCTTGATCAAACTCCCCACATACACATGAGTTGAGCTTTTACAACATTTATATGCCACCTTTCCACCCGAACAGGATCTCCAAAGTGGTAAATATCAAAACATTACAGCATTTCAATGTTGAAATATTTAAAAATATATAAAATAATTCAATAAAAACATCACAACACCAAAACCAAGAAGGAGAGACAGTTAATTTACTTTGCTGTTTTGACTTGAATGCTGTGTGAAGCAGCTTTGCACCTGTGCAATAGCTCCTTGTGCTACAGGGTAATGACTCAGTTACACCTTGTTGAATAAACACATGCCTTGTTGCAATTTCTGGATGTTTTTCCCCTGCAGAGTCAGCGAAATCAATATTTTCAGTTACATGATCACATGAAGCTGTATTACACTGAACTGGGGGACCATTGGTCCATCAAGGTCAGTACTGTCTCCTCTGACTGGGGGCTACTCCCTAGCATCTCAGATTGAGATATTTCAAACTGGTCCTTTTAAACCGGAAATGCCAGGGATTAAACCTGGACCTTCTGCATGCCTACCACATGTGCTACCACCAAGTCATGGCTCCGCCATTGGAATAGAAGGTACATGTCCCCCAGGATCATGTTCAGATTAAAGTGACCCAACCAACATCCAGAAAGTTTCCTTAGAACATGAATTAGTGGCATCAACATGCTACAAATAGGCACCCATACTAAGTAAATGTACATATGGTGACAAAGAAGAGGTAGGTGGTTGTCACTATCCAAAATAACCTTACAAGTCATAGTCATAATCTGTAATGAGTATATTGCAAATTTTTGTGCCTGCACAGTTGATGGACTCTGTCATGATTTTAAGAACTGGCATCATAGCTTACAGCTGAATCATGCACCTTTCTGAGTTTTTTTAAAAAAACAACATATTTTGTCTTTTAACAATCCATGAGCAGTCATCTTTCAATCAGACATGTCTGAGCTATTTGAATGCATATGAACACCCCCTCAAAAGTTCAGCTCCAGTGATCACTACACACAAGAAACATACAAGCCGAACCATTGTGCAATCAAGCATCTTTAGTTCAAATGCCAAAAATGTTTAATATCAAGCTTTGTTTCAAAAGCTATAAATAGGAATATTTGAAAACAACAAATTATGAGCCTGTAATTTCCCTAATACAAATATTAGGCTCTATACATTCAATTTTTTGCAAACGATATCAGGTTTGAAAATTTGCTTGATAATTCCCTTTCTCCCACTCCTCATCTCTGTCAATTGCAAGTATCAATTAGGGATTAGATATTCTTTTTGTTTGTTTTCCTATCAGCACCTTATGATGGCTGCTCCACCTGTCAAAATGCTTGTGAACAACATGTCATGGTGAGAAGACATATAGTGCAATCCTGTGCAGAGTTACATGTGTGTGTAAAGTGCCATCAAGTCACAGCTGACTTATGGCAACCCCAGCAAGGGGCCTTCCAGGAAAATGAGAAGCAGAAGAAGTTTGCCATTACCTTCCTCTGCCGTCTTCCTTGGTGGTGTCACTTCCAAGTACCAGCCCTGCTTAGCTTCTGAGATCCAATGAGATCAGGCTATACCACGCCACCTTTCCTCCCATGCAGAGTTATACAATCTTCTAATTCCACTGAAGTCAATGGAGCTAGACAGGTGTCAATCTGTTCGGAATGGCACTCATTGTAACTGGTACACCACAATGTCATTTTTATTTTTACTAGTGTCAACACATTGAATGAAGGCAACTATGCCAAATCAATTGTACATAGGTTGATAACGATGTGGTCGGCTGCTACCTTCAAAAGTGCTACTTTGAAGGTCATTTTCAAGGTGGTCCATCAACGCACAGCATGGAGCAGGCTATAGTACTGAATATAATGAACTAATTTGGACATCCTGCACTCCAAAATGAAGGTAATGAGCTGTGCTACCAAACATATAAATAGAAGCGGAACTTTGTTTTTGCTGCATAAATCACTACAAGGGATCAAGCATCAGTATGTCCGAACTGGTTCATTACTTTGAAAACAATTTCCCCCAATTTTGCCTGATCAGTGATTATGACCTGTAAGTTTATTTTGGATCGTGACAACCACCTACCTCTTCTTTGTCACCATATGTACATTTGCTTGGCGTGGGTGCCTATTTGTAACATGCTGATGCCACTAATTCATTTTAAGGCACTTTTTGGATGGTGGCTGGGTCACGGTAGCACAGTGTAGATTAGCTTCCTTGCTTGTAGAAAGCCTAAAGTTTACCCCTAGCATCCCCAGTAAAAGAATTTTAGGCACTTGGATCTGAACAAAGAATTCTGGGCTAGACTGTCTGACTTAGTAGGCAGTATCACACATTCATACATATCTGATTATTTTCTTTGTGCCTTGCAAGCACTTGCTGTGTACAACCTTTTCCCCAAGAAATAGGGTTGCCATGTGTATTGCCACTTAAAAAGAAAGAAGGAAGAACAGATGCAACACTGATACAGGGCTAGAGGACCATTTGATAGAAGGAAATCTGGATATGGCATTGAGTGCACATTCAATGTGGAGATCAAGCTACTCACAGATCCTTGACATGTGCTCCTCTATCTCATAACATGTTTGTTGCATTTGCTGTTTACATTTTGAGGTAGCTTAGATGTACACATAAAAACATAATGTGTGAAGTTGCCCTGCACACTGAAAGTACATGAAGTGGATAGAGTGCTAAGGGACTAAGCCCTCAACGAGAGGCTATTACACTTGACCAGACTTTAGTACGGCACCTCAGTGGAAAGGCAGCTCTCAAGCCCCCTAGTGGTTCTTTCAAGCAGCCCACGGGTGAGGCTGTAGCTCATTGCTTGTATCTGCTTGACATGCGGAAGGTCCCCAGTTCAACCACCAGCATATCCAGTTAAAAGAATTGGCTTGTAAATGATGTAATGACATCCACCCGAGACCCTGGAGAGCTGCTGCCAGAGTAGAAAATACTGACCTTAATAGACTAATGGTCTGATTCAGTAGAAGGCAGCTAGATGTGTGTCTGTGTGTATGCATGTGTGAGTAACTTACTAGTTATCTTCAAAACCTGTCTATTAAGCTGCACTGAGAAACTGACATTTGTATGCAGGACAGGCAATTTTAGTCTATCCACCATTACCAATAAGTATTATATTATTCAAATTGGATCACACTGTTCTCCTCCCTCCACCTCCACTCAAGTGTTACAAAGGTACAGTTCACAGGGTGCCAGATAACAGCATTTCTGAAAATGGAAAGTAATCTAGACATTTCAAAGTATCTTTTTAATGTTTTCCTCTCATCGCATTGGCAATTTTATCGACACACAAAATAATAAAGTCATACAATTACTACAATTTGTATGAAATCAATTATTGACTCATTGTGGTTCATATTTACGGTAATAAGAAGTGCCTGTACTAATACTTCGTGCAGACTTTAAAAAATGACTTATTTAGCAGGAAAGGAGCTGTCCCTAAACTGTATGCCATACAACATATCTTTCCCAAATGTAATGAGCCACAAGCATGTCATTTCAGCCTCCAAAAATCCAAATGAAAAATGCTGGGCTGTTCAAGTTGATCTTACCTTAACCACTTGGCTGAAGTGACATTTTTAGAAACCCTGTTACCGGGTATCTTACAAGAGGTACTTTGATTATTAGGAAGAATAACCAGTAATGTGATACTGGAAAGGAGATAGAAGAGGACAGTGTGATCCAATTTAAATAATAAAATGCTTGCTGGTTGTGGTGGACAAATGAAAATTGCCTGTCTCGCTTACAAATGCCACTGCTGCTCACGGCAGCTTAATAGGCTTTTTTCAAGATTGCTGGTAAGTTCTAAGCAAGCAATTTTACCATTTGGAGAGAGGTTTGAAGGGGCCGTGAGATGTTTTAGCCCCTTTTCGCTGATGTGGGGATTTTATAGATCCATTTATTCATTTCAGTTTCCAAACCATTCAGTCCCAAAAGCTTAAAGCAGGCGGGAAGAATGCTTAATCCAATGTCTCGATAAAACCAACCAAATAAAATACTAATTAAAAAACCTTGTATGCTGAAACTAATGTCATGCACCCACACTCACCACTTGCTTAACCCCAATCATTAAAAGACAAACTGAGAAAGAACGAGCCAGCACTTCAGGAAAACATTCAGCACCGGTTTGGATATGACAGAAAAATGAGGAAAATAGAAATGCAAGTCATTTATGTTTCTGCCTTCCCAGTTTTTACTCAGAGTTTGACAGATCTCCAAAGGGAGGGAGTTCCAGTGTTATGGAGCAGCCACTGAAAATTAGGCATATGCACAGAAAGTTTAGCTGGGTTCAGTCAAAGTTCATATTATTCATTAAGAATATTTTTCATCAATGTTTACGTTTGTAACTTCCAAGAGTGAAGCCTTAAGCCTCTTTCCTGCTGATTAGGCAGACAAGTGAGCTACTTTCTCTTGGGGAGGAGTCTGGGCCACAGCCTCTGCCCCCTTGGCCCCTACCTGCCTAGCATGTGAACAGCCCTATATAACAGAATGGCTCAGGCAATCATACCCCATTAGGGATGGGAACAAACCGCATTTTTGTGATTTGGTTCATGGTTCGTGGCTGAACCGAACCATGAATCGATACACCAGTTGTCAGAATCAGACCTATGGTTTGGGGTAAGTCTGGATAGTCACTGGTGTTCTGATGTACATAGCTTAATGCCCTGCTCGCTTGCATATTATCCCATTTGCTTTATCTCTGTATTCTCACACTGGCTTTTTATTCTCATGCTGATTATAACACCTGCTAGCTATGAATCAACTATTATACAAAGTCCTCCTCTGACATTCCCAGGATGAGGGGTAGTTGAAACAGGCTTGGTTGTCTATTGTAGATAGTGCACTTGGTAACTCTTATGAAAAACCTCCACAACAGCCAGGAGATTGTTCGCTTCTCATGATGTCTCTTGCCCTTGCAGGAAGTCTGTTAGATAAACATTCTCACAGTTTAATTGTACTTTGTTAACCTGTCTCTGTCACATGTAACGATGACATATGAATGTGGGCCGCACCAAAGTTCTCGGAAGCGCTAAACTTGTATTGCTTGGCATTACTGTCAAAGCCTTTGATTCACCTGCAACTTTCCTGATTGCTAATAAAATCCATAAATGGATTTATCGCATCTGAGAGTTACTGCAGAGTCTTACAGATTGACAGTAATCTCTGTCATTACACTTCTGCCCTACATCCCTCCCCTCTCACTTCCAGAGGGATGGGGAATGGGGATGAAGGTGCCATCGGTGGTGTGAAAGTGGTGCCCATGGACACTGAGGAACAACCCAAGCAGCAGGTGGGTTCCACCCAATGGATCAGTGGGAAGAACTCCCCTGGCTTAGTGGCACTCCGGGGCTTCGAAGTGAGCTGAGCTGGACCGTTGCCACCACTCCTGCACGTTCCTGGATGAGCCAGAGTTGGGCCGTTTTCATGAGGAGTGGGAGGATAACTACCCAGGCGATTGCTGCCAAGCCTCTGTTCACTACGAAATGTGGGAGTTAAAAGAAGGATTACAATTTCTGATCACTAATTTGCCAAAGGTGGTCAAAGAGTTGATGGAGAAACCCCCTGTGTCGACCTCGGAGGAGGAGGAAGGGGGGGAAGAAGAGGAAGAAAAAGATGAGCCAGAGTTGGACCGTTTTCATGAGGAGTGGGAGGATAACTACCCAGGCGATTGCTGCCAAGCCTCTGTTCGCTACAAAATGTGGGGGTTAAAAGAAGAATTACAATTTCTGATCACTAATTTGCCAAAGATGGTCAAAGAGTTGATGGAGAAACCCCCTGTGTTGACCTCGGAGGAGGAGTAAGGGGGGGAAGAAGAGGAAGAAGAAGAGGCGAGTTACTGCCCGTGCTCTCACTGCCCCGAATGACCCAGGGATGCCCTTGAAGCCATGTTTGATGGGGACCCTGCCAAGCTGACTTTCTTTGTCATCCAAGTAAGAAAGCTGTTGCGAGAGTGGGGCCACACGTTCGATTTGGATGAGCAACTAGTGGATTTTGTGCACCAGCAGAAAGGAAGGTGGGTGAGGAATCGCTACCTCCCACGGAGCCTGGCTGAAAGGCTCCTAGCCAGGGGACTTTTGAGAGGTCGCCTCTTCGCCAGCACAATGCTGGGGAATTGAGGCACTTCTCCGTCCCGATGGTCCTCCTGCTGAGTATCCGAATGGAAGAAGTGACGCTGACCGGGGCAAGCGCTGGAGATTGAGAGGTTAAAACGGAGGCTAAACAAGGTCGTATGACCGAAGATGAACCGTGAGTCGGATTAAGGCATATTTGCAATTCAAAAAGAAAGCTCCCTACCCCACGGACTAGAAAGTAAAGTGAGTGGGGGAGGGGCCCCTCCCATGCGCATAAACTTAAAAGTGAGATTGGGGGGAGCGGAAACAAAAGCGACGAAACCTGTTGGGAAATACTTACGAAGGCATGTATGAGCATTTGAGCACATATTCAGAGACTTTGCTAAACTTTGCGAAAGTAAACAACTCATAAAGATGGCGGGGAAGAGGACAGAAAAGGAGAAACTTTTAAAAGCAAAAGTAGCTGAGAGTCCACAACCGGAAGGAACCACCAAGTTGGCCAAAAAGTTGGCAGAGTCCCTGCGCTCCCTGCTGGATTAGATGACTAATCTCAAGGAACAGCTGTCAACAATGAACCAATGTATCACTACTCAGCAGACACAATTGAATGAGACTCTTAAAATTATGGAACAAACAGCTGAGAAAGTGAAAGAAGTTGATGCAACTGCTCAAAAGGTGAAGAAAAAGGTACAAAAATTGGAAAAGAAACAAGTGTCTACAGAAGAACAAATTTTACAATTACAAATGGAGAAGGTAAACCTGTTCCTTCGTTTCCAAGGTGTCCCAGAGACCAAGGGTGAGAATCTGAAGCAAATGATGAGTGAAGCATTGGCCCCAGTGACAGATTTGAAGGCGGACTATCTCATGAGCGAAATGGATGTGGCCTACAGGTCCTATTCCGTATACATGAAAATTGGGGACAGTACTATCAGGATTCTGAAAGATATCCCATTTGAAATAAGACAAAGGAGAAAGAAATATAAAGATTTAATTCTTTTTCTTCAAACAAATGCAATTAGCTACAGGTGGTTATATCCAGAGGGCGTAACCTTCAAACTTCAGGACAAAAAAGAAAAGATTGACTCTGTTTCCAAAGCATGGGACTTTCTGAGAATCCAGTTGAGTGAACCAGACGAGGTGGATAAAGAGGAAAAGGACAGTAAGTCCAGTGGCGAGCTGGACTCGGGGTCTTCTGGAGAGGACTCTCTGTCTGAGAAAGGGGCAGTGGCTCCTAAAAGTCCTTATAAAGTGCAGAAAAGGCAGGATAAGAAAAAATGAAGGCTGAAGGACTCTGAATTGTGCCTTTGAAAATACTGTTGTTAATATTGAGATGCTTAGGGGTCTTTTTCCAATAGCTAAATTTAAGATTTAAAAGTTATATTAGCATATCTGACTAAGTTCATAAAATGGTTAGCGTTTTAAGGGATGGCATTGTGTACAAGCTAATTTGATTATCTCCTATCTTGGGTTTTTAGTTAGTAGTGGTAA
The DNA here is from genome assembly GCF_001447785.1 of Gekko japonicus. Classification (NCBI taxonomy): domain Eukaryota; kingdom Metazoa; phylum Chordata; class Lepidosauria; order Squamata; family Gekkonidae; genus Gekko; species Gekko japonicus. The sequence continues at coordinate 37,664 of NW_015172558.1, forward strand.
TCTTTTCTTTCTCCTTAGATGTAGTTCCCCTCCCCTATTTTCATTGTAGTTTGTAGTCCTTATATAAAATGCAATAAAAAAATCCTCTTCGGGGGGCCAAAAAAAAAAAAGAACCTCTCACTAGCCTAATATATAAGCTCAAAAGTCTGTGCTTATATGAGTTTTACCTCAATCATTTCAAACCCTGATTTAACCTGACCTTTACTTTTGATGTTAAATACTTTTGTTATTTTTTGAATTTTAAAAGCATCTTCGGGGGGCCAAAAAAAAAAAAGAACCTCTCACTAGCCTAATATATAAGCTCAAAAGTCTGTGCTTATATGAGTTTTACCTCAATCATTTCAAACCCTGATTTCACCTGACCTTTACTTTTGATGTTAAATACTTTTGTTATTTTTTGAATTTTAAAAGCATCTCAAGTGTCATTTTCAAGGGTTTAAGTTAAAGGTCAATCCTATCACTTCCCTCAGGTCCTGGGGTGAGCAAATAGTCTAAATATATATTACTGACACGGTGGGACAGCCAAAGTTTCTTCAGGGGAGAAGAGAACATGTTACCAGGGTTGCTCAGTCAGTGAAGGGAGGGAAAATCTTGCCTCTGAAAGGAAACAAGTGGAAAGGGTCCGTCATAGATGTCCTCTCTATGGACAATTGATTGATTATCTTGTTAACGTGGCCACTTTAACTGCCTGTCTAATTTTTATCCTGCAGGGAGGTCAGTGATCACATAAATGCACAATCCTACATCAGAATCTCAGTAATAACAAAGGACAAAGGGAGAACTCCTCCCCAAACTTCTGAGTGGGTTCTCCAAAGCAAAGTTTTTATAGCTTGCAACAGGGGGATCCTCTGTTGGAAATTTGGCAAACTAGTCCTGGGAACAAGCTACAGGGAATGTTCTTTTGCTTGCTTCCAAAGGGCTTTGGCTCAGACTGACTATTGCTGGAAACAGAATGCAGACCTAGACAGACTTTGGTCTGGCCCATCATGGCAATTCTTACATTTATCAGGCAGCAATGCTATGCACAGTATCTTGGGAGTATGCCATACTGAACCCAGTGGGAGTTCAAAGTGCACATGTGTAGGATTGGGCCGCACAGCTCTATCAAAACTACTGACAGAAGAATGCATTATAACTAATGAAGGTCTACTTTACTTTATTACCTATTTGACTGCAACTGTTCACTATTGATTTGCTTTATTTATTTGAAAAAATGCATACGCCACCATCCCTCCCCTCATAAATGTGCTTGAGGTGGTTAACAGTAACAAATTAAAAATAATTTGATGTTTGCAATACAAGAATAAAGTAAAAGCACAATACAAAACACTAACCTCCTTGTGGTCTTTTTTGCTAGTCAGTTGGCCAGTGATACATTACAGATGTGGGCATCAAATTGATATTTGTTAATATTAGGTGATTACCAATGTTCCCTCTATTTTTTCCCCCTACTGAGCGGAGCAGTTCACATCCTGAGCAGAATATAACTGCTGTAATCTTAAAATGGGCAATGGGCAGTGCAAGACCCTGTGCAGCTCCAGGCTGCTGCTGAGTGGTTCTTCCTGTGTTAAGGAGCGGCCGCTCACATGCACAGCCTGGAGGGAACACTGGTGATTACCCTGGTATTAATCTAGATATGGTGTTTTCTGAATTTGTTCACTTGGATCCTATGTTCCACGTGCACTGGTCCATGCTGCGGAGCACACTTTTTCTTTCTCTAGAACTTCTATTTGTTTGAGAACAAATGGCCCTTGCTCAAATTTTTAGTGGAAGATGAATTGCGTCCTGCAACAGATGCTCTCTAGCACACATGGAACCCATTCATAGGATCCAAGCCAAAACCAGAAATGGTACAGCAGAACAACATCTGCTAGAATAGATGTTTCTGGCTGATTGGTTATACCGCTTGATGAATTGTATGATATGGCATTATCCCTCTTAGCAAACCAAAGCCTCTTACAGAAGATTTCTAAAAAGCTGAAAGGAGTTTGAAACAAAGCACTCTCTGTGAAAATTAAAAGCAATATTAAATTTAAAATTATTGCTTAAAAAAAAACCCATATTGACTGTGGTAGTGTTTCATTGAATTTTCACACTGATGTATTATGAGAAACCCCTGCTCTGCTCAGCTTGGTTCCCTCCACTAAGCTGCAGAAGACCAAAATATAGGAGACCCCCTGTCACACAGATTGACAAAATGGCGGGATGAGGGTGCTTTCCTGTTGTAAAATGTAGTCTGGAGGGAAGGGATTTTTTTTAAAAAAAGGATTGTTTTGTGCTCTTGGCATTTGCTGTGAATATAGTCGCTTCCGATTTGCATCACAAGACAGCAGGACTATTTCCTTTGTAATTATGTGAACGTCAAAGTGATTGGCAGGGGGAAGCTGGCTGAACAGCTTTGTGACAGCACACCTGCCTGCTTGGTCTGTAGCAGAAGGAGGATCTGTCACTGGCAGTGGACACTCACTCTCAATCCTTCGCTCTCTGAGAGCCAGTTGCCATGGAGACAACCTAAAGAATGCCTTTGTTCAATACAAGGCTAAGTCTTGATGCACTGGAACCAGAAGTAGGATAACACTGAGGGAAGTCATCATCGTGCAATCTGCCAACCAGGACATTGCATCCTTGTTTGTGTTTTGTTGTTTACATCCATGTCAATACTCGGTTTTTCCAATCCAGTGACTCTCAGGCATGTGGCGATGTCCCCAGAAAAGCAGAGATAAAATGGAATCTGCCCAAACCAATGTTGCTTTCAAGATCATGTAGACCCCATGGAAACTGAACTGCATCCTACACAATGGATCAATTTGGGGAAAAACAGGGCAGGGAGAGAAGAAGGCAGAGACTGAAGGAAGGTCACAGCTGAGAAGCCAATTCAGATTCTGAGAGAAGCAGGCAGGGGAAGGAGAATGTGTGGATAGTACAGAGCAGAGGAGGGGTAGAAATGTGAGCTGAGAACCTCACATAGAAAGTACTGCTCTGTTGTCCAAATAACCAAAGCCTCTTACAGAAGATTTCTAAAAGGCTGAATAGGAGGAGTTTGAAACAAAGCACACTCTGTGAAAATTAAAAGCCATATTAAATTTAAAATTATTACTTTAAAAAAAACCATATTGACTGTGGTACTGTTTCAACTAGTACTCCCCTCCCCACAACAGACAGCCTGTGAGGTAGGTGGGGTTGAGAGAACTCTTTCAAGAACTGCTCGTGAGAGAACAGCTCTGAAAGAACATGTAACTGACCCAAGATCACACCAGCAGCTGCACATGGAGGAGGAGGAGAAGAAGAAGGAGAAGAGGAGGAGGAGGAGACTGAATTTATACCCTGCCCTTCACTACCCAAAGGAGTTTCAGAGTGGCTTACTAACTCCTTTCCCTTCCCCTCCCCACAACAAACACCCTGTGAGGTAGTTGGGGCTGGGAGAGCTCTGACAGAAACTGCTCTTTTTCAAGAACAGCTATGCCAGAACTATGGCTTGCCCAAGGTCATCTAGCAGGTGCAAGTGGAGGAGTGGGGAATCAAACCGGGTTCTCCCAGATTAGAGTCTGCACTCCCAACCACTACACCAAACTGGTCATTAGACCTGCCTATCAAAGAGGCTGGTTTTATGAATTTCCTCACAGAGTAGCAATTTCTCAATGGTAGACTTAGTCTGCCTTCGTACACACTAAATAATCCACTTTCAATGCACTTTCCAACTGGACTTTGCCAGTTCACACAGTAAAAATCCAGTTGGAAAGTGCACTGAAAGTGGATTGAAAGTGGATTATTTAGCATGTGTGACTGCAGCTTTATAGGATTCTAACCAGCTGGGGGGAAATGGCCAGGCTGGGATTGTTTTGTTCTGTTTTGCTTCTCAACCAGTTGCCAGAAGAACAAGTGGCAAAGCTATTGCTCCTCCTCCTTTAAAAACTACGTCCTGAATGGAATAAGAGAACTGGTCACTTTTGTGGTGGGTTCCAGTTTGGCTGCCAACCATCTGGAAGAGAAAATGCCCTGCCCCCTTAATAGAAGCTAAATGGGGTTTTATTGAGCAGGTGATGATATTTACCTCCATGCCACAAAAAGCTTCAGTTGCCCATTTTCACTCATTAAATCTCTATTAAAGGGATAGGACATTTTTCTTCAGTCTTGATAGCAATCCTAGTTCTAGTTTCTAATGTCTTTACCAAATCGTTTCTGAGCTCCACTCCTGGATCCAGAATGCCCCCCCGCCTCAATCTTGCCTAGATATCAGAATTTATTTGATTTCTTTTATTTTCCCCCCAAAAGTTGCAATCACAAAGAGTTTCAGTCTTTTAAAACAGTCTCTGTGGGGGATCTTGCTGTGTTCCCTCTTAATTTGTTTTAGATTGTGGTCTGATATTGTTCTGGATTATTCTTTCACCGTTACTAATAAACAAATGTTTATTGTGCCTTGAAATGGTCTTTCTTCAGAGCATAACAGCAGCAGGAAGAGTCTTAGCTAGACTTTGCCACTGAAATTAATAAAAAGATCATGGAAGTTGCCAGTGCCATTTTGCATGGAGTGTTCAGTGAAACCCTCTGTGATTATGTTCCAGCTCCATCCTAAGGTGCCAGTGCTGGCAGTTCCAGTGTGGCATTGGTGCCCCTAGTTGGCCTAAGGTGGCAGTGCTGGCAGTTCCAGTGTGGCATTGGTGCCCCTAGTTGGCATTTGGTGGCTTTCCTAAAGAATATCAGTGATGGAAACACCCAAGGCAAGCCGTACATAGCACAGTGATCATGCCGAAGCCCACAGGAACTCTGCCAACATCCACCAATCGTGGAGCAGTGTGCTGCCAACATCCTCTGTGATTGGTACACACAGACACAGCCAACTGCTGCCTCTTGATGCAGCCACAGCTCACGGATATCATGCAACTGCCACCTACTCACAGAAAACCAGAAAGCAGGAAGAAAAGAGCATTTACTTTCAAGGAGGCCAGTTGCATGAGCAGCAGGAAACCCAGAATAAATATACTTCAGAGAGCTCCCCAGGCATGGGCTCAAGTCCCCATGCACAGCTAGGCTCCTTTTTGTCAGGCGTACAGAGGAGGAATTATGGCTACTCCTGTCATAGCATTCCCACACTCTTCTTGCTCATTCAGCAGAGGCCACCCTGACAGGCCACCTCCCACCCAGTCATGGCAGGCACTAGCTTTTTTGCCAGGCAAAGGGAAAGCAGACACTGGGGCAGCAACAAGAGAACACACAGTTGCAACCTTGCCCAATGCAGCCACAGCCACTGACCTGCTAGCCAAACAAGATTAAGTTGATGCATGGGAAACCTTTTCTGCAGCCTACTCTGGCTAGGGGAGGTGAGGAAATGCCCCTCCAACATAATATGCTCTGCACATGCTCAAGAGCACTTTGCACTGAAGTAACTTTTCAAAAAAGGATTTTCTCCTTTGGAGGAAGAAATTTCATATGCAGTCAGGGGTGCTTTGCCCTAGGTGTCGGAAAGGGTACTGCATTCCTACAGAACAGGACAGGTACCAATCCAGTTTGAAGCTTACAGTTGTCACTTGTTTTTTAGCCTCCAGTTCACACATTTTTGTCTTCACTCAGGAAGGATGGCTCCAGAGTAAACTAATTTATGCAGTAGCCAAATCACTAGCTCACGACTTTAATGCCAGTAGCTCAAAAAATAGAATTTTTGTTCACAAGACTCCACAGCTTAAAGGGAGCATTGCTCTGAAATACTTGGAAAGATACAATACAGCTTTTTAGCCAGGACCTGTATACACACTTGTGTCAGAGTACATATTTCCATGGAAAAATGATGAAGCTGTTGCATTCTTTGCAGGGCTCCCAAGTACTTACCTTAATTTGGCGGGGGATATATAGTTCTTCACGGGACCATTCCCGCGGGGCAAACACAGGCGCTGCACTATTCCGTCACCCAGACGTGACGTAGGCACGTAGCCGGGCGACGCTCTAGCATTAGTACCATCGAGTTTCCAGCCCCATTACCAGAGCATCGCCCAGCTACGTGCCTACGTCACGTCTGGGCAACAGAATAGTGCAGTGCCTGTGTCACAAGCAAAAATCTTCCGGCAGGGAAGCATGTGTCCCCTGCCGGTTTGTAGGTAGGTACTTGGCAACCCTAATTCTTTCTGCAAGGGATTACGCAGAAGAAAACAACAGTTCTGATAAACAGGCACCAGAGAAGTTAATTTTACTTTCGGTTACCTGCTCCCCCCACAAAAAAAGACAGCACTGTATCATTTTCTTAAAAGCCACATATTAAAAGAGAAGGCCAATTCCTGGAAACACAACAGAGATATCAGTTCCTCAGCCTCCTTCCTCACCTTGAGTGCCTCTGGTCCCAGAGGACCAGCAGTCTTCATTCCACATTGCAACAGCTGCCACTGGAAGAGGGGGGGGGATGTGACATGCTTCAAAATACTTCTCTCCTTTCGAGTTTCCAGATTTTGAAGGACTGTCTAAAATTGGAGGCCATCTTCATTCAAGTAAATGTGCTTCTCCTCAAAGAAATTGATTCTAGGCAGAGGAAAAATTGGGCAATATTTTTCACTTTTGCATTTCTTTCTGAAATGATTTAGAGGAGGGAGAAAGGCCCCATGATTTAAATGACTCTGTAATAAATCCCCAGACGTCTGACAGCTTCGTAAAAAATGCAAGCCTTAATTGCATAGGCACTATACATAGGTCCTCCAATTATACGCCTCAATTCCAGGCTTTAGAAACACACACACACACACCATTTCAAAAAGGTAAAACTAGGCTAATATCTAAATTAGCTATTCCCTTTCATAATTTCTTCTCTTGAACTTTTCTGATTCACAGTTGTGGGAGATCCTCCAGATTAACCCACCAAGAGAATACACACTCAGACAGCATATGTTAAGAGTGAAGGATGAACTGGCAATTAGCAATGTTAACAGTTTTACTTTCTGTCTTAAATCCTCAGGTGGATTTAGTTAGTTAGTTATACCCTGATTTTCTCCTCAGTGGGGACTCCAAAACAGCTTGCAACATTATCCTCTCTTCCTCCATTTTATCTTCACTGAAAACCTGTGAGTTAGGTTAGACTGGGAGCAGCCCAAGTACAACCAGAAACTTCCAGAGCAGAGTGGAGATTTAAACCTGGAGCTCCCAGATCCTAGTCCAGCTCTCTAATCACCACACATTGCTGGATATGGGGTACAAGATAAAGGTCCATTTAATTGTACAGTCTTCTGTTTCAGACAATCATGACTGTATCCTTCCAGAGAACCTGAATCTACTAGCCATTGTAATCCATAATGAAAAATCTTTCATGTGTTTTTCATAGTGGTCTGCTTGTACCTGTCCTTCTAACATACATACCCACTGGCTGAGGCTCACCTGATTCTCATGATAAACAACTCTTACCAAAACTGTGAAAAATGGCAGGACAGCTAGGCTGGTGATAGAGGAGCAGAAACTAGGTTCACAAACTAGAATCAGTATGGCCATGGCAACCAATGAGAAGACAGCATGTTTTTAAATGGATTTAGAGTTTTATTGGGAGGCTTCTTCTCTGCACAGCTACAAATATTTTTATCCTATCCTTCCTCCAAGAAGCTCAGGTTGGCACATGTGGTTCTCCTTTCTACTGCAAGATAACTTAGGTTGAGGGAGTGTTCCTGTCCAAATGTCATTCAGCAAGCTTCATGACAATGGGGACTTGAACCTGGGTCTTCTAAATCCTAGTCCAACACTCTAACTATTAACAATACCACATTGTCTCAATAACTTTTAGAATTTATTTTAGCCCTTCTAACAATATATCTAATTCTGAACCAGGCCAAAGAATATAAACTAACAGATCAGCAAAATGGAGACAGGGACTCATAGAGGGGAATTTTCCACAAATTTGAAGGAAGTCCCAGGTCTGCAGAAGTATCTGATTTTTTTAAAAAATCCCCTGAAGTAATAGAAATGATGACTGTGGCTTGAAGAAAAGAATGCCCACTGAGCTCTCAGTCACCATTTTGGATGTTGTTAAGCAACCACAACAACATTGCTGAGGCTTCAAAGCCTTGGTTTCTGTAAAGCATGGGCATGGAGGGGGGGAGCAGGAGTGGGCTTGAATGCCAAAACAACCCCAGAAAGGTTCCCATGTCTCTCTCCTGTCATGTCCCTTGATGGAGGAGGACTTGCTGGGGATAGGCCCAATGGTGGGTAAACACCACAGACTCACTATCCACACCACTGGGCCTGGCAGTGGTGGCCACCCTGTAACTGGACTGGGCTTGATGGTCACCATTTATTTTACATTTATACTAGCCTGCTACCTGTGCTTCGCTATGGTATTTAAGTTCCATAAATCCAGTTATAATACTGATGATGTGAAATTTGAAATGTGACATTTGTTGTAGGAATCCTAACAGAGAAGATTGTAGTGTAAGAAATGAAGGACCTCTCTCTAGACCACATTGGTGGTTCTGCCCTCAAGTGCTAGGATCACCAGGCTGCCTGATGAGCTCACTCTGGAGCAGGCCACATAGAACTGTCCATTTAAGAAGCAGTCCTCTGTTAAGTCAGCTCCTGCTACCTTCCATGAAAGTTATGACCTCTCTATTTGTGTTCCTGGATTGTTTTGCTCACATGGAGACTGTGTTGTTCTGAGCACCTCAGGGTGATCTAGCTGGTACTTGGCCTGTGCAGCTCAATGCACTGCAGGAGTACTATGTGCAAATGTCTTTGCTGCATTCCTAAGTTGCCTCCTCCTTGTAGTGTTGATGTATCTGGCTCGACGTTTGCCAGGAGCTTTCTTGGGGGCAGTAAGAGGTGAGAGGTGTGAGGGGGAGTTGGTGTGAGGGAGTGGTGATGTGGTGGACATTTCTTTAGGTTCATGAGGGAGGCGCGCATCAAAATGGCTCCTAGAAATGTCCTATACTATCTCCCCATAAACATTCATACCCTGGCCCTGCTCCTACACCTGACAGACACTGACCTGTCTGGTGTTGGGGGGGATTGTATTTAAAGGCATCATGAAGGTTGGGCCAGCAGCAGTGCTAAGGCAATCCTCCTGAGCAAACCTCCCTGGCGGCTGTAAGCATCCCACCTCCTCTCCTACACCTGACAGGCAGCTGCCTGTCCAATGTAGGAGGGAGAGGGGGGAGGAGTATTAGAAGCCATGGTGTAGGTGAGGCTGCACCTGACAGACAACCACCTGTTAGGTGTAGGAGGTGGGGGGAGAGTGTTGGAAGCCATCAGGGAGGCTAGGCCAGCAGCTTTGCTTCACCTCACAGATGGTTGTTGGCCACTCCTGAGTTCCTCAGCCATCATTAGCTCTCTGCAGTCCCCTGTAACTGTTGGTTGTTGTTTTTTTTTACCTCAGAACACTGAGCTCTGCAGCTGACCAATCAGAGAGTGCGGGGGGTGCAGAGAGGCAGCTGCCTGGCAGCCGCATAGGAATCAATGGGGGAGCACATTTCCCCCATTTTGACCCACTTAGGGGTTGAATTTCTAAAAATCCCTTTTTAGTGAGCAGGTACGCCACGGTAGGAGCGCTCTCCCCGAATTTGGTGTCTCTAGGTCCAGCGGTTTGGCCTAGGCATTGATTTTACGGTGAGGGGACTTTCTTTTATATATATATATAGATGTCTATGAAAGGTTTTAATTGTACTTTATATAAAATTACATGTAAGCCGCCCTGAGCCCGCCTTGGTGGGGAGGGTGGGGTATAAATCGAAATAAATGAATAAATAAATTATATATATATAGATGTCTATGAAAGGTTTTAATTGTACTTTATATAAAATTACATGTAAGCCGCCCTGAGCCCGCCTTGGTGGGGAGGGTGGGGTATAAATCGAAATAAATGAATAAATAAATAAATGTAAGTAGACCCAGCCCAGCACGAGCTGTCATTACGCAACTCAGCCAGGGTTCTTCTGGAGAGGCTGCCAGGGGAAGGAAGGAGGGAAAGCTGAAGACAGGAGAGAAGATAAAGGTGGGTGGGTGGAAAGAAGAGCAGTAAACAAGAAAAGGGGAGAGGTGATGGTGCCAGGGAAGAGAAGGAGGAGATAGTGGGGGAGGGGAAACAGGTGAAAGTGAGATACTACGGACTAGTCTTTGCAGGTTCCCCACATATTCACCATGATTCCTGGAGTGGATTAGTATGTTGTTAACCCAGAGCAATCTGAAATATGGCCTGGATCAAGGAATGGAGTATTCCCAAATGCCACAGCTGCTGTCCTCATTTTCACCAAAGGCTTCTTGGGTCATCGCTCATACATCAGCACTACACTGCTACACCAAAACTGTTTTGCTATATTGATAGATGACAGTTTTCAGTAGCCTGCTCAAAATAAAAATTCTGACAGCCCACAATTCTTAAATCCCATTAAGTAAAATATAGCAAACAAATCCGTATGTGCATTTTATAACAGAAAGAGGGTACTCCTGTTTGTCCTCTTAATCTTCCTTGCATATCTGTGTGCAGAAAATTCACTGATCTATTTAGTGCTGCACTTCCAAGCTGGTGGGGGTATTGGAAAAGAGCCACATCAAGTGTGCATATCATTTCCAATGGCTGGCAAACACATTAGGTTTTGAGAATAGTATGTTTTTCTTTCCCTGGACACATTGCTTTCTTCTCCTTACCCCCACCCTAGTTTCATAGCTTGGGCCCACAGGCTGTTTAATTTCCTTGCTCAGACTTTTGACTCCGTTAGTGTCTCTGCAGCATTATGTGGGTGATTTCTTATTCAATGGCTCAGGGTGACTCCAATCTATGTGAGCAGTTACTGAAGGGTTTTCATGATGTGACAGCCGAGTCAGCTAGCTGAATAACAAAGGCAGAGCCATCAACCTTGCATGGTGTGGGATGTCGAATTAGATTCGCTGGCAACAGCGTCTATATTTCTGCAAGGAAAAGCTGCACTTCATTAAGCCAGTGGGCGATAAGGTGATATGTGCTAAAATAGGGCCAGATTAGAATTTGCATTCCATTCACACAGCAAGGAAACATGAACAAACATTGTACTTTGAATGCAACAAAGCTAAAGGGTGGGTAGAGATGGCCAGCTTGGCCAACATATGGTGACTTTCAGTGGTATATAATATAGGGTTGGGATGTCCATCAACTGAGTAGTCAAACATGGTTGATTGACCAATCCATTACCACTAACTGTTTAACAGTGGTCAGATATTGGCAAATATTCAATTAAGTCAAGAATGTCATTGTTTAAATAGCAGCCTACCAATGTCTGTGGCATCATGGAATCCACTGAAAGCAAAGGTTGAATGAGGTTTATTTAATACCCAGTTCAGCAAAAGTCAAATTCTCACATATTCACAGAGCTTTCAGTATGGAGCAGACATACCCTTACTTTACAGATTTTTCTAGAGACCTTTTGTGGTGCTCTCCCTTCTCACATGGGCTACCATCCCCAACTGTACATGTACTGTAATTTCAGGTAACTCTGAAGAGAAACTGGGACATCAGCTTCTGGAGGCAGCAGGAAGAAAACACAAACAAAGTGGCATGGGTCGCAAGTCCCCTGCAACAACAGAGTCCACTGAATTTCCTTTAGGGAGAAGAAATCCTCTCCAGATGTTCTAGAAACTTCCTCTGATAGATGGAATCTTCCAAAAATGGGTCTTTGGCACTCAAAAGTGCTTATTATCCCTATCAGAACTGGATCTCAGCATTGGCATTTTTGCTACCTGGGATTTTGAAGATTGATAACCGTGGGGTAGAGCAGAAAAATGTGGAATAGAAAAGGGAAAAGACATGCTTGTATTAGAATAATAAATGTAACCCCCCCACACACACATTGCAAGATTGGGTTAAATGGGGATTACAAATCTGAAAATGTCAAAGATGTTCTAGAAGATGTATTTATTTATTTATTTTGCATTTATTTATTTAGACTTATAGCCCGCCCTCCCCACACTGTAGGCTCAGGGTGGGTAACAACATATATGTATCTGCAGTTAATGCAGATTTACAATATTAAAAACGTATTACAATACTCAGTTTAAAATCCATAAAATCATCATTCTTATATCATTCAAAACATCTGCATTCAACAACAAATCATCTCAACGGCAGATAATGTGGTCCCAGTCTGGCTTCCAGGATCTGCAGTCACTGGGGAGTTTGTTGTTGTTGTTGTTCAGTCACACAGTCGAGTCCGACTCTTCATGACCCCATGGACCAGCTCCCACCAGGCCCTCCTGTCTTCCGCCGTCCTCTGAAATTTGCTCAATTTCATGTTTGTTGCATCTGTGACACTGTCTAACCATCTCATCCTTTGCCGTCCCTGTCTTCTTTGACCTTCAATCTTTCCCAGCATCAGGGTCTTCTCCAGTGAGTGCTCCCTTCTCATTGGATGGCCAAAGTATTTGAGCTTCAGTTTCATTATCTGGCCTTCCAGGGAACAGTCAGGGAATCAAATGGATGCTCGCTGCTCAACTAAAGGCCTGGTGGAAGAGCTCCATTTTGCAGGCCCTGTGGAACTGTAATAGGTCCCACAGAGTCCTGATCTCATGTGGCAGCTCATTCCACCAGGTAGGAGCCAGGGCCGAAAAAGCCCTGGCCCTAGTTGAGGCAAGTTGGACATTCCTTGGGCCAGGGACTACCAGGTGTTGATTGGTAGAACATAATGTTCTATGGGGATCATATGGCGAGAGGTGGTCTTGGAGATATGCAGGCCCCTGGCCATATAGGGCTTTAAAGGTAAGCATCAACACCTTGAAATGGATCTGGAATTTAATAGGCAGCCAGTACAGGTCACGCAGCACTGGTTGACTATGTGCCCACACAGGCAATGGCATCAGCACCCGTGCTGCTGCGTTCTGCACTACCTGCAATTTCTGGAGCACAGTCAAGGGAAGCCCCATGTAGAGGGAATTACAATAATCTAATCTGGAAGTGACCGTTGCATGGATCACCTCAGCCAGATCACGGGAGGTGAGGTATGGGGCCAACTGCCTAACCTGCCTCAGATGAAAAAAAGCAGACCTGGCAGTGGTGGTGACCTAGGCCTCCATAGTCAATGAGGCCTCCAGGAACACCCCTAGGCTCTTCACCTTCAGCATCAGCACCAACAGAGCCCTATCAAAGGTTGGTAGCCTAATACCCAACCCCAGACCCCCATGGTCCAGGTGCAGGACCTCTGTCTTTTTTGGATTCAATTTCACTCTGCTCTGTTGTAGCCATCTAGCCACAGATGCAATGCCCCATCCAGATGCTCAGGGGCAGAGTCTGGGTAGCCATCCATCAGTAGAAAGAGCTGGGTGCAAGGGGGTGCATATAGATGTTGCCAATACGCTAAAGGCGCTAAGGTTCTTTGACTTGTGTGGCTAGCCAATAAACCACATAGTGAAAACAATCATCCAGGCAGTAAAGGATAACAAAAGTATTTATTCAAATAAAGGAGCATCCTACAGCTTATTTCAGCCTGGGTGTTTAATGAGAAAATACAGAAGGCAGACATATACTCTTCTTGCTCCTCCTCACTTTACATCATCACTGACATCATGTAGACATGCTTAGTTCAGTTTTCTTTGTCTGGTCAGTCATCAATCACATGTTTGGCACACAGTATGGTAGCTGGCTGAATTTCCCACTCCTACAACAGAGGTGCAGCTCATTATTTCTAATTTACAACTTTGTTTACTCCTTTGGCATTACTCCCAGACTTCTGTTACCTCTGACTGAACTTTTCAGGCTGAGTTCATTTTCATTATTAAATTGTCACCTCATTTACCACTACTGTTCTTCTTTCACATTAATACTTGCATATAAACATATCTTAAAGCATTTTATACACTTATTCTCACTAACAGGTATAAAAAATATGAACATATATAATCACAATGACATTCTAAAGCATTAAACTCTTTACATGAATTCTTTTAGTATTTCAAAATACCTTATGGCATGAAGCTCTTATAGATACATTGATTTACTTTTTTTAGTTTTCATTTTGGCTTGTCAGAATATTTTATAGAATATTTTTGGGTCATTTATGAAGCTGCCTGTGTTAATATCAAAGCTTATAATTTGTAAAACACATAGCTCAGTTCAGCCTGTAGGAGACACTGTTCTTCGATATTGACCCTATTAAATTGGTACCAAGAGTCATGATCTAATACCCACCTGTGCTTTACTAATTAGCAGATTGTACATTATTTGTCTCTGTGACATCATCTGCCCGATACTCCTTAAAACTTAAAAGCACAGAATAATGAGGGGTGTATGATTAATTACTTTTCCCCCCAAACCTCTTAGAACATCTCCCCCTTAGTTCTTTCAACTTAGTTTCTCTATTATGTCAGCTGGGTCATTTGTGCACCTGCTTGTGTATAATGATCTCTCTTCCAGCAAACAGTCTGGTTGCCTTAAACTTAAAACCTTTCTACAACAAGTTTATAGTTAATAAAGAATATTTGCTTTTTATACATCTTATACATTAACTTGTCTTAAACATAACATGAAATTCTAAAACACACAAAGGGATTTCTTCTGTTACAATACATAATAACTATCCTTTTGCTTAGAACTGGCAATAATTTATCTCCAACTAGAATTGCCAACAATTCATTAAGCACAGCTTTCTACTATTGCAGTTAAAAATGCAGAGTAGAGTTGCTATATGGCACTCAGGAAAACTTAATACCTTAAACACAGCGAATACATATGATCTGGGTCTCTGTCTCATTCAGTGCTGCTTTCCACAAAGCAAAAAAGCTGCTTTAAACTTTTCACCTGGCTGGCTAATTGTGTCAGGTCAGGTCAACTTGGCCGAAATTGGCAAAATAAGCAGAACACCTGCACTTCAGAACACATTATTTGAAGTAGCAGGATTTCGTAACTATAAATCTAGGACTCTCAACAGGTCTTCAAAGTTGGCTGCAATAATTCCCAATTAAAAGGTTACATCACAAACACTCCTTTTCTTCTGTTAAAACAAGAGCTAAAAACATGTAAATTAAAATGATTTACATTACTTGGTATTATACAACACAGTCTAGAGTTCTAAAACAGGATGTTAATCCTCCAGGAGAAACCCAAAGAAGTTCTCCCAAAGAGTTCTTTAAAGCAACAATAATCTATTAAAAAAATTTCAACCCAGGCATACTCTACATAGATGCTGAATAACATTGGGGAGAGGATCGCTCCCTGCAGCATCCCAAATCTAAGACAGTGGTTTGTATAATTAATGTCCTTTGCTGCTTTTCTAATGACTTAACACTTTAAATACTTAACTATATTTGACCACTCAGATGCCAACTCTAGTTTAAGATGCAGTTTATGGGCATTCTGAGATACTTAAAAAGTCTCCTTGCCCAGACTTTGTCGCATTGTTAGAATGACACTGAAAAGCAACTTAAAATCTCCCTTTAATTAATGTAGACTCTACTAAATGATTTATCACCAGCTAAAGTGGTTAAGACACGGAATTGCAGGCAGCGGAAGGTCAGTAGTTCAGCAGTTCGAGACCCGGGTGCCGCAAGATGGAGTGAGCTCCTGTCTCTAGTTCCAGCTCCTGCCAACCTAGCAGTTCGAAAGCAAGAAATTGCAAGTAGATAAATAGGGACCACTTCGGTGGGAAGGTAACAGCATTCCGTGCACCTTGGTGTTTAGTCATGCCGGCCACATGACCACGGAAATGTCTTCGGACAGCGCTGGCTCTTTGGCTTTGAAACGGAGATGAGCACCGCAACCCTAGAGTCGGACTCGACTGGCTTTCGAACAAGGGAACCTTTACCTTTACCTTTAAAAGGGAAGTAAACAAAAAAGAACAGGAATATCTTTACAATGAATTAGATGCTCATGCCTCAAAATATTTTGTAAAAGAACAAATTCCTTACTGGTCTCTCTTTTCTCCTCTCTTGTTGCTGTTGTGTCTTCGTCCTATTAATTTACATGTTAAGCTTCAGACCTTAGCCAGGATTCTAATCTGGAACAATCCTATTGGCTAATGCTTATGTGTAACCAATCAGATGCGAGAGAACTGTGCTGGAGGGAACAAACTTGATTGGACATTATTGTAACAATGCTATTGGTCCTTAACTATTCTAGAGCGTGGCTTCACCAGCCCGAGATAGTTTAAAAGGGAGCTATGCTCCACTGTTTATTGTTGTGTGTTCTTCTGATGTTCCTGTTATTAAATAAAGCTGATTTCACTGTTACTCACGACTCGGTGTGCAGTTCAATACGTAACAGTTGCATTTTTCCTTCTTTTAGACAAGTGAAATTACATGGCATGCATTTGATTTTTCTCATATCTATCATCGATCTACCTATCTATCCAGACAGATAAACAGACAGACAAAACTCTATGATAAGGACAACTGCATTGTATAATAAACAAGGGTTGATTTAGGAAGAAGTTGGGAGGGATGAGCTCAGATCAACGTATGACATTGGTGCATTGTTTTTAACTCATTTTCTTACCAAATAACACATGTGTAAATAGATAATAAGCAGTAGGAGGATCTTGAGGGAGTCGCTGCTGAAAACAAATCTCTCCAAAACAGAAGATCTGTGTGTTCTATGTGTCGTGATATTCTGGATGTGTCTGTCTTCATCAAGCCTCAGTTTGCTAGATGAAGGTAATAGAGTGAACCTCTGGCATATAATATGAGCAATGTTTTGTTCCCTTTGTGACATTTTGTGACTGAAAGTGCTAGTGAAAATTAAAGAGGGAACTGAGAATGTGCCCTATAGTGAACAATTAAGTGAGAATAACCTTTTCCTTGATCATCTCAGAGCAACGTGCAGCTGTTAAAGGTTCATTATCATCCTTCTGTAGGATTATTCCTCCTTCTATTTCATATCTCAATACAATAAATATCAAAGTTCATACCTAATACTATCAAAATCTCTTTTCACATTGATGACATCAGGCCTGCCTCCCAATATGTCTGTCTTCTCATCCTTAGGCTTTCTGACTTTTGCAACGGATCTTGGCTTTCTCAGCCTGCTCTAAGTCTCTTCCTTTCATTAGTTGATATGCTCTGATGTCACATTGACCTATGGAAGTGTGTAGGAACACGTAGCTAAGAGGGGCGGTGGCAATCTGAGAATTCGAATTTTGTAGTTTGTAAGCAAAGTTAGTTCACTTCAGCCTATGGCCCTAGGGCTTTGGAATGACAATTCAGCCTTTTTCAGACAACATTCAGTGTTTACACATGAATTCAACATGTACTGAATCAGATCCTTGGCCCATCAAGGTCAGTACTGTCTACTCAGACTGGCAGTAGCTCTCCAGGGACTCAGGCAGAGGTCTTTCGCATCATCTGCTGACTGGTCCTTTTAACTGGAGCTGTTGGGGGATTAAACCTGGAACCTTCTGCATGCCAAGCAGAGGCTCTTCCATTGAGCCACAACCCCTCCCTTGCTCAGTGAACAAGAGGGAAGAGCACGGTTGTGCCAACTACCCTTTCTGCTGACCTCATCAAGTCTAAAACTGTACAAGTTGTACGTTTCTGGTCTCTCTTCATATAACTGAGAACTCCACAAAATGCAGGATCTCTGATTATTTGTATGGTTATACATATGTAAGCTCTGTAGCCAAGTGTCCACAAATTAGGGGCAGGGGCAGTGAACTCTCTCTCCTCTCTCCTCAACATGTTTACTGAATACTGGATGATGTCTGCATCTATTTACTGTGCAGTTTGGTTGAGCAGTCTCAGAACCTTTCTCTGGAAACAGAGAACACTTCCTGCTTAAGGAATGTGGCAAATCTGAATGTGTTCCATATTAACGTGATCATTCCCTTTGGGACAATCCAACAAAAATCCATCACCACTAAGACCCATCAAAATCAAGTGAGTTGGAACAATCCTTATTCTATTGCTTTCAATTAGATTTAGTCATGACTGAGTACTTTTGGATTGTGTCTTCCGTCTTCCTATTCAAGCTATAAAGAGCAATCCTGAGCAGAGTTACACTGTTCTAAAGGCTAGGAAGCAAGGGAGAATTCTGCCTAGGACTGCACTGTTTGTGTTTCTATAAAAGAAGAAGTGCCCACCTCTCTGCTAGCCCAGCCACTTCCTTCCTTGATATGAATGTATGCACCAGCTTTGAGATGGAGTAATATCTAATGTACAACGACACAGTCAGTTCAACAGTTTCCATTCTAGCAACCTCTGTAAGCTTGAAAGATTGCTAGAGCCTAACTGGGGGGGCGGACTCTCACACATTTATAATTTACAGCCACATTTTAATACCCTGTCTAGAAAGTAATAGGGATGCTCTGACGTTTACCATGAATGTGTTCAACAGTTGAACTTACTGTGTTTGTAGCTGTTGAGCGGATGCAAGTTGATCATTGTATCCCTTCAGTTCATGCCAAACAGTCATGAATGCCTGCTGAAATGCTGAACTGGTTTGCATTGGTTTTTTGCAAAACTACACAGGCACAAAGATGCTGCTGATTCAAACTGATTGGCAGCCATTAGCATCACTAAGGACTACTGTGATGAACACTGAAGGGTAGGCTTTTATTGAAACCAAGCATCTATTTATGATTTATTTATATTTTTTGCAAGTGATCTATTTTTTTAAAAAAACACCTGCTTAACAGAGTAATTATGCAGGAAAGATTGGGGGATAGAAGTAGAACACAATCAGGCTGTGTGACACTGTGCATGCATGAAAATCCAGTAGCACTTCACTGAATGGTTAGGAAGGAATAGACTGAAGGAACACCATGAATACCCTTTTTGTAACCAATGAACAAGATGTGAGCCAAACTGGCAGGAGTTTGAATATCCCTACAAATTACTTATTTTTAACAAGGAGGAAGGATAAGAACAACAACAATAATAATGCTGGCATTTCTACAGAGCTTTAGAATGTTCAAATCACTTCACCCATTTCACCCATGCTGTCACAGCAGTCTTTACATGTAGTGATAGAAATCTTGTGAACTACATTTCCCAGAGTACCTGCATTCAACATGTTCTGGCAGGGTGGGGTAGACCAGCTGGTTGGATGGCTGCCTTGCCAGCACACTTTCACTGTGCTAAGCAGTGGTGATTAAAGTGTTGCAGGTTTGCATTGGTTTTTTGCAAAACTACACAGGCACAAAGATGCTGCTGATTCAAACTGATTGGCAGCCATTAGCATCACTAAGGACTACTGTGATGAACACTGAAGGGTAGGCTTTTATTGAAACCAAGCATCTATTTATGATTTATTTATATTTTTTGCAAGTGATCTATTTTTTTAAAAAAACACCTGCTTAACAGAGTAATTATGCAGGAAAGATTGGGGGATAGAAGTAGAACACAATCAGGCTGTGTGACACTGTGCATGCATGAAAATCCAGTAGCACTTCACTGAATGGTTAGGAAGGAATAGACTGAAGGAACACCATGAATACCCTTTTTGTAACCAATGAACAAGATGTGAGCCAAACTGGCAGGAGTTTGAATATCCCTACAAATTACTTCTTTTTAACAAGGAGGAAGGATAAGAACAACAACAATAATAATGCTGGCATTTCTACAGAGCTTTAGAACGTTCAAATCACTTCACCCATTTCACCCATGCTGTCACAGCAGTCTTTACATGTAGTGATAGAAATCTTGTGAACTACATTTCCCAGAGTACCTGCATTCAACATGTTCTGGCAGGGTGGGGTAGACCAGCTGGTTGGATGGCTGCCTTGCCAGCACACTTTCACTGTGCTAAGCAGTGGTGATTAAAGTGTTGCAGAGAGAAGAGGAGGATTCATCATTCATACTCATGTGGATAGTGTCAGTCAAGTGTGGTAGCACTCTTGTACAACCAACCTCCTAGTGTGTGCCACAAATCTTAGTAAGTCTCTCCCACTGTATTTTGCCACTTTTTCCACTGCTGGGAACAGGACCAGCCACACCCAGCAAACAGATCAGGCAAAAATAGATGGATTTCCCTAATCATAACATCCAAACCCTGCTCCAGACCTTGAAGCTATCTTTTATTGATGGTAGCCAAGTCAATAGGTATGGACACCACCACCTTCACATAAGAAACATTCCCATTTGTTTGTTTTTGACCCACAATGCAGCAAAAAAACTTTCCTCACAGCCTATCAGTTACCAGCTTAAGCAATCCATGCCCACCTTCATTCTCCCATCCCCCAATGGGGTAATGACTGCCTCTAGTCTATGGCAAACAGTTTGAGCTCCTGAAACACATACAAGAGAGAACAAACTTCTAAGCCATACATACTCACAGCCATCTTGTGCATGTGGTTATTATCCACTTGTTGCAGATGAGCAGGAAGGGGGAGGACAAACCTGAGAAAATAACGGCTTCCCTAAGGCCACATAAGAAATTCATAGCTCAGACAAGATTTGAACAGAGGACATCCCAATTTCAGTCAAATTTTATTTATATTGGTTATAGTTCGCCTTTCTCAAATGACTCAAGGCAGATTACATAATGTAAGTCACTACCATCATTAGGGTAAGGATCCATCTAACAAACAATGTGATAAGGCTAGAACTGTAGAAAATCTGAAAACAGACATAAGTGTTAAACATGACATGTTAAACAATGCAAGAAATGTGCAATTATATAAGTAGAAGTATAACATTGTGAGAGCTAGATGAAAACATACAGCAACATACACAGTAGTATAGTCCACTGTCCTGTTTTCTTTGTACAGTCATCTTCCTGAACCATTCTGTTATAATGCAGCCCTATCCTGTCCCTTATACTAAAGCCGTTTTGGCCTCCAAAGTTCGATGCACACCAACAGTGGTTGGCGGCCTGAACTGCTACTCAGCGTCTGTCTACAAATCAGAAGGAGAAGTCTGCGGATCCAGGTGACCAGATCAGCTGAGTCAAGGTAAGGGGCTATCTTACTAGGCAGTGGCTCAAGATCTCTACCACATCCCTAGGAGATTTAAATAGAGGGATATAGAGTAGAGTGCCATCAGCATACTGAGGATACTGATGGCATCCAATTCCAAAGCTACAAAGGAATTCTCCAAAGGACTTTAGAGATTGAATAACAAGGAGGACAAGACTGCACCCTGTAGATCCCACACTGACAGTCAGTGTGGTGCAGTGGTTAAGCGATTTGGAGTAGTATCTGGGAGACCCAGGTATGAATCCCCAATTGTACCATGGAACCTTGCAGGGTGACCTTGATCCAGTCACACTTTCTCAGCCTAACCTACCTCAAAGGTACTTCAAAGCATGGTCTACTACTCAAAGGCAGCTGATAAATCCAGTAGGAGCAACAAAGAGGCATGGCCTTTGTTTACATGCAGATAGATATCATACTCTAAAGCCACCAGCACCATCCTTGTCCCATAGCCTGGCCAGAAGCCAGACTGAAAAGGGTCCAATAAGGTCTGGAGTTGGTCACTGCTCTCTCAATTACCTTGCCCATAAAGGGCAAATTAGACACCCAGCAATAATTGGCCACATCTGTTTTCTGTAGGGATAATTTCTAAAGCAGTGGACAGATGACCACTTCATTGAGTAGCTGAGGGAAGGTCCCCTGGGTCAGTGACTGATTTGTGGTTAACATCAATGACTTACTTATGTGGTCCTTAAATGATTTCAGCAATCAGAATGGACAAAGATCCAGAACACAAATGGCACAAATAAATAGACCAGACTAGATGTTAGATATTTCTTCTCTCTGAACTATGTTACAACAAGCAACCAAGTCAGAGCATATTCAAGAGATTGTGTCAACAACAACAACTTTGCAAAGGCCTCACAACTAGATTTCTGTTTCAAAAATAATAAACACTCAAATTTAAGTAGATGCTGGGACTCCATAAACAATTGGGATGGTCGTGAACTGGCTGGTACAATTATAGCAAAGAAATAACACTTCTTTGCCATTGTTACTGGTGTTTCATAGGTCTTCCAGTGAGTTCTATAACATGTGCTGTTGGATTCAGTAGATGTTTTTTGCTAACATCATTCTAGATGTCTTCCAGCCCTCTTTAGGTCACCCAGCTCCATGGTAAACCATGGACCCAGGTTCCACTCCAAGGGAGAGGTCAGCGAGGGACAACCTTGTCAATAGCTTCCAGCAGCTTCACATTGCAAGCTCCCACCATAGCCTCAATAGAGCATGTGTTTAGAATCCTGTAATCCCCAGAGCATTCTGAAATCCATTAGAATCCATGAGCCTCCATGGGCAGACCATTTTTCCTGGGCACCCTCTCCTGCAGATATCAGAGCCACATTTACCCTTGCTTTGAGTAAATAGTGGACAGACCATGCTTCAGGTAGAATCTCCAACCCTGAAACAAGAACATAAAGGCTCAGTGAAAAATATAAAGTCCAAGGTGTGATCTCTTTTAAGTGTTGAGTTCATCACAATTTGAAAAGAGGCCTAGGGTAGCAAAAGAAGCTATAAAACCCTAGACTGGCCCACCAAAGTAGCTTCAGCATGAATGTTGAAGTCCCCTAGAAAAATCAATCTAGGTGTCTCCAGGACCATGACCACGAGCACCTCTGCCAACTCGGGCAAGATGGACCAAGGTGTGATCTCTTTTAAGTGTTGAGCTCATCACAATTTGAAAAGGGGCCTAGGGCAGCAAAAGAAGCTATAAAACCCTGGACTGGCCCACCAAAGTAGCCTCAGCATGAATGTTGAAGTTCCCTAGAAAAATCAGTCTAGCTGTCTCCTGGACCATGACCGAGAGCACCTCTGCCAACTCGGGCAAGATGGCCACTGCGGATCTAGAATTAGAATACATGAATACAGTTATAGTGCCGTGTTTCTTATTACCATGATTACCAAAACTATGTAGAAATGATCCCTAAGACACTGATGAAAGTGGCTAGCATTGTTTTCCCATAAACCTCTGTGTCATGGAACACTATTAATACTTAGTATGTCATTATCTTGACCTTTTTTCTCCTGGTCCTTCAAGGATCAGAGATAATATTTCATGTCAGTGTGCTCTGTTCCCCTCACTTTAACGCATTGTTCAATGACATGAAGCTTATTTCCAATTTGTGATCAAGCATTTCTGACCAGAGGTGAATAGGGCTAACAATCTAATCTGCTGTACTTTCTACAATAGTTTAAGCTGGTGGTGGTGGGGAGACAATATCTGTTTTCAGGAATAAAACACATAGTGAATTTTTTAATGCACTGGGACACCATTCAAGTTCAGATTGGCTCTTTAATGACTGCCACTGACCCCTCAAAGCAGTGCCTCATCAAAAACAATCCACTCCTGATTGCAAACTCATCTAGTGAGGAAGACCGACTGTAGTCATGCCCACAAAGCAGCCAACAGAGTGGAAGGGACAGGAAAACAGTGTGTTGTGAATGTGTCATAGCATGTTTTTTCCCCTGATAGACATTGTCAGGGCTTCAGCCAGAGGAGAGGTGTGTAGGCAACAGACATTTGTTCCTTGTAACGTCTAATCTGACCCAGAATCCCATATATGACTCTATGTTTTATAGTGTTTTAATGAAATTTGTGTTAATGTTTTATTTTTAATGGGTTGACATTGGGGAAATAATGATATTTAAATAAATAACTAGAAGTATGAGTTATGCTCACTATCTTTGTAAGGAGGAATTTAAAGCATGCATTTAAAAAAAAAAAAGATTCTGCTGCTGCTCCATGGCTCTTGTTAGTGCTTGCTAGCAACCACAGTAATAATTCATTTTTAAACAGGAAATTATTTTGATTCTGGCTATAACAAGGACCGAAGCAATCCCAGTTTCCCAAGATAATTCTGCCTTCTTGATTCAGCACCGAATGGAATGATAATTACTGCTAAGGGACTTACAAAGGAAATAAAAGGAAAAGGCTAACAATTCATAGAAACTGGATGGGGCTTATTGTGACACCTGTAGGTTGCTATTGTTGGTGGCCCCAGATCCAGAGTCCCAAGTTTGCTCCAGGGCAGACATAGAAATTTGACTTGACTGGGATTCTCCATTGAGCCCACCTTGGCGGGGAGGGCAGGCTATACATTAAATAAATAAATAAATTCCAAGGGTCAGCTCTGTAAATGCATCCCTTTATGCTCACAGGGAATTAAACTAATAGGATAGACTTGCTGGATCAGATCAGTGGTTCATCTAGTTCATCAACCTGTTTCATCAACTGAGAGCCAGTTTGGTGTAGTGGTTAGGAGTGTGGACTCTAATCTAGGAGAACTGGGTTTGATTCCCCACTCCTCCACATGCAGCTGCTGGTGTGACCTTGGGTCAGTCACAAGTTCTCTCAGAGCTGTTCTCTCAAGGGCAGTTCTCGAGAGAGCTCTCTCAACCCCACCTACCTCTCAGGGTGTTTGTTGTGGGGAAAGGAAGGGAAAGGAGATTGTAAGCTGCTCTGAGACTCTTCAGGTAGTGAAGGATAAGGTATAAATCCAATCTCTTCTCTTCTGTCTTCTTCACACAGCAGACACATGGGGTTGTCAGCTGATCTCCAGACTGATTTCCAAACAACAGAGATCAGACCTCTTGGAGAAAATGGTTACTTTGGATTGTGGACTCACTCTGTTGCATTATAGCCTGCTGATGTCCCTCCCCTCCCTAAATCCCATTCTCCCTAGGCTTCACTCCCAAATCTCCAGGAGGTTCCCAACCTGGAGATGGCAAACCTAGTGCACAACCAGTTATTCTGGAGGGCCAAATGGCCAATGCCTTCTCCTGATGTGGCCTCCTGACACTCGTATTCAGAGGTTTACTGCCTTTGAATGCGGAGGTTCCCTTTAGTCAGTGTGGCAGGACTATGGGGGCTTCAGCAATGACAGACACTGTCTGTGCAGTCCCGCTCTTGAACCAAACTCTTCCACGGACTGTTTGCCATTTTGCACAGAGCCATTTTCCAAGCCTGTCTGGGGGGGGGGGCTTTCCATCGTCTCAAATGTTTTCCTGGCGCAGCTGCACATTTCCTTAACGGGCCCCAGGCCTCCTTCCAGCCTTTACCAAGCAGTGGCTTTCAATGTCAGTGTCCCACTTGCCGTGGGCAACTTCCAGTGGGACTTCAGTGACCAGACACAGCTTCTCAATACCACCAAGGCAGCCATCCTCCACAAGTACTCTTTGCCCTGGTGCTACAACGTCACCACCACCACCTTTGTGGGCAGTCGTTTTACCTCAGCACAGACAGAAATTGAGGTGGTGGCACCTCCAGTAGAGATAGAGCTTCAGTGTCCTCCTCTAGTGAAGACAAACGAAAGTTTGCAACTGCGAATCAGGAACAGAGGAGGTACTGGCCTATCGGGTGTGTACAGTGTTGTGGCACAGGATGGCGAACCTGAACGAGTCGCGTTGAGGCCTGGTGTTTGACAAGGCATGCATCTGGAAAGGGGTTTTATGCTTCTTTGGGCAGCTTGGACATTCTTCTAGGGTTTTCTTCCCATGCTTGGCTTCCTGTCTAAAAAGAATCTGTTCAAACAACGGCCTGTAGTTAGGCCCTTCTGCCAAGGGACCAGACCAAAACAGTTCCCCCTGTTATATATGGTGAGGTCACCTTCCTCCAGTGTCTTCACCCTCATTCCCAGGAGTCCCTGAGTAACAGTGGGTGAAATGGCCTTTAGCCACTCCCTATAATACCTCCCCAGCCAGCATGGAAAGCCTGTAGGGGGGCATTTGGGGGTAATGCCCCCCCAAATATGAGTGCTGCTCCCTGGACAAAAAAAGGAAAAAACCCGGGGCAATTCAAAAATATTCTATTTTTTAAAAAATGTAAGATGCATGTGGGTGCTCCAAAATGACCCCATGCATAGTCAGGGAATACTGAAGGCTGACCACCTTCATTTAATAACCTATTAGTGTTATTAATATTAGCACCTTTTAGTGTGGAATGTTTTATATGATTTTAGGACTATTTAAATTGCTTACCCTTGTGTTTTTATTCTTTTATGTAAGCGGCCCTGAGCTGGCCTCAGCTGGGAGGGCAGGATATAAATTTGATAATAAATAAAAAAATAAAACTAGCTTTGTTTCCTGCCCTTTCCCACTTCTTTCCCTTTCTTTCTCTCCCCAAGCCAATACTCACTTCTTTTTCTTTCCTTCCCCCTACCAAGCTAATGCACCTTCTTTCCATCTATCTCTCCCCCATCCCAATACCTCCTTTGTTTTTTTCTCTCTCCCAAGCCAATTCTGCTCTCTCCTCCCACAAGCCAATACCCCCATCTTACCCTTTCTCTCTTCCCTAAACCAATCCCCTTTCTTTGTCTCTCCCATAGTCAACCCTCCTGCTTTCTCCTCCCCCAGATGATACCCCCATCCTTCCCTTTCTCTGGAGCAGCTCCTGGTGGTGGCCAGGCCCTGAGTCTCTCCCAGCATTCCCTGCCATAATAGCTGGGCCTGGGGCACATTCTGGCATTCTGCACTGTTGCAGCAAGGAGCAGAGCACCTTCCAGTGTTTCCCACCATCATGACTGGGCACAGAACAACTTCTAGTGTTCCTACTGCCACAACCAGGCACAGAGCAGTTCCTGGCATTCCCCGCCACCATAGTCTCACCTCAAGGTTACCATGGCATGTCCCTATATGGTCACATCAGTCCAGTCAAGGTAGGGAGCCCTCTTTGGGACTAAATGAAAATGGAAGAATGCATTTTTTTTGCAACTGTATTAACTTGCTTCTGTAGCAATAAAGCTGGATCCATTATAACCCCTTAGGCCAAGGGTGTCGAACTCATTTGTTATGAGGGCCGGATCTGACATAAATGAGACCTTGTTGGGCCAGGCCATGTGTGTCATAAAATGTAATGCCAGGTAGTAGAGATATAAACTTTATGAAGGACACACACACAAACATAAAGATTTTAAAACTTTAAATAAAACATGCTTAAAACACTAGCACTCTTGCAATATTTCATCTATTTAAAAGTCTCTGATAACTGACAATTCTTGCTCTGAATTATTGTATTGAAATGTCTGTGCTGTAGCAATCTTGAGTATGCTATTCAGGTGTGTATCTGTAAGCTGAAAACCTGCTTTTGATTTATTGATATTCATTACATAAATGAATGCTCAGTGTTCTGAGCCTAGGTCCCAGAGGGAAACATGAAATGGCTGGGCATTGCAACTTTTTGTACATAAGCGGCTTCATGTGCTGGTCGAGAACATGAGAAGGCATCCTAACACAGACTGAGAGCCATGTGTTTGTCTACAAAACTATAGTCTTCCCCAGAGAAATAACTACAACTTCCTACAAAGGAAATATGCTGGTGAACTTGGTCTGGACACAAACTCTCAGCCTAATCCACCTCATTGGCTTGTTGTTATTCCTCCTCTAAAATAGTTCACATTGCTTTCTTACTGAGAAAGACTGGATTATGAGGGCATGAATACAGTGAAAAGGGGTAGGGAACCCAGTTGCACCTAGGAGAGCCCAACAAAACACACACACAAAGCCCACAAAGCAAGCTCCCCCTCATTCCCTCCCTTCCTTCAGGGAGGACCCTCAGCCAGTGGAAGGAAAGAAAGGTTTCCCTTTGTCTCCTGCAGCCTGGCCAGGAAGCAAGCTCTGACTGTTCTCCCTCCCCCTATGAGGAGGAGGTGGAGGAGCCTCAGCCAATACTTTACCAGACTCTCTGAGTTGGACAGGAGAAGCTTGCCTATCTATCTCTCCTATGCAATTGAGAGAGACTGGTAAAGCAAGCTGTGACATGGCAGCAGCAAGAGAACTGGAAAAGGAAGCAGGAAACAGCCAGGGCCTTGCAGGCTGGATTGGGGCCCTTCAAGGCCCTGGTCCAGCCCACAGGCCGCATGTTTGACACCCCTGCCTTAGACACTTTGAGTCATCCAGTCAGTGAGGAGCAACTGAAGCCCATCGAATGAGTTTGTAAAACTGCACATTTTAAAAGGAAGTTTTTATAAACAATAGTATGATGTTTACAGTATGAAATACAGATTTTTTACAGTATGAAAACATAGCCACCATTGAACTTCTGTGATCAGTAAGTCTTTGTTTCAACTTTAGAGCCAGCATGATGCAGTGGTTAAGAATGGTGGACAACGAGGCATGATTCCCCCACTCCTCCACATGAAGCCTGGCAGGTAATCTTGGGCCAGTGACAGTTCACTCAGAACTCTCTCAGCCCCACCTGCCTCACAAGGTGCCTGTTGTGGGGAGAGGAAGGGAAGGTGATTAGAAGACACTTTGAGAGTCCTTGAGCTAGAGAAAAGGGGAAAAAACCCTCTTCCATCTTCTTTTGTTTGTGTTTGTTTGTTTGCTTATGAATCACTCAATCCCTGCCATGGCAGGGCTCTGGGTAATGTACAGTATCCACAAAACAAAAACAAGATAAAACCAATTAAAACATTAATAAAACATTCCCAGAATCAGATGGCAAATAAAAAGTCAATCCCAATTCCAACACCGGCAGGGGGAAAGAGGGTGAGGTAGATGTAAATAACACAGTAAATATGTAAATAACTTTAGTTTGGACCAGTCACCAACTGTGACTTTGGCTGAGCAGATGTGATGTGACATCATGGAATGTTCACAAATATTTTATTTTCTAACTTCTGAGAAATAGGAAGCTGAATGGGGAAATGGCAGGGTGCATTAAAGAGCATGGATCAAGGAAGTCAAGGAGGCGAGATGCTTGGGGGAAATGATGAATGGGCTGTGGATAGAGAATCAGAAATCAGAGGGGAAGCTGTGCAGTGCAGGAGGAGCCAGTTAAAGGAATGAAGCATCAAAGAAAAAAGCAGATGGGGAGAGAGAAAACAAACAGGAAGGCTTGTTTACTGCTGCTAGGAAGAATGAGGAGCAGAGCAAGGGAGCTGAAGAGGGAAACAGACTGCAGGTCAGCTGAGCAAGCAAGAGTGCCTGGAGGTGAATTTTGCATAGTAATTTGAAATTAAGCAGCTAGGTCATCAACAGCAGGTCTCTAATATAAAGGTCTTCAGTACCAAAGACAAAAAGAAAAATTACCAAGAGAAATCTAAACTATATTAAATGAATGTAGGGCAGAAGCAGCAGCATTACAAGCTATAAAAAGAGATTTATCAGGAGTTTGGAATTGAACTATATGGGTTCATCAATAGTACATTACAAGCCGGGATGCTTTTTCTCCCATCTGGTGCCATAGATCAAAGGACATAAGAGAACATCATTCTAAAGCACAGAGAAAGGGATAGTATCGTTCATATTTACACACAATGCAGCAAAATCCTGATTTAATTTTAGTTTAGAAGCAGCGGTCTCATTTATGTTAGGCTATGTCTGCACCAGATTGTTCTGAGATACTTCCAGGGACATCCCAAGAACAGCTGTTGTGATCATCAAGGTAGTGTTCCTAATCACATTTCCCTTTCTGAGTTTTATTCTGGGAAAGGTTTGTATTTCACTAAAGAAGGTGTTTGCTTTCTGAAGTTTGTTTCAAGGAGCATTGTCCTCTCCAAGTTGCTGCTTGGAAGGGCAAACAGAAACAACCACCGTGAGCAAATTTACTTTTGAGTAAGTGTCCCTGTTGTGTCCACTGACCGCCACCAGAGGCCAGTGCACACTGCTGAGCTTCAGTCCAGAGTAACAATAGGGACTAGGATCCTAGTCCCTCCACTGGGGGAACCAATGGGACCGTGGCGGGAGATTCAAACCCGCCAATGGGACCCAGGGGTGTGTCCCCTGGTTGTGTATATAGTTGGCCTGCCGGCCGTTGTTCCTTGTCTTTGTTGTGTTCTGAATAAAGCGTGCTATGCACCACGTCGTTGTTTGTCGTTCGTCCATGCAGCAACCCACTACACAATAATCCCACAGTACCATCTCCAACAGCAAACCTTATTGCATCTCTTGATGTTAACCAGTTTCCTTTGTGCCTGCTCCACGCAAAAGGAGAAGGAATAAAATGATGTGAACATGGGACAGGATTTGCCTCCCCTTCAACAGCATCCACATTTTACTCAGTGTCTTCAGAGACTTTTGAACATCAAGAAAGACAAAATTGTGTCATTCCATTTCAAATGAAAAGTTTTTCCAAACATTGATTTTTCTGTTTCCTTCTACCAAACTTTTGAGTCTTTCTAGTTTCATAGGTGAGGCTTAAATTGTCTTTCAGCTCTTCTCACACAATATCATCATGAGTCAATTGTTATTACATTAACTAACATATTTTGTATAAATAATATGTTGTTACCCACCTTGAGCCCACTTGTGGGAAGAGTGGGCTATAAATATAAATAAATAAATAAATAAATAAATATTCTGGACCACTTCAACCGGCTCTCTCAAGAGGAATTCAACATGATCCTATTAGGTGTGAGGCCTACCACTTTCCCCCTTGCCCCTCTCCATCCTGGCTGATCAAAGCCTGCGGGGATGGTATTTAGGTCCTCCTGGGAGAAATAATCAACTTGTCCCTTTCTTCAGGGACCTTCCCAGCGGGACTGAAGCAGGCAGTAGTACATCCACACCTTTAAAAACAATCACTAGACCCTGTGAGCCAACTACCACCCAGTTTCAAATTTACCATTTCTGGCAAGGTAGTTGAAAGGGCAGTGGCAGAACAGTGGCTTCCATTCTTGATCCACTCCAGTCTGGTTTCTGACCTGGTCATGGGATGGAGACAGCACTGGTCACCCTCACAGATGACCTGCGGAGACATCTGGATTGAGGCAGGTCAGCACTGCTGTTGCTATTAGATCTAACGGCAGTGTTTGACATGGTCGATTACAATCTTATAACCCACCGCCTCGCTGACAGGAGTATAGGGGGCTGCCCTACAATGGTTTTCCCTTTTCCTCCTTTCTTTGTGTGACCCACAAAAGATTATTCTGAAATAAATGTTGTTATTCTTTAAGGTGCCACTGGACTTTTGTTTGCAATTAGGCGGAGTAACTCTCTTTAGGATATCATTGTATTTCTCTCACCAGCACTGTGAGCAAATTGCCACAAAAGTCTGACATCAAAGGGAATCTTTACATTGGAATGCTGCCTTCTTTTTCATTAGGACAGTTTTTGTTGTTGTTGTTGTTGTTGTATCTCATTCTGTTTATTGCCTTTTTCATTTTATTTATTTATTTATTTATTTACATGAGATTTATATACCGCCCATGACCCCTAATGGGTCTCAGAGCGGTTTACAGAATATTACTAATATATAGTAGTGATTAAACCTACCTAGGGCCACATTCACAAGGGGAGGGACTCCCTACCGACACCCTGTTGGCAGCGCATTCTCTCCTCTTTCGGCGGGCCACGAGTGTTGTCTCTGGCATCCTCTGGTTACCCGGTGACCACCTTCTGGCAGGCTCGATGTTTTCCTCTTCTGCGCGTGACCGCTCCTCCGGCTGCAGCTTCCGGCTCACGTCCTTCCGGCTCCAGC
>NW_015172558.1:70017-94481 GCF_001447785.1 Gekko japonicus
TGTGGTTTTTATTATTATTCTTGTGTGTTTGCATTTTATATCAGTAAAGATTGTTACTTTTACTTCCGTTGTTGTCTCTTCATTGGAGCATCACGGTACAGCCCATCCTTCATAGACACAGACCAGTGACCCGTTAATAAACTGTTCCAATCGTCTCTCCTAAAGAGCGATTCGGCTAACAAAGGCCTATTGTTACATATAGGTAGTATATAAACACTGTAAATAAATAAAATCCTAGTACAAGCTTGAGCATACCTTGTGGCCTAAAGTTATTATCTCATCTTCTGCCATTGGTTGATGGTGCTTAGCTTCCAACCAGATCAGACCAACCTAGGCCATCCAGGTCAGAGCCCTCTGCCAGTCATAACACCGGTCTACCTTACTGTGCTGGGGTAATGTATATGAAGAGCTCTGAACATTCAAAGTGTGCTACATGAAAGCTATTGTTAAATCATGAAAGTAGATTTCTAGGGAAGCCAGTTATGTAATAGAGAATGTACAAACCATTCTGGGTGTTTTCATCTTTGCAACTCAGAAACACTGTCTGATTTGAACATGCCTTGTTTCCTTTGAACATATATTTGCCTTCTTGATCCTGACTTCAGCAGTTTGGGTGTGCAAGAGAGGACAAAGTGATTTTAATATAGCCATGGTATTAGTGAAGAAGCCTCAGAAGAGAGACTTGGCCTCTCATTGTGAATATATTCTATGTGCAAGCCAAACAACATCAGTCAAATGCATAAAATATGCAAAAGGAGTTCTAGTGTTTGAGCTATGGGGTTTCAGCTGAAAATCACAGAGCATAATCATCAGAAATATCTGACCTGTTTTACTGGTTTGCAAAAAAAGTGAGATGAGGAGTACATGGGCTCATACCTCAACCCTCAAGCTCGGTAGGCAGCCTTAAACAAGCTGTTGTTTGGTCTAGGAGTGTGCATCCTGAAATTCCTGAACCAAAAATATACCTGAAATATGCCTTTTGGGGAATTCTGTGTATTTATAAAAAAAATAAACAGTATTATGGAATTTTCTGAAAAAATATTTGATGGAATTGGGGATATTTCCAGGAATCTGGAGCAAGTATTAGAACAAATGTCAGAAAATTTGCAGGGAATCAAGTCCTAATTTTCAGGGAATATCTCTCTCCTAAAGGCCTCCAAATCTGAAGGGGATTGGACAAAGGGATCCATTTTTTCATAACCCTGAAAAAGGTACCATCAGAAGCTGACATTGTTCTGTGTGGATTCTTGGTTTGACATTGTTCAGTTTGGGTTCCCAGGTTTGAAATTAGCTATTGTTTGCTCTGGAAGGAGCATGGTATTTTTTCCCCATGAGAAACAACGGAGACCAGGATGGCTGGGGGCACCTTGTTCAGGGGTCCATAAAATTGGATCCTGTTGTCCAATCCTTTTCAAACTTGGGAGACTGTGAGGACTTGGCCATCTGCAAATTTGGTGCCATTTACTCTAAAAGCCTCCACTGCAGACCCCCAGAAAGATCCTCTATTCTCCCAAAAGAAATAATGGGGTCCAAAACCCAGAAATCTGGAGAAAATACTGAAAATAAACCCAAAGCAGTACTGGGATACCTGAAAATCCAGGATTAGAGTATCCGTGCCCTACCCAAAATCCAAATGTGAAATTTTACTGATTTCTCCCCGCTGCACACATTCTTAAATTGGTGAGTCTCAGCCCTTTCTCCATATTGATAATAATACTACCCACCTTACAGGGTTGTAGTAAGCATTTATGTGATCCAACACGGTGTTTCCATGGACATAAGGATTTCCACATGTAGAATGTGACTTTCTTGCCTCCCCCATCCTGCTACAGCCCAAAATGTCCTACCCAGCCATGGAAACACTCTGCCAGATCCAAGCCAATACTTACAATGTGTTTTGAACATTTGAACTGTGCTTATATGAAACACAAGTAACTATCCATGATCCTTAGCACATATATTTCACAGTGCACATGTTCAAAGTCCATCACTTGTGCAACCTGTTTCCCTAGAATCATAGAATTTGATTGAAAGTAGGGGAGTGTAGAATGATTCAAGCATATCACAATCTCCATTGGTCCATTCTGCATTAGACCCTCATTCTCTATAGTTGAAAGTGAAACACACTGTCACTGAAGATAGCCATTTATCCATTTATTCACAAATGGAAGGCAAATGTCCTCTAATTGAATAACTTGACTATTTTGAATTATGTTGTCAAGAAGTCAGTGACTTGTGCCTGTCATGTTCTTATGTTGAGCTACCTATTAATACATTTCTGCCGCTCCATGGCTTGGGCTCAGTATTATCCCAGGCTTTACAAAATCTAGCTCTTCTTTATGGCAACATCAATGCAGTTGACTTTATAATAGATATTGATGTCAGTGAACATTAAATGTTTTACAGTGGAGCATCATCTCAATGGCATCTCTCTCCTGATTGCTATTTATTATGGAATACTTTTTTGTTATTTTATGGATCTCTCAAACCACCATGAAACAAAATTAGGTAGCTGCACTACAGGCTGTCCTCATATAACTGAAATAGGACCACATTTGTTGTTTGCCAGTGGTTCAGCTGAGAAAATGGAGCATAAATATGCCAGTGGCCTAAGGTATGACTTAGCTTTGAGGCAACCAGTGGGGTTGTCAACTCTGCATGAAGAAATTCCTGAAGATTTGGGCTGGTGCCTGCAGACAGCAGAGTTTGGGAATGGAAGGAAGCTCAGAGGGTATAATGTACTGGGTTCGGACATGAGGTAGTGAAATTGGCTCATGAGTTTATTGTAATTCAGCTTGGATACAGACAACAAGAGCAAGACTGGAGGCCTGCTTAAATTCCCATTCTAAACCACACCCAAGCACACACCCACACCCATGACAGGATTATTTACAGTGCACCCCAAATCCCATAGGTGAACTCTCGGATCTTGACTGCCCGATAGGTGCATTTTAGGATCCATGGGGTCTATTGTTTTGACAGTGATGCTTAGGCCATTTGCATGTCCACGTGTGGACCCGAGTGCATGGTCTTGTCAGCAAGCTGCCATGGTGTTCTGTCATAGTTCTGATTCCCCCTAGCACACACAGTCTTTTAGGTGAGCTGGCCTTTGTAGCTCCCCGGCTTGCGGCTGACTCTGTAGGTTCCATGAAAGTCTCTTGCGGCTGCATTGGTGTCGGAGTGCCACTGGGGGCTTGTGCTTCTGATGTCTGAGGGCCGTCGCCTGCAGTCCCTGCAGGCAGGGGTTCGTTTGGCCCAGGTTGCACTTGACCGGAGACCGGATTCTCCACAGCTTCACTGGATTCCAGGGCCGAATACTCTTCTTCCTCGCTCTCCTCTGCTGTGGTCTGGTCCGTGGGTGGCACGCGCCATCTCAATTGGTCTATGTGCCATTGGAGGATTAGGCCCTCACCCATTGAGACCTCATATGACAAGGACCCAGTCACCCACTTTACCCTTGCTGGGATCCATGCTGGCCCCCGTGAGAAGTTCTGGGCATACACTGAGTCCCCTGAAATGAACCCCCAGGGAGCTTTCTGGCTGTCCTGCACCTGACTGTGTTCCAGGGCCTGATCCAGGTCCAGCCAGGTCATTAGTTGCTGACTCATCAACAATTCTGCGGGGCTGCGACTGGTGGCACTCAACCTTTGGCTGAAAAGGAATGCTGCCAGCCGGTGGTCCCAGTCCCCCTGTGTGATCCGGCGGATGGACTCTTTAATTGCCCGCACCATTCTTTCTGTCTGGCCATTGGTCGCAGTGTGGAAGGTTGCTGAGCAGACGTGACAAATTCCATAACAGCACACAAAGTCTTGGAATTCGGCTGATGTGAATGCGGTCCTGTTGTCAGACACAAGCGTGTCCAGAATGCCATGTGTACTGAATATCTTCCACATGGCACAAATGGCGACATGGAATGACGTGGTAGTCACCGGAATGACCTCCAGCCATTTGCGGGCAACCAGGAGGGAACTTCGGGCCCTCCAAGCGAGGGAGACTATGAGCCACCTCCGGGATACCGACAACGGGAGCGAATTCCGGAGGAAGAGACTGGAGAGCGATTGAACGAACTGGAACAATCGGTGCGGGACCTGATGAGAACCGTGAATGACGTGTTTGAAGCACTGCCGGGAATGATGGACGTACGCATGGCCAACCTTCTAGCTGCACAGGCCCCACAACAGCCGGCTGCGGGGCCCCCGGCTCAGAAACTTCATCTGCACGATTCCCAGGTGGGTCTCGTGCACAGTTGCGAGCACGTGCTGGTGCAGGGGTGCGGGTATCACCACCCAGCTACCCCAAAGCAGGTACCCCTTGTGTGCCAACAGCTCATCCTGGCAGGATGAGAAGGCAGCAAACTCCAGGCCCAACCAGCCTGTAGGCCATCCCCTCCCCACCCAGTCCAGAACCCAGGAGAGGATACGATCACAAGCGGTGTGGAGGGTGACTTCAACCACGTGGACGGGCTGGTTGCGCAGGTCCTCGAGCAGGAGGATCTGATGGGTGTGCGGGTCCAGAAATTTGTTGCTGAAAGCCGACACTTGTTTCGCAATGAGGGAGCAATCATCGATGTCATCTCGGCGAGACTGAAGGTGGATTGGGGTTGCAGGCTGGCAACAGCAGGTGGCTCAGGGCGTCCGTATGGCCCATTGCTTTCCCAAGCCGGTGGAGGAGCGCATACTGGTACCCAGCCAGAAAAATGGACTACCAGAGCACCCGGGGCAACAGCATCTGTGGGGTCTGCCAGTCTGGGGCCAGGAGACCTAAGAGGGGGTTGTGATCTGTGACAATTGTGAAGGGCTGGCCGTACAAATAATCATTAAAAATTTTAACCCTGCCACAATGGCCAGGGCTTCCTTGTCTATCTGGGTGTAACTGCGCTCAGCCACAGATAGGGTATGGGAATAATATGCAACCAGCACCTCCCGGCCGGCTGGCTCTCTGTGACCCAGTACCCTGTACAGTGAGGCATCACAGGTGAGGATGATGGGGAGGGACTCATCAAAATGCACCAGGACATCATTGGAAACCAGCAAGTCCTTAACAGTTCTAAACACGGCGGTGTGCCGGGGGTCCCAGGCCCATGGGCCGTTCTTGTCCAGGAGGCAGTGAAGAGGTTCTGCCATGACAGCTTTATGGGGTTGGAATGATAAATGTTCAAGAGATCTAAGAAGGCCTGGAGTCCTGCTTTAGATGATGGAGTGGGCGCTTGGACAATGGCACGTATCTTCACATCCGTGGGATGAATGCCGTGTGGGCTCTCCAAGTGGCTCAGGATCCTGACGTTAATGAACCTGCGGTTGCTGATTCGGCGGAGGACTCCGAACCTGAACCGGCGCTGAAGCTCTGGAGGACGGCACACAGATGCTCAGCGAAGGTTTCAGCCATGGGAGCCGCGATTAAAACATCATTAAAGAAGGGCTGGACCCTGGGGATACCTTTGTGCCTCCGTGGTGGCATCGTCCACCGGGAGTTGTTGGTAAGCCTGGGCCAAGTCCAGCTTACCAAAAATTTTCGCCCCTGCTAGGGATGCCAGCACATGGCTGACGACCAGGACTGGATATGCATGTTCCTGAAGGGCTTTGTTAATCATACATTTGTAGTCAGCACAAATGTCGACGTCTCCGTTCAGTTTGACTGGGGTTACTATGGGGGTTTCCCACCGGGCATGTGGAACTGGTTCGAGGACTCTGAGGCTCACCAGGTGGTCCAGTTCAATATCGATTTTAGGCCTGAGGACAAATAGGGCGTGCCAGGGCTTCATCTGGACTGGCCGTACTGCGGGGTCGAGGTCCAGCGAGACTGGGGGACCGGTGTAACGCCCGAGCATACTGTCGAAGATGGCCGGGAATGCATCACAAACTGAGTTAAAGTCTATAGCACACCCACACCCGTGATAGGATTATTTACAGTGCACCCCAAATTCCATAGGTTAACTCTCGGATCCTGACTGCCCAATAGGTGCATTTTAGGATCCGTACGGTCTATTGTCTTCAGAGCAAAGCTTAGGCTGTTCACATGTCCATGTCTGGACCCAACCGTGTGTGTGGTCTATGTAAGAACACAACAGAGGGGATGTGATACCATAGAGTAGGCTGTAGTCTGGAGATCAGTCGTGATTCCAGGAGAACTCCAGGACACACCCAGAGGTCTGCAACCAAAGTAACAAGTGGGCAGAATTCAATGCAAAGGTCACTGCAGTAGTCCAGAGCCGAAAGTCAGTACCTTGCATCTGTGCAGGAAAACACTCACTCAGGTATGTCATGTCAGATTGTGCAACTGCAGTAGTGCCAGGCCTGGCATGAGGACCATGTGGGGAGACTGATGTTTAAAGCATGACTGGGAAATGGCACTATTAAGAGCTTCTGCACACATCCATGTACATAATTTGATCCTTCTGCCTTCACTTGAGAGGCAACTGAATGTGTGAACTGACTCCACTGAAAAGTTTTCTTCTTGTGGCAACAGAAAAGTTCTGCCTGCTTTTGGCCCATTCACACATGTAAGATATCACTTCATTTTGCAGCACTTTGTCGTGCAGTAAAGGGACTGCACAAGATAGACCAAACCAGCTGAGTGGCAGGGAGTAAACTGCTCAGCTGTTTTTTGGGCTTTCTGCAAACCCCATTTAAAAAGACAATTGTAGTGCAGAGGCGCTGCCTTACTCTAGGGTAGCCCCAACAGCAGGAGCACCCCACTTTCTAACCTGAGCCAGAGACCCACAAATTCAGGCCAAGGAAAATACTCCTGGTTCTGAAACACAGAGCAAGCCATAGGTTTGGAAAAAGGCTCTCCATTTTCAGGTGGCATAAGGCAGTCCTCAGAGCAAACCTCCAGTCTTCTCCCCACACCCAGAAAAAGTATGCATATGAAACAATAACTTCCACCAGGTAGTGTATCTGCATTTCTCATTGGTCACCTCATTGGTCACACCTAGGTCTAGCTCCTCCTGATGCTGCACTCCCTGGTACCCATGATTAGCCCAGGCAATCTTTTGTCTTCACCTCAGACAAAGCCCCTCAAGACCTCCTGTTGGTCAGCATTGTTTTCCAATGTCTATTTCCGTCAAGGCACATAGCCTCAGCGTGTGTGTCTGCTCTGGATGCCAACTGGCAGTTCACCCCCAAACATTTGTTTGGGCCCGAATCTCATCTCCATGAATCCATGCACATCTGGACAGGTTGTATCACCCCATAACTGACCCCTCTATTTGCTATCAATCACCTCTGCGTTCTTAGTTCCGTATTGCTTGCTCTTTTTGAATGCTTAGTGTGCTTGTAATGAGGGATATTCTTCAATAAACCTATTTTTATTTACCCCTCAGTTCTGGAGTCTTCCTACTGTACCAGACCTTGGAATCCAATTTGTGTGTGATCCCTGTACCCCTCTAGTCTCCCCTGCCACATAGCTAATTTTCCCCAACAACGAGGCAGGCCATTGGCAGTAACACTGTGATTCCTTTCAATGGGGTTTCAAGGGCCATGAACCACATGAACCAGTTCAGTTTGTGAATGAACCTTCAGTTCATGGTTTGGTTCATGGTTCAGCCATGAACCACAAACCAAACCACATTTTCCCAGTTCATGCCCATCCCTAGGAGCTAGCAAGGCTGCAACACTGCTGATCCAACAGTAGCAAAGGTGTACATGCAGAGACTGTCTGACACCAACATCTCCTTAGCCAGCTGAGCTAATTGGTTGGCATGGCTGGCCAGTGGTTCCTCCTTCCCACTGCTGTGCACAGTACTGCCCATCTTTGTATCCATGAATGTAGATGGGAAGCAGTGGGTTTCCTACTTTGGCTATCTATCAACAGTTGAGAGTGGCCCCCATCCACTGTGATTAATCTTTCTAAACTGGCCTCTCTTTGTAACATCTCCCTGTTCACCACCAGTCACCTTTTGTTATGACTTTAAAAGCATCAGTTTAATGGATGTACACTTCAGTGCATTCAGTCAAGTGAGCTCTGACTCCTGGAAGCTTATGTTGGAATAAAGTTTGTAAGTCTTTAAAATGCCACTGGATTGTTTCATTTCATATGTTTAAAAGGAAGAGTTAGAGAGCACATTCATGTGATTTACACTTGGGGCATCCCATGTCATTGGTGGTGTTCCATCAGAAGCCGAACCTCGGCCTTTTGTGGCAACATTGTAAGATTGGGGTGGGTTTAGTAAACTTTTAGTGGTTGTGAAAAGTATTTGTTACCTTTACACAAACGGGGGGGTGGGGAATGCTACTGGAAGATAACATTTGATGTGAAATAGACTCAGGATATAAGTTACTAAGAAGTAAGAAAAAATTCTGGTCAGGTTTTACCAACAATGTGCAATAAAATAATCACAGGAAACTCTGGATTAGGAACAAACCATCTCTACAACGTATCAGGGCTGACCCTAAATTGTTAGTGTAAAGATGTGCTACTGAAAAAATTAAGTCTTGAGCATATTTTCCTTTAAATTAAACACTGTAATGGGGAAAATTTTATTCATTTGTTTTGTTCTACGAATTTTGCTTCTTACTGTAAATTAACATTATAAATTGTTGTCTGAATTGAAACTGATAAGCATCAAAAAGTTCACAGAGCTGCAACTGATGTTAAATAAATCCCTTTCCATAAACTGCTTCAGTTAAACAGTAGAAATGTCTGATATGTGCATCTTGGACACAGTTGTCATGTGGAAGTTCACGGCGCTTGTAGCTTCAACATATTCTGTTTTACAGCATATCAATATGCACCACATCTTGAATCTGTACCTTCAGAGTGAGATGTTTTGATGGCCATAACCAATATATAGAGGACGGAAAAGGGGGACACAAATTCAACCCAAAATATACCAGCACTGTTCAAAGGGTCAAGCTTATCCTCTGGTTACAAGTAACATCTGAGCTGAACAGAACTGCTGTCAGTTCTAGCCCCACACTGGTGTGAGCTACCAGCCTTGTCCCCAGCTTGCCGTCCACCCAGCGGTTTGAAAGCTTCAGCGAGTAGATAAAATGGGTACCACTCCTTAGAGAGGGTGGGCACACCAACCCCCCATGGGGGAGGTGTTAGCCAGCGAACGGAAGGTTCGGCTCGCAAGATCGAAAAGCCTAGAAGATCTCTTCGGCATCAAGAAGCCTGTAATGGGCTGTTCCGGCCAGGCGGTGGCAGTATGGAGCTGCGACCCGAAGAGTCCTGGAGAGGAAGCACTGACGTCATCCAGCCAAGCCAAGCCAAGTGGGGAAAATGCCGTCCGGATCACATCTGAGTTGCAACTGAACAAATCCCCGTTGGCTGCAAAAAGTGTGCTATGTAAAGATTATATGTGTTGTCCTCCCTTACCCCTATAAAGCATTGTTAGTCCCTTGTGAAATGAGTAACTGTAAATCGCTCAGAGCCAGCAGCTCTGCAAGGATTGAGCAATCAATAAATTGAAAGATTATTATTATATTATTATCAACATATTTTTTAAAAAATTATGGTGTACACAATAGTAAATACTAAAAGATTATAAACAAACAGTCTGAAGATCAGACTTCATAGAACTTCTACATGAGCTTGAAATAAGCTTTAGTCACTTACATACAAAGTTAATGATTCCACATAAATAGTTGATTAATATATCAAATGACTGTATAGTAACTCTTAGTTGATGTCACACACATCCAGAGACTTGGGAAATTTCATATCAGATTATTATATCATTGAAGATTTTGTTGTGCATGTGCAGTCACCATGGGAAGTTATCCATGGCTGATTCCATAAATTTTCATCAACTGCACAGTATATGAGAAAGCAACAACTGGCTTCAATTTATATATAATTGCTTCTGGATGTGTTTTTTTAATATAATAGTATTATTGACCACTGAAGAAGGCCCTAGAGACCAAAACACATATGGTCCTATTGGTCATTTGACACCT
Source organism: Gekko japonicus (assembly GCF_001447785.1). NCBI lineage: Eukaryota > Metazoa > Chordata > Lepidosauria > Squamata > Gekkonidae > Gekko > Gekko japonicus. The sequence continues at coordinate 79,917 of NW_015172558.1, forward strand.
GTTTGTGTAAATCAGTAGCATTAAAAACATGATGACCTCTTCAGATGACCTCATTGGTGTTGTACTAGAACCCATTCGCTCTATAGTGGATCCCCCCTTGTGGAATGGGCACTTTGAGGCACAGTTTTTAGAAGGCACTGTGAGGCCATTTGATGGGAGGATTCAAATAACTAACCTGCAGGAATTTTATTTGGGAGGGAGTTAGTGGGGTTTTGTTGTATTTTGGTGTTTTTAATTTTGAAGATATAAGCCATCTTGAATTCTAAGAAAAAGGTGGGATATAAATGTCATAATAGAAACAGATAAAATGGGGAAGCCAGTGAAGATAATAAATGGGATGAAAATGCTTGTGATGAATACATGTACATAAGTGGCATCAAGTCACAGCTGACTTACAGTGACCTCATCAGGGGGCTTTCAAGGCAAGTGAGAAGCAGAGGTGGTTTGCCATTGCCTTCCTTTGCAGAATTGTCCTTGGTGGTCTCCCAACCAAGTACCAAACCTGTCTAGCCTCCCAGATCTGATGAGATCAGGCTCTACCATGCCACCTCTTCTCCCCATTATGGATATATACAACAACAAAAAGTGAAATATGGTATCTATGTCCCTACTAGGCATAATAGATGGGGTCAAGCAATCTTCAAGCCATGAATTCTTGGCACAATAGCTGAAATGAGGCTTGTGCGCTATCGGCAAAGCTGATTGAGCACACGGGCCGTTTTGCCACCGGGAGAAAATTGACAGACAGCTGCACTGAGATGCAGCAGGTCTCGGTGCTGAGGGGGCGGGGCCAGCCTTTATAGGCTCGGCCCCGTTCCCCTCCTTGTCAGTTGCGCCTCGTGCTCGGACGTGGTTGACATCCGAGCACGTTGGGGGGATCGGCGTGAACAGGCCTTTGCCGGCCTGGAATACGATCTCGGAGGCGGCTTCAAGGGCGGCTGAGCGATCGGGATGTCGGCGGCTCGGGGGGACTATTGCAACCTCAGGGAGCCTCTTGGGTAAGCTCCTCCCTGAGGCTGTAGGGCTTCAGGGGTAGGCGCTCCTGGGAGGTGACCTGTGTGCTGGGCTGCCGGTCGCGGGCCAGAGACTTGGCCCTAGACTGGGGCTAGTGACTTGCCCATACATCTAGGCAAGGAGGTTCGCTAGAATGACACCTGCCTTGCCTGTTCTGCTCCCTTGCTGTTGTATTATTATGCAATAAATAGTTAATAAAGTGGCCCTTGTTTGAATTCCAAACAGTTGTCTGTCTCTTTATTTCCGGCTCTGGGGGCAAATGCACACCATCATTTTGATGGGCCCTTCGCTAGTTTTTCTGTGTTAGAACATAGCCATTATTTGTGACATTGCCAACTCCGCCAACTCAGAGTTCTTGCGTTACCTGCAAGGGAAATAGATGGCCTCTGTTCCTTGTGGTATACTTGTCTGGGAAGATTATACCTCTGTCTATTGAAGCTTTACAGTATTTCTTACTGGGATGTCACAGCAAGGAAGCCACATGTTTTATGAATCAGAAAATTAATACTATAGCACAGACTTTTCCCTCCTGCCATATACATATGCATTGACTCAGCTTCCCTTTACAGCTTGTCAGTTGATTTTGGCATAACAATGTCCATATTTTACCAAGTGGACAGGTTTGTTGTGTCAGTGTTTCTTTGTGGCAGTGGATAAAATGTCTGTATCTACTTAGATATTTATATCCTGCCTTTCTTTTCAATGGGTATCCAAAGGAACTTATTCTCTCTTTCTACTTTTTATCCTCATAACGACAATATTGTGAGACAGGTTAGACTGAGAGAGAGGGACTAGCCCAAGGTCACCCAGTGAGCTTCCATGGCAGAGTGGGGATTTGAACCTGCATCTCCCAGATTCCAGTCTGACACTCCAACCACTGCACCATGCAAAACTATGGGTTTATGCAAGAACATGAGTGAAATTGCTTGCTTATCTTCTTCACTTCTGCATTGGCCTCCTCCACTTCAGCGTGCTTTTAATACATCCTCTAACTGTTCCTTCATCCTAAATCTCCCATTTGTTCATTGTCTCAGTGGAACCTATAAGTGCCTCGCTTAAATTTATGACCCTCTTTCTCAATAAACGAGGTTCCCATAATATCTATTTTACTGTAAATTTCAACTGCTCGCCATTAACCATGTTATAGTATGCAAGTTCCCCATTTATCCCTCCCATCAAGTCACAAGCCTTATAAGCCTATTTACTTTAATGTGTGCATGATTGATCTCCTCTCCTCAGCGTGTGTATGTATATATGACTGTATTTCATGACTATTTCAGGGCTTCCATTCTTTTTTCTCTGTCCTCGGCAGTAGCACAACTCTTGGAAGGTTTCCATGACATCTTTTTGCTCCACTTATTTATTTTGACTATTTCCAAATGTTGTTACCACATTAGCTACTTGGTGTTGAGACGTGTGTGCATATATCTAAGCAAATCTCCATCTGTGAGATGCTCAGCACTGCATGAACTAATTCAGTCAGAAAGGTGCTACATATTCTTCTTTAGTCGATACTGATCTTGCAGCATTCGCTGAACCAGGATCACAGTTGTTAAATCAGAATGGCCTTGAATGCATATAATAGGGGTGTGAATTTTTTTCCTTGTTCCCTTTGTTTTATTTTTGTTTCAAAAAGCTCATTTGTTTTCATTATATGTTTCATTATATTCCTTAGTGCCTTGTGCTTTTAAAAAAAATGCAGCGGTTTTCATTTCCACTGGTTTCAATAGGAAATACATCACCCGCTGTAGCTTCCTTCCTTTCCCTCCAATCTCAATGAAATTTTTCAAAGATTGTATCCCTCACCTAAGAGATTCACAAAATAATACTAAGAAGAGCTGCACCTTTCTAATTCAATAATGTGCATGTTATTAAATAGGATCACTTAAAATTTAATTTTTTTTCAAGACATCACTCATCAAAATGAGGCTTTTTTATAGTCTCAATTTCATTCCTTGTTATAATAACACCACCAAACTAAAAGTATCCTCAAAAACAATAAACCAGTTTGCCTTTCATTCACTGCCTCATCAATGAAAATTGGATAATCAGCTAAAATGTTAATTAATCTATTGATTTAAGTAAGTAGAGCTTGCAGCCCTAATTAAAATGAAGCTTAAAAACCAAAGCATGCATTAAACCCCAAGGTTGCTATTGTTTTGCAGAGCCAGAGATCATGATGATACAGTTCCATGTTTCTTAAAGGAAGGCAATAGTAAAGAAGTACAGGGAGATAATCAATCATGGACCTCAGCACAAAGGTCAATATGGGATGCTGATGATGTGGGACCGATATTAAATTATTTACAACTCAAAAGCCAGTGTGGTGTAGTAATTAAGAACATCAGACTCTAATCTGGAGCCCTGGGTTTGATTCCTTACTCCTCCACATGAAACCAGCTGGGTGACCTTGGGCTAGTCACAGTTCTCTCAGAACTCTCTCACCCCCACCTACCTCACAGGGTGTCTGTTGTGGGGCGAAGAAGGCAAGGAGATTGTAAGCAACTTTAAGACTCCTAGTGTACAGAAAAGAGTGGTATAAAACCAACTCTTCTTCAACTTGAATTGATCCAAAAAGCTACAAGAGGTTTCTGGGTTGTCGGGTGTTGTTTTTTTTCAGGGACAATCTCTTCACATTCAGTCATTAGTTTCCTGGTTTGTGCCTATGGTCCATTCCCATCCAAAGTCAAATTAAAATTTCTACACCAGCTTCACACTTCTGAACAGTCTTGAAAACCAATGTGAGAGCAGTGAATTATAACACTATTTAAGATTAGGAAGACATCTGTGGCTGCGGTCACACTGAGGGTTTGTAGCAATCTGGCTGTGCCTCTGTTGTTGTTGTTGTTGTTGTTCAGTTGCACAGTCGAGTCCGACTCTTTGCGACCCCATGCGCACATCATACCAGGCCCTCCTGTCTTCTGCCATGCTCCAGAGTTTGCTTAGTTTCATGTTTGTTGCATCGATAACACTGTCTAACCATCTCTATTTGTGCCTCTATTTGCAGCAGTTTAAATAGTTGTGGGAAGTTTTGATCAAACATCCTACCCTGAACTGGCTTCTCTGCACAGTCACCCCATGGTCCATCATTCAGATTGTTGTGGCATTTTTTTGTCATTCACCCATGCGCATAAGTGTGTATCCAAAGCTCCAGCTCCTTTTTGACATTTCCAGAACCTCTCTGCCAAGCACTCAGGCCCCTTTCAGCCTCCTTCCCTTTGCCTCTCTTCCATGAAATACACGGTGGGGTAAAGTGCAGATTTACACGAGAGCAGTCCCATTGAGAAAAGGGCTGTGGTAACTCAAGTGGTTAAGACGCTGAACTGCAGACCAGAAGGTCGGTAGTTTAGCAGTTTGAGACCCGAGTCCTGCAAGAAGGAGTGAGCTCCCATCTCTGGCCCCAGCTCCTGCCAACCTAGCAGTTCAAAAGCAAGAAATTGCAAGTAGATAAATAGGTACCACTTTGGTGGGAAGGTAACAGCGTTCCGTGCACCTCGGTGTCTAGTCATGCCAGCCACATAACCATGGAAATGTCTTTGGACAGCACTGGCTCTTTGGCTTGGACACTGAAATGAGCACTGCATCCCTAGAGTCGGATTCGACTGGCTTTCAAGCAAGGGAAACCTTTACCTTTACTAGTCCCATTGAGTTCACTGCATTTACCCTTGTGTCAATCATGGGATGCTCTCGGAGCAGAAACAGGAGAGAGGGTTGCGGGGGGGGGATTTGTTACTCAAAAACAACTTCCCCAGGGACTCCTGATCCAGAATGACTACTTGGCAGAGGTGATTGACAATGCCAGGGCAATTATGTGCTTATGTGAACATAGCTACCTGATCCAAAAGAAAAAAGGAAACAGAAATGGAAAGGAAGGTTCAGACTTCCCAAACGACTTGACTTTGCAAGAGGGGAGTTCAGACAGCCATAAATAACAGAGTGGAAGCGCTGGTATCCCTGAATACTGGACTTTCCCCAGTGCCTGATCCAAAGCAAGGCAAAGTGGAATTCCGATGACTGGGACACAGAAGGCAGATGTTGTTGTCTGATTGTGTTCTTTAAATCCACAAAGGTAGCACAACTATATTGGCGCAAACTGCTCATGTGACCGCAGTGTGTGACAACTATCAGGTCTGAGCTAAAAGGAAAGGAGTATATTGAATCCTGAGACATCCAGCTCTCATTGTACTAAAGTGAGTTTTCAAACTCAATAACTAAAGAAAGCTCAGAAGTGTAGGCAAGTGCCTCCTTGGGCCTCTGAGGTCAGAAGGGCCTTGTCTGCAATTCTGACTGTCAGGAGTGCTTCTCGAAAGCCATATCTTTCCTCCCTCCTCATTAATTGCAACCTTCAGCAAAATTTTAGGGAAATTTGAGAATTCCTGCTTGGGCAAATCCTCTGAGGAATTCCCCAGCAAAAGTTAAAATACTTTTGACAGGGCAAGCAAAAAAATTTCAGAGTGAGTTTCACACATCCTTTTCCTTTATGTACAACGTGATCCTTTTAAAACACTATGCTATCTTGGCTGAACAGGCAACTTTCAAACTCTGAGCAGACTGTAACTTTTAATGTTTCGATAGAGAAGAATGTGTTTTGGCAACATTACTTAATCCAGGGTGGGGGGAAAGGAAATAGAAGTCATACTTCTGCTGAGATTGGTTAATGATCAATAGCGACAGGTATCTATAAACACAGTAATAGAGTCACTCTCATTTTCTTCTCTCCACCTGCAATCCAACCCTATCATAACTATACTTGAAGAAAATTAATTTGTCAGTCTTTCACTCATAGCAAGTCATTGTAAATACAAAGTGATAGGAAAAATGAACTAGAGGGAAGAAGAGGGAAGGAAAGATTCCTAGACTGGGGGCCAGGTTAGCTATGACTGTAAAAGCACAGGTGTTACTTGTATTATGCATTCCCTTGTCCCCCTACCATTGGCTTGCAATGATGTGAGTGTATAAATATTTAACTTTGGAATGTCACAAAATGAGTTTCCACTATATGTTATGGTGTGTCAATGAAGGAGTTAGATATGTGCCTGCTGCTTTCAGAGGGGACTGCATGTTAACCATCACAACTGTATTTCACAGGTGGGAGATAAGTTACCATGTATTTGCTTGTTTAAAAATGTTTATCCTACACCTTCCATAAGTTCAAAGCAGTGTACGAGTTCCTTTAAAATGCACTCACTATCAGCAATAAAACCAATATAGATCAATGATGCAAAGGTAATCCAATAATAGCTCAAAGCCCAGAACCAAATAATCCCCCCCCCAAAAAAAAGCCCTCTGAAACAGATGGGGTCAGGGAGGGAGAGCTCTGCATTTTCTGTGGTAGATTGTGACAAAGAAGGGGCATAGCTACTAAAGAAGACCACATGCCCTTGAAGCCAATGTATAGATTTGTCAAGCAAGGACGTGACTAGCCGTATCTGTTGAGCCAGACCAAGTTGCAGGATTCTTTTAAGTATGTGAGCCCCAGGTCATCAAGGTCCTTAGAAACGGGGGGAAAGCACACTGAACTGAGTCAAGAAGCAAACAATGAAGTTATTTTAACAGAGCTTGTTTGGTGTAGTGGTTAAAGTGTTGGACTAGGATCTGGGAGACCTAGGCTGTGGTCACACACACTAAACTGTGTGAACTAGCAAAATCCAGTTGGAAAGTGCATTGAAAGTGGATCCTCACTTTGCCATGAAGCATATTGGGCGAACTTGGGCAAATCATATGCTGTCTAATGTACCTTTTGAAGAGTGTTAGGAGGGTGAAATGGAGGAGAGTCCAATTTGGTGTAGTGGTTAAGTGTGCGGACTCTAATCTGGGAGAACCGGGTTTGATTCCCCCCTCCTCCACTTGCACCGGGCTGGATGACCTTGGGCAAGCCATAACTCTGGCACAGCTGTTCTTGAAAAAGAGCAGTTTCTGTCAAGAGTTCTCTCAGCCCCACCTACCTCACAGGGTGTCTGTTGTGGGGAGGGGAAGGGAAAGGAGTTTGTAAGCCGCTCTGAGACACCTTTGGGTAGTGAAGGGCAGGGTATAAATCCAATCTCTTCTCTTCTCTTCTCTCTTCTATGTTGCCCTGAGCTCCTTGGAGGAAGTGCAGAATGCAAATGAAGGAAATTAAATTGAGAGCAAGGCATTCCACACATGTCAAAAAAATGGGCTGCAGCATTCTGCATTAATGGAAGCTTCCAAACTGCCTTCAAGGGAAGCCCCGCAATAAAGCACATACAGACTTGAGGCTACAGAAGCATGGATCAGCATAGACAGGTCAACAACATATGGACTAATCATATGGACTAAACAACATATGGACTACACAAAAATGGAGCTCTTCCGTCAGGCATATGGGTAAGGAGCCGCATCTTACCATCTATGTCCTGTCCCAATCTTATTCCCAGCCTGAACTCGCCGATGGTGGAGGTACCGCTAATCTTATTATAGTCACATTGCCATCGCTATGTTAATGGTTTTAATAACTTACTGTGTATTTTATATTAATATTTATACTGATTTATATTGTTGTTTTATCTATGGTTCTCTTGTAAGCCACCCTGAGCCTGCCCCAGCAGGGAGGGCAGGGTAAAAATCTAATTAATAAATAAATAAATAGATGACAGAAAGCATTTGTGACAACAACTGCAGCTTGATGATCTAATAAAAGGGTGCATCCAAGAGAACTCTCCAAGTTGTTCACTTGGTTTGACAAGGATAATTTAACTCTATCCAGAACTCTTTCTTACCTGTGATCCAAAGGGACAGCAGCTATGTTGAATATAATGATATGAATCAAACATCAAGAAAGCCCAGCTGGATCAGACCATGGATCCAACTAGTTCAGCATTTTGTTTCCAGCAGTAGCCTGCTGGATGCCTCTTGAAAGCCCTCACACAGATCATGAAGGCAATTGCTGGACCTTGATGTTTACCCCCTTGGGTCTGGTATATTGCTTCTGAACACTGGGTTCCATTTTCCATTCTATACTGCCTTTCCACTCAGCTTACGGTCTCTGAGGTGGTGAACAATCAAAAACATTAAAACAAGCTTTTGAAACACACGCTTTTGAAATAAACTTCTAAGTGTTAGGCCAAAGCATTTGTATTGTAGACATTGTAGACATTAAACATGGTCTACGGGTCAATTTACAAAGTTATTTTCCCACATGGTGACTAGGAGGTGAAATCACCACATGTCATCTTGTGATGACTGATCTTGTGAATATTCTGATTAACAGTGCAATCCAATGCAGAGCTATGCTCTTTTAGGTCTACTGAAGTCAATGGATTTAGAAGAGTCTAACTGCTCAGGAGTGCACTGCAAGTGTCTAGCAGGATATAAGTCCAAGGAGGTGAACTTTAGAGGGAATACCCACACATGAAAGGTGCATTCATGCAGCTCCAAGTTGTTGTTGTTGTTGTTTTGTTTTGTTTAATATGCATGGAAATAAATGAGTTTGAACTGACTTTACCCAGGAATGTAATGAAAGGGAAAAATGAACTTGGTGGAAACATGGGTCCAACCCAACTCACGGCTTCCAAATATTTTTAGGAAGAGGTAGTAAATGATACATGCATATGTTATTAATTATTTATGTGGTCCATGTCTTATTCATGCACAAGTATAATCTACCTGAGTACAAATCATTGTACGAGGAGTTGCCTTCCATCAAAAAAATCTTTATTGTTTTGTGCACTGAGAATCCTTCTAGCTCCTGCATGCCTGCAGTCACAGTGAAGCATAAGAACAGTTTTGAAAATTACCCTCATGTGTGGATAGACTGCTCTTGAATTGCTGAGATGATTCAGAAATAGTTTGAAATTAAGCAAAAAACACATGGGCTTCAGAGAAAGTTAAGCAAGGTTAGCAGAAAGGGATGTTTCATTAGCTCGGCTAATAAAACCAATTCCTGCTCCCACTTGGATTGTCACTGTGAAGACTGAGGAAAGAGGAATGTCTTGGTCAATTTTTTTTCCAGTGCAGCTGAAATGTCACACACACAAAAAAGGAAAGACATACGGTAGTGATGTTTTCCTAAATGGTCAAAGCTTCGCACCAAGCCTTTCTTAAGCCAGTAGAATTATATGGGGTAGCTAATGATGGACTGTACCAACTCTGAGGGCTTCTTTGGCCCCATTTTTGTTAGGACATGAGGACTCTGAATCAGAAGTTCAATGGGACTTTTGTGCCTCCCAGACTCACACATGCCATTATCTCCCTGCAACCAGAATGTATGGGCAAATGTGGTAGCTGATTTCCCCTATAGATGAAAATGCATCTGAATATATCTGAAGAAGTGAGCAGTCACTCACAAAAGCTCAAACCTGCCACAAATTTTGTTAGTCTTGTTCTTTTTTACTTGCTCTTTTCTACTGAAAATGCAGACTTTAAAAAAAAAGTATAAAATGCCCTGACCTGGATAACCAGGCGAGCCCAATTTTGTCAGATCTCGGAAGCTAAGCAGGGCCAACCCTAGCAAGTATTTGGATGGGAGACCTCCAAAGAATACCAGTGCCAGTAAGCAGAGGCAGACTATTAAGAAGAAGAAGAAGAGATTGGATTCATACTCCGCTCTTCACTACCCAAAGGTGTCTCAGAGTGGCTTACAAATTCCTTTCCCTTCCCCTCCCCACAACAGACACCCTGTGAGGTAGGTGGGGCTGAGAGAGCTCTTGACAGACACTGCTCTTTTTTTCAACAGCTCTTATCAGAACTATGGCTTGCCCAAGGTCATTCAGCCAGGTGCAAGTGGAGGAGTGGGGAATCAAACCCGGTTCTCCCAGATCAGAGTCCACGCACTTAACCACTACACCAAACTGTCCTCCATGCCCCAGTAGGAGTCACCAGAAGTTGCCATGACTTCAGGCATGGGCACATACACATATGCGCATACATACACAAACATGATGCAAAAATACTGTCAAAAAAGGTATAAAACATTGCACTAGTGCAAAAGAATAATCAGAATTTGGATTTATGGAAAAAAGAATCAGGGATGAACAGGGCTCCTCAAGCACTAAAGAAACCCAAAAGAACCAGAAGTGTAGAGGTTCATCTGTCCTTATCCATGGGGAAACTCCTCTCTCTCTCTCTTTCTCTCTCTCTCTCTCTCTCTCTCTCTCTCGAGAGAGAGAGAGAGAGAGAGAGAGAGAGAGAGAAAGTCCCCTCGTATATATGAAAGTCCCCTCGCCCTAAAATCAATGCCCAGGCCAAACCCCTGGACCTAGAAACACAAAATTCGGGGAGAGCACTCCTACCATGACTTAGATGCTCATTAAGAAGGGATTTTTAGAAATGCGACCCCTAAGGTGGTCAAAAGGGATAAAATGTGCTCCCCCCATTGCTTCTTATGTGGCTGCCAGGCTGCTGCCTCCTTGCACCCCCCACTCTCTGATTGGTCAGCTGCAGAGCTCAGTGTTCTGAGGTAGAAAGGGAGTGGGATGCTTACACCTATTGGGGAGGCTTGCTCAGCAGGATTGCCTTAGCACTGCTGCTGGCCAAGCCTCCCTGATGCCTTTAAACATGCTCCCCTCCTACACCAGACAGGCAGGTGTCTGTCAGGTGTAGGAGCAGGGCCAGGGTACTTTATTCCATCACGGAGGCTGCCCAAGCAGAAATACCTTAGCAATGCTCCTGGGCCAGCCTCCCCAAAGGCTTTAGACACACTCCAACCCACCCCTCCTCCACCTGACAGGTTGTTGTCTGTCAGGTGCAGAAGCAGGGGCAGAGCATTGAAAGGCATCACAGAGGGTACTCAAGCAGCATTGCCCGGAGGCTGCCCAAGCAGAATCACCTTAGCAATGCTCCTGGGCCAGCCTCCCCAAAGGCTTTAGACACACTCCTCCAACTGACAGGTGGTTGTCAGGTGCAGAAGCAGGGGCAGAGCATTGAAAGGCATCACAGAGGGTACTCAAGCAGCATTGCCTTATCGATCCTGCTGGTCCAGCCTCCCCAATGCCTTCCGACATGATACCCTTCCTACACCTGACAGACAACCACCCCCACCCCTCCTCCACCTGACAGGTTGTTGTCTGTCAGGTGCAGAAGCAGGGGCAGAGCATTGAAAGGCATCACAGAGGGTACTCAAGCAGCATTGCCTTATCGATCCTGCTGGTCCAGCCTCCCCAATGCCTTCAGACATGATACCCCTCCTACACCTGACAGACAACCACTTGTCAAGGGCTGGAAGGGGCGCGGAGTCCTTAAAGCCATCAGGGAGGCTTGCTTAGCAGGATTGCCTTAGTGATGCTGCTGGTCCAGCCTCCCCAATGCCTTTAAACACAATCCCCCTTTATACCAGACAGGTGAACATAAGAGAAACCAATGTTGGATCAGGCCAATGGCCCATCCAGTCCAACACTCTGTCACACAGTGGCCAAAAATACCAGGTGCCATCAGGAGGCCCACCAGTGGGGCCAGGACACTAAAAGCCCTCCCACTGTTGGGTACTTGTCAGGTGCAGGAGCAGGGCCAGGGTACTGTAATCCATCAGGGAGGCTGCCCTTTAGCCACACTCCCACCCACTATGGAACTATACCCCAAATTTGTAGAAAAGTGGTTTCCTGTATCAGGTTATTTAACTTCTCACAATATGTGTTCCGGAAAACTGGTTCATATGAACTTGCTTAATATCTGATTGCTCAGATGATGTTTTGAATATGTATATGTCCCACATCTTAAATGTAACATAAATGAGAAGGATTTTTGTTAAAAAAAAAAAAAAGTATGCCCTGCACTCAAAAAAAATTCAATACCCAGGCTAAACCCCTGCACCAAGAAACCCAAAATAAGGGGAGTGCATTCCTACCATGACGTCAGCCCCCACTACGAAGACATTTCTGAGAAACGCGAACCCTAAGGGGGTAAAAAGGGAGCAAAATGTGTTCCCCCAATTGTTTTCCATGTGCCTGGCAGGCGGCTGCCTGTTCCTCCCCCCCCAAATTGGTCAACTGTGTAGCTCAGAGTTTTGAGGTAAAACCTGCCTGCTTGCATCCACCTCCCTCTGATTGCTCAGCTGTGGATCTCAATGTTCTGAGGTAAAAACACAGTTACAAGACAGTTGAGGACAGCAGAGAGGCCGAAGTCTTCCCCTAATGTTGCTTCCTGGCTCTGGGATTCAGAGGCTTAGTGCCTCTGAATGTGGAGGCTCCCCTCAGTCACCATGGCTAGTAGCTGCTGACTCCTTTCCATGTGGGACTTATCCTCCATGAATCTATCTAATCCCCTTTCAAAGCTGTTATTCCTGTGGACATCTCTACATTCTCTGGCAATGTATTTGGCTTTTAATTCAGGGATGACTTAGGGTAGAAAGCTTGCTTTAGTGAGACACATAAGCATCCTGTTAAGGGCCCTACATTCCTAACTTACATGTACAGGCTCTGTGGACAGGAGCTCTGGTGCGGTAAAAGAGCAGCCTTGAACCTGCTGATGTAACCTGTCAGGAGAAATGTGAATCAAATATCCCCTTGGGGTTTACTTATATTAACTGAAGCTCAGTTACAAAGTGGTTACAAATGGTTTCCCTCAATGGGGAAAGCTCTCAACATATTGGGATGAAACTAAGATGCAGTTTACAGTACTGAAACTTTATAATACTGATCACTTTATAATACAGAAGTATAATCTCTCCTTATATATAATCCTCTTTTCGTGTGACTCTGTCCTGAATGATCCACACACTCCCACAGCCTTTTGTTCCCTGCCCTGTCACTCCCACGGTGTGCCAGTCCAGTTGCTGCGTTCCTGGAGTCCCACCCACAGAGGTGGCAGAGAGTGTCTCCACCTCATCATGCGAGGCGACAGGCAGGGCAGACACTTTGGCGGCTGGAGTCTGAGAAGGCTGAGGCTTGCATCGCTGTTTCCTTGCGTCAGTGTTGGTCACAACGGCCGCGAGCGGCCCTTCAGGAAAGCAGGGCATCAGTGGCCGTGCACGAGGCCCACCGGAGCCACCATAGCTCTCCCTTCCCTGGCAATGGCCGAGCCCCTGCCCAAAGTGGAGCCTTTCCTCACTGCTCCGAGCTGGGGAAACAACACCCAGGCCTGGCCCACTCCACCGAAGGAGCCACCTGTGCTCGACCTGTGAGACACCTGCAGGCCTCGGCACTACCTCCTGTCTCTGCCCGCCCCCCTCCCATTTACCGTCGCATAAGATGCCTCCCCTGTGCTGTTGGCCTTTAGGATCCTGCTGTGTCTCGCCTGCCTCTGCCGGCTCTGGCTCCTTTGAGTGCCTTGCCAGAGGGACTCGGTCTCCCGCCCTCTTTCTCTGCTGGCTAACTATTTTGCTGCTGGCTCCTTCCCACGTGGGACATGAGTTCACCCCTGTGCAGCACCGAGCTCAGCTCTTTCCTTCCACTCTCTCTCCACAGTGCTCCTCCATCTCCGTTTCTTCCCTGCCTTTGCATCCCTTCCCCAGTGAGTGCACACAGGGCATGGCTGTGAGTCCCTGGCACACACCGTGTGGTGCCCAAGAAGTTTCCTTTTCCAGCTGCCACACCTTGGCTTGCAATGGGTGACCTCATCCTTGAAGCATCTGGAGTGGATCCAATGCTTGAGGGAAGTTGGAGCGGAGGAAAAGGGAGGGGAGGGGAAAAGGTGGGGGAAAGGAGGAATGAAGAGGGTGCAGGATGAGTTAGAAGAGGGGGAAGGGAAGGTAGAGAGAACCTGGGAACTGGAAAATGAGAGATAACTTTTCATTTCTCAGGCTTCTCAGGATCCCTCCCCCTTTTCTCCTGGCAGAAGCTGGTTTGATAGGGTTTGTGTTTAAGGGAAAGGTGGGTTGGAGCCCCTCGGTGTTCGATTTTTTTTAGCAACCTTTTTGGGGTACTGTCAGATAGAGCTTCCGTGCCAGGGGCTAACAGCAGAGCAGGGATATAACATCATTCCTGCCTATGAACTTTCCAGAGGCATCCGACTGGCTGGCTGGTGTTGGAAACAGAATGTTGGACTGCTTGCAGAGTTTATTCTAAGCTTCTAGCCTCCAGCCCCTCTGTGCAAGGCACCAGTGCAGTGTCCCACACAAACCACAAGGAAGGAAAACCAACAGGGAAAGAAAGACAGCATTCATCTGCATGATGTTTCTTCTCCCCCCTCCCATTTTTAAGAAACAACCTAGCTCCTTATTAAACCCCATATGACGAAATGTGCTAAAATTTTGCTCTCACTGTTCCATATGACATCCCACTAGGCCACATGTCCAGCTGAAATCTCTATATAATAATCCTCTAAGCATATTGGCTGTTCCCAGCTCTCCCATTGGCTGTGCAATGCGCTCCATCACCTGGAGATCTCCTGCTGTTACAACTGATCTCCAGATGACAGAGATCAGTTCCCCTGGAGAAAATGGCTGCCTTGGAGGGTAGACCCTATGGCATTATGTCCTGCTGACTCCTTCCCCTCCTGAAATACTGCCCTCCACAGGATCCGCCCCCCAAATCTCCAGGTATTTCCCTACTCAGAGCTGGCAACCCTACTTTCCCCTCAGTACCTGTTGCTAGGCAACCACGCTTGGTTCTGCCAGTAAAAGGGGGGGAGACCCTTTCTAAGCCTATTTTGGCCTTTGGG
>NW_015172558.1:95288-96332 GCF_001447785.1 Gekko japonicus
GGATGGAGGAGATGGGGGGATGGAGGAGACGGAGCTCTTCTCCCCCCCCGCGAAGTATCGCGGGTCCCCGTCTTGTATTATATAATGTCCATCCACACAGAGGCCCAGTTTACACAGACGGCTGAGTAGCATGATTCTTCTCACTCAAAAAGGGAGTAAACATCAGACGTACATTAGTGTAGACTGCCACATGGAGTGTGTCTACCTCACAAAGTACATTACACAGACATCCATTCCACCAGCATACAAAATGGAGTGCAAGAAGGTACATCAGCAGCATCTAATAATCCAGACTTTCCTTGGCCTGAGAATAGGACTTCAGTGCTTTGTAGATCACCTTGAACTCTTACATATCTCAAAAACACAAGAAATCACCATAGATGACTGAAAAAGAAGGCAATGGCAAACCACTCCTGCTTAATAACTTTTCATGGAAACCCTATGGGGTCTCCATAAATCAGCTGTGACTTGATAGCAGTTACACACACACAAGCCTTTTTCCTCTGCCATAATCAAGCTGATTACAATGTGCATTTTACCTTTGCATCCTGAGTTGTTTCTTTGCAACACCCCTCCCACCTTCTCACTGGGATATAATGACTCAGAGATCTTCATTCTGACTTCTTAATCACTTCTTAATGGCATTGAACCTGGGGCAGATAACTCATGTGGAAATGGTCTGGGAGAGTGATTTGTATCAAACCTGTAGTACTGGGGCAGGAGAACAAGTCTTTCCCCCACACAATTTCTCCAATAATCATCCCCTCTGATCTGCTAATAGTGTCAATAAGTTTTTATTTAAAAAATGGCACCCATATTTGTATCTCTTTTTCCTAGTGCAACTAATCAGGGTTGCCAGCCTCCAGGTGGGGTCTGGTGATCTCTGAGTTACAACCAGGGGTCATTTCCTGCAGGAGCGCACAGGAGCAGAGCTCTGGCAGTAAAGAGCCCAGGGGGAGGGCACATGCAACAAGCCCCACCCCCTGCTCCCTGCAGCCCTTAATCAGAGCAAAAAGCAGCCAGGTAAGTTGCAGAGCTCCCCCC